>NC_081379.1:23939681-24242711 GCF_030684315.1 Stegostoma tigrinum
GTATTGGGTGTGTGAAGAGATCACTCCCTTTCTGTGAAATGTGACTGCACTCAGTTTGGTGCTATCCTCTGGCACTTCTAGGCATGAGCTAAGTTTCCACTGCTTCATAGCACAGCACAGGGAGGTAAATTTTCAATTCATGATGGTGGTAAAAAAAAACAGAAACTAAATTAAGCTGTCTTTTATGACTGATGTTGAACTTGTAATGCCAAGTTTTGCTCAAAAATTACATTACAATTTGAAAGTCTACCTCAATGGAACTATAATAAATCGTACTCCCTCATACACCCTACCAGATTCAGAAGAATATTACCTATGGTCTTCAACAGTATTAAATGCTGAAACTTTGCTACTTTCATTGAAGGCAAAAACAGGGCATTTCAAGTTGTCAGGCTGTGACTGGAGGACTGAGAGAAGGATCATTGTTGGGCCTTAGTCTTTTATAAACGATATGAATGAGTTAGATGCACAGACAGACTAATATATCTAAGCTTGCTCATGAAACAAAGTTACATGTAACGGTAAGCTGCGCAGACAACACAGAGAGGCTGCAAAGAAATATATAGAGGTCAATTGACTGGGCGACAAGATGGCAAAAGGAATATAATGTGGCTAAGTGTAAGATTAATCCTTTGGTTGTACGAATTGAAAAGCAGACATAAAACAAAAACAAAAACAGAAAAGCTTAATCTTTTTAAAAGATGTGACACCTGTAAATATTGATGTTCAGATAGATTTGAGTGTGTTGTACAGGGAATACAAGTAACTACACGCAGGTAGAGCAAGCATTTAGGATAGTAAATAAGCATGTTAGCCTTTATTGTAAGGCAATTGAAATACAGGAATAAAGAAATCTTGCAACAAGTCTTGAACAAGGCTTTGATAAGACCAAATCTGAAATTATAAATCAGTTTTGATCTCCAAATTTAGGGAAGTATATCTTTGTGTGGGATGCAAAGATTGGTCCCTGGGTTGAGGGGTGTTGTCCTATGAAAAGAGTCTGGGTAAATTGGGCCTATATTCTCTGGATTTTAGAAGATCAAAAGGTAATGTCATTAAAATATACAATATATTGAAGGTATTGGATTGGGTTGATACTGAGGCATTGTTTCTATAGCTGGGTGAATTTAAACCATCAGGCACAGTCTCAGGGTGCGGTGTTAAACAATTAGGGCAGAGATAATTACTTAACTCAAAGCGTTGTAAATCTTTGGAATTCTGTACCACAGTATGTTGTGGATACTCCATCACTGAATATACTTAAGGACAGCATAGACAGATTTTTGGTCTCTCAGAGAATCCAGAGCTTTAGAAATGAGCAGGAAAATGGAGTTGAAGCCTAAGATCAGTCAGGATCATACTGAATGGCAAAAAAGGCTCAATGGGCCACAGGGTCCACATCTCCTCCTATTTCCTGCATTCATTTTCAAGCCACCCTACTACTGGATAAATTATTCAATGATGATGTAATCTGTGCACTTGCATATCTGTAATTCTTTGTGGAACAAAAATGAAAAATCATTACAAAAAGAAAATTGGCACTTTGTGCTGTCACAACAACATTATATAGACCTTAATATTTTGGATCTTCTCTTGTTTATGTTCCAGCTGAATGTTAATTTCATTTATAAAATTAAACAGCGCATAGTTCTTCTCCTCTGTGGCAACAAAGTCAGTGCCTAGACTGTAAAGGTTGTCTTTTTCAGTTAGATTTCTGAGTTGATTATATACTTCTTCATAAGCCTCATATTCAATTTCTTGTGCTGTTTTCTTGCCAATTTTATCCTTGGAGTGATCTAGGAATGCAAAAATTGTTTTAAAAGATCTTAATAGAATTTGGATTCATGTGGTCAGTTATTAATAGCTTTGTCCACAATTATGAATTTTCATTTCTGAATAGATTTTCTGGCTTACTACTTTTGTTCCTTTCTCTATAAGAAATTTTGTAATCATCAAAAAAAGTAATGTCTATAGTTGGAAAATTAAACACTTCTATTTTTGTTTCTAAGTGACATAGTCTAGCAATTCAAGAGTAGTAATAACGCAGCCAGGTACAACAGGAGTTTTTTTTTTACTTCATCTCAATAATATAATCCCCAGGATCCTAATAAGTGCAAGGAAATGAGAGGCTCACAGGCTAAAATTTTGAAACAAAAACAAATGTTCCAATAATAAAGCTACTCAAATATGAGAAGTACATGGTGCAAATCAGGAAATGGCTGAAGGCACTGGATACTGCAAAGGCAATAGGCCCTGACAACATTTCAGCAAATGAAATAGAGGCTTGTGCTCCAAAAATAGCCATGCCCTGAGTCAAATTGTTCCTGTATAGCTACAACACTGGCATCTACCCAATCATTCAACTTATAAATAAAAAAACTGACCAATTTGACCCAGCCAATTACCACCCAATCAATGTATTCTGGATCATCAGGTGAATGATGGAAGGGGTCACTGACTGACCTGTCAAGCTGCACTTGCTTTGTAATCATTGGTGTCTCAAGCCGCTCACCAATGCTCTGTTTGGGTCCAAAGGGCCACTCAACTCCTCACCTCATTGCAGCCTTAGTCCAAACATGGACAAAATAGCTGAACTCCAGAGGTGAGGTGAGAGTGACAGGCCTTATGACCATTTCAGCATTTGATGGGGTAGGGTATCAAGGGGCCCTGGCAAAGCTGGAGTCAATTGCAATCGACGGAATATGCTCAGCTGGTTGGAATCATACCCTATGGAAGGTCGTTGTGGTTGTTAGAGGTCAATTATCTCAATCCGAGCACAGTACTTCAGGAGTTCATCAGTGTTAAAATGTTCCTGAACAATCTGTTCAGAGATGTTATTACACACCTCTGAAGCAAATGGGATTTGCACCCAGGGTCCCCGGTCTCAGAGGAAACTACCATTGCACCACACAAGCCCATGATTTCCTCAGGGTAATGTTCTAGGCCCAACCACCTTCAGCTGCTTCATTAACTACCTTCTCTCAATTGCAAGTTCATAAATAGGGACTTTGATGATTGCACAATTTTCAGCACCATTTGCAACTCCTCAGATACTGAGGCAGCCTATGTCCACATGCAGCAAGATATAGATAACATTCAGGCTTCGTTTGACAAATAGCTGGTAACATTATACCATACAAGTGCCAGGGGCTGATCATGTCCAACAAGAGAGAATCTAATCATCTCTCTTTAACGTTTAATGTCATTATCATCAATGAATCCCTGACTATCAACATCTTGGGAATTTGAATTAACTAGAAACTGAACTGGATCAGTCATACAAATTCTCCGTTCATTGTGTTACAATGGTCGTGTCCCTGTATTTGAGCCAGTAGGCATGGGTTCAAATCTCACTTATGATTCAGATGAATATAATAACATCTCTGAATCAGATTGAATAGAAATATCTATAAATACTTTAAATAACTGCACAGAAACCAGTATCCCATCATCAAGTCTCCCTTTATTTAGTTTACCAATTTTTTAAAATATGGAATTAAGAATCTACTGATCACCATGAAATCACTGCCAATTCTCAGAAAAAATCATATGGTTCACTAATGTCCTTCAGGGAAGGAATTCAACCAAGTATGGCATCAAGGATCCCTAGCAAAACTGGAATCAATGGGTATCGGGGGCAAACTCTCTGGTGGTTGAAATCATACCTGACACATAGGAAAATAGTCATAGTAGTTGGAGGGCAATCATATCAGCTCCAGGACATCTCTGCGGGAGTTCCTCAGGCAGTGTCCTTGGCCCAACTATCTTCAGCTGTTTCATCAATGACTTTCCCTCCATCACAAGGTCTGAAGTGGGGATGTTTACTGATGATTGCACAATGTACAGCACTATTTGTGACCCCTCAGATACTGAAGCAGTTGATGTTCAAATACAACAAGATCCTGACAATACCCAGGCTTGAGCTGGCAAGTGGCAAGTGACATACAAATGCCAGGCTATGGCCATCACTAATAAGAGACATTCTAACCACCATCCCTTGACATTCAATGGTGTTACCATCACTGAATCCCCCACTACTATCATTGACCTGAACTCAACTGGACTCACCACATAAACACCATGGCTACAAGAGCAGGTCAGAAGCTAAGAATAACTCACCTCCTGACTCCTCAAGGCCTGTTCACCATCTACAAGGCACAAGTCAGGAGCGTGACGGAATACTCCCCATTTGCCTGGATGTGTGCAGTTCCAGTAACACTCAAGAAGCTTGATAGCATCCAGGAGAAAGCAACCTGCTTGATTGACACTACATCCACAAGCATCCACTCCCACCACTGATGTGCTGCAGAAATTCACCAAAGATACTCAGATAGCACTTTGCAAACCTAGAACCACTTCTATATAGAAGGACCAGGGCAAGAGATATATGGGAACACTACCAACTTCAACTTCCCTTCCAAGCCACTCACCATCCTTACTTGGAAATGTATTGTCATTCCTTCACTGTCGCTGGGTCAAAATCCTGGAATTCCATCCCTAATGGCATTGTGGGTCAACCCACAGCAGGTGGATTGCAGTGGCTCAAGAAGGCAGGTCACCAACACCTTCTCAAGGACAACTAGGGATGGGCAGGAAATGCTGGCCAGCCAGTGATGCCCACGTCCCATAAATAACTGGAAGAAAATAACTACAACGGTAGAGGAAGGCAGCTCACCATCACTTTCTCAAAGGCAATTAGTCAAATACAATAAGTGTTGGCCCAACAGCATGCCCACATCTCATGAAAAAGTTTTTAAAAACTTAGTACTGAAACCTGTACCATCATTTGCAGACACAGAAATAAAGAAGTGTCTTTCTTCCCTCAAATGTATTCACACTTAAGGAAACGGATCTTCAAGCAGCTTTACAAAGTAGCTCATTTCAGCTGTTTTTCATGATTTTAATCCTTGGTCACTATGACCAAATCTAAGAATTTTACTTATTTAAGTGAATGCAAATCTCCAGAGACAAACAATTGACTCATTGTTTGCTGAGTTTATGTGATGAGTCTGTTACATAGTTTCTCAAGGAGACGCTATTCAGTAATATACGGTATTGTTTGTGTCTGTTTATACTGAGTTTTCAATAGAGGAGGTTCAGTGTGCATGGACTATGAAACAAACTGCTTCCCATGCTGGCCATTCCTTCATCCAGAGGTTGTCTATTAATGGATCTTGGTCAGGAAGGTTGTTCCATAAGAGGCACAATGGAAAGTAGAAAGCGGGCACTAAGTGAATTTAACATATTATTACGTATTGGAATTTAATAGGATGTAGGAGCATATGTTCCTAAATTATGGTGTATAGAAAAGTGCAAACACACAAACCCATCACTGGCACTCCTTGTCAAGCATACATATCATGAAGGTAGTATGCACAATCTGCAGGACGGACTACAGAGGTTCAGTGGGCAGATGGCTTGCTGGGGAAAAGTTGATGACGACTTGACAGGTAGAGAACAAGCCTGCCCCACAGCCATAACATGTTGCAGATGGATTAAAGTGGCTTAGAGTGGGGAGGGTTTTTCATCACCTAGAGCTATCAGCCAATCTACTGGCCAGTAGCTCCAGTAGTCCCGGCAATGCCAAGGCTCCGTAATGGACACTGTCAGCACCGCAGGCAATCCCATGTCAACAATGCTATGAAGATCAAATGAGAATTAACAAGTTTGTTGACTCTTAATTATCATCTTTTAATATGGTGGATGGGCTCCTGATTTCAGGACCCATCTACCTCAGTATTAAGGGATCAGAGGTGGTGGGAAGGTGATGGGCAAACTTCCCAATCTATTTTACATGATTCCTTACAGAAAACACATCAGCAGTGGCATGTAATATCCAATTCAGGATTACCTCCACAGTTGCTGCAACCAAGCAGGACAAGGACACGACATGGACACTATCCATTGTGATGTACCATTATCCTGGAATTCATTGTATTATGACACTGCAGAGTAGCACAACTGGAGCATTTTAAGAAGAAGCTCCATCAACAGTTATGACAAGTATGGATGGCATAAATGTGTTTTTCCAGATAGTCGATGACCCAAAAATGAATTTAATAAAAACTGAGACTTGGAATTTCTGGTGGGAAGAAATACTCAAATGCTTGAGATACCAGGTCTAACTCATGTTATTTCAGCAGATCAAAAACGTAATTCTTTAAATTTACAAAAAAAATCCCGTATACCTTCTCTTGTAAGTTGTCGAAATTTAATCAGCATAAAGTCTTTCAGCTTTGCCTCATGATCAATAATACGCATTAGTTCTTTTATCTCTGTATTGTACAGTAGGATGTCTTTTGCACTTCGTTCCTTTACAGCATTTATTCTTGTTTCTGCCTCCATCCTAGGATTGAAAAAGAAATTAATGAATTTAAAATTACATAAATTATGCCAACTGGAAGTAGTACTTCATAAACCATGATGCACCGACCCAATTTTGACTGGCACAGATATCTCTTCAGCTTTCTGTACATGTTCAATGTCTATAAGCATGAGGCACTGACTAAGAAGATCTGTTTTATGCATGGTGGATATTAGTCAATCCTGTCCACAGTTGGCCTTTGAATCCAAAGATCCCTGAATTTGCTTCCTTCTAAAATAAGGCAACATATTTTATGTTCAAGGTTCCATTGCAGCAGCATCATTTCTAAATTCAAATATTGCAACCTAGCCTCAGGTGTCTGCATGTGCTAGTCTTCCTGCATGAAATTACATTGTCACCATACATCATATTTCTTAAGCAGCCCAGTTTAGAACAGGATTCAACAGTTCCTTCTTCTACTGTCTCCTAAACAAAATGTATTCAGGGTCTCCACAATGGTTTAGTCAGAAATGCAATGGCTAGTATGCACCTGACACTCGCAATCAGTGATGCTCCCAGTTCCGTATTTTAGCTGATGTCAGATGTGCAGTGCCAAGTGTCTCATAATGAACATTACTGCACTTGAACAAGAGCAGCAAAATCAGATACAACTCCCTTGACTGAACCCAATCAAGTGTATAAAAAGAGCCTATAAAGCAATACATAAATCTCAACCTGGGAACAGAATCAATTCTGGAGTCATCCAGTCCTACCATTGCTAAAAGTGATGTTGGTCTAAAGACAGGCTGGTTCCTGACAAATAGTTATGTGGGCAACATGCAAGAATGCGTCCTGTGCTTTCAAGACTACATTTTAGTGTGAGTCAGTACTTTCAGCAGATAAGAAGGCAAATTGAAGTGGTAAGATAATTATATTCAGTAACCTTCACAGTTTAGTATTGAGTACAATCTTAATGATTGATTGATGAATATTAATTAAATGCACTTTTAAATTATAAGACAAAGCTAGGGAGAAGAGTTTCATAATTCCTTAAGAATTGGAGATTGAGAAAGGGGCAACTTTTAACTACTTTAGTTTGAATAAAACATAACTAGAATGCTGACAATGCAATGCATCAACAATCATCTACTTTTAGCCTTGATCCAAGTCAAAACAAAAATCAATTTGAAATATAAACAGAGTTAACATTTTGGGACCAGTGACACTTACTCACCAGACCCAAAATGTTAACTCTTTTTTCCTTCACAGATGCTGCCAGATCCACTGAACTTTTCCAACAACTTTATTTTTGTTCCTGATTTACAGCAACGCAGTTCTTTCGGTTTTCAATTTGAAATATGTCTGCATTTAGACAGCTCTGAGTTTATAAGTAATATTCGGGACATCCTTTTCTGTTTATCATTTTATCACTGTTCATTAACAAATAATTTTTATTTTTGAATTTTCATCTCATGAACTGCCTTACTGGTTGAAAATATAGGTCAAGAATTGAACCTAATGTAAACATTATTCAGCCTGAGGCCATTTGCCAAATTTGTTATTTCAGCATTGAACAGTTGTGAAATCTTTAGTACTGACACTTGAAGGAATGAATAACACTTCAGTTTTCTGTGACTGGATCAGCTATTTAAAAGGCCATGAAGTTCCACAAAATTTAAAACATCATTCTAAAGTTTAATTTGCTTTCTAACCTGGTATTGGCTAGATGGGTGCTCACCGTTGGTCATAAGCTTGCACAGATTCCTCAACAATTTCTTTCATTATTTTTTTTTGTTCTTGTAGTTTCGTACTGAGCTTATTGTAGAGTTTGGTATAAATTTCTTTATTAACCCTCAGGATATTGATTTCTTCACGAAGCTTCCGATTTTCAGTCAGAATTGTGTTAAACTTTATAGTTGACTAAAAAAAAGTGCAAAGTTCAAGATGAGAAAAGTGAGGCAATTTTCAAAATGGCAATTGTATTGGCCTCATTTGATTTTCACAAGGCAAGTGTTTGACACCAGTTGGTTTTTTTATTTACATTTTTGCATTTTTACATAATTTAGCAACAGTATAGTTCTGACAAATAACACGTGAACTAGTTAATGTTTCCAAAATATGACACCAATGACCTTTTCTCATTTCATGATTATCATGTACTGAATCTCTAAGCATAATCCTGTGAGACTACACTCTGGGCCTGGAGATTCACTACAGTGCAGCACAAATCAACAATAGCAAGAGCTGATTGAATAATTGGTTCAAAAGGTGGTCTTCAGAGTCTTTTAAGAACACAGGAAGAAGCGAAGAATGGTCAGGGAGGAAATTCTAAGTAGTCCCAGTCCCTTCTGTAGAGTGAGACATGGCAGGGAGGGTGGAGCAGGGTGGTGGTGGTGGAGAGCAATGCACTTAAGGTCTAAAGGAGGTTACAGGACTAAATGGTGTGCGAAAGAATAAAAGACTGTAGAAACATAAAATTCAGGACTTTAAATTCAATCCGCTGGGACACAGAAAAAAATACAAAGATAGCACAGAAGAGTGAACAGAATGGTACAGGATGCACTGAGTTTTAAGCAGAGATTGTGAATAGTAAGGGACCACATGTTAACAAGGTGGATATTAAAAAATTAAAATTAATACATCAATATATATTTGACAGCAATTAAAATGAGGTGGGAGCACAGATAAATTATCTAGATGAAGGTAAGCAATTTTGAAGACGAAGAAATGGTGGCATTTGAAGCTAAGCCCAATATTGGTGATGACATGCATTATTTCTCAAGGAGAATAAAGCTGCAGTGCTCAATGAATGGGTGTTAATTCAGGAGCTATAAAAGTTGTCACTTCAATTCATTTGGAAGATTCTTTGACTCATGTCAATCAGGGAGTTGAAGAGGACAAAGGATTAAGGCGGGGGGAGTGCAGTTGTAAGGCTGAATTTCCATAAGGAAACTTTCTTGTATCTGAAAGTAATATTAAGTAATGGAATGTAAATAGGGAAGATAGGTCCTCCCCACTATTCACTTGCCACATTTGTGCCCTCCACACCCATTAGCTCATATTATTTGGGGACATATGCCAAAATTTGGAGAGTTGACCCACAGATGAGTAAATAGTCATATGTAATCATACTCACTGAATCATACCTTGCAGCCAACTTCCCATTCCACCATCATAAACTTTTTGTTTAAACTTTTGGTCAGCTTCCTAATACCTGGACAGACCTAATAAATGGGGTGCCACAGTCATATACAGACTGGAGGGAGTTACTATGGGAGTCCTCAACTTTGACTTCTGACCCCATGAGGTTTCATCAAGGAAGCTGCTTCCTGATTAGCTCCACCACTCTCCCTCAGCTGATGATTCAATATTTCTTCATGTTAAAGAAGATGCACTGAGGATAGCAATAGTACAAAATATATTCTGGGAAGGGGCCTTCAATTTTTGTCGCTAAGATAGATTATAATTTCACAATCATGTTTTAGCTGGTGAAAATGGCTACAAACATCCTACTGACTGAGCTAGCTGAGTCAAGGACATAACATGTCAAACTGGGGCTGTAGAAGCTGATGAGAGAACCAACAAGAGGGAATAACTGTCTTGATCATGTCCTCATCAATCTATCTACCATAAATGCATCTCTCAATGGCAACACTAGTAGAAGTGACCACTTTGTGGAGATAAACTCCTATCTTCACAATGAGGGATTCTCCATTTTATTGTATGGCACTACTACCAGGCTACATGGGAGAGATTGAGTCAGAGATAATGGGAACTGCAGATGCTGGAGAATCCAAGATAATAAAATGTGAGGCTGGATGAACACAGCAGGCCCAGCAGCATCTCAGGAGCACAAAAGCTGACGTTTCAGGCCTAGAGATTGAGAACAGATTTAGCAACTCAAAACTGGGAATACATGAGGCGCTGTTGCTCAATAGCAGTGGCAGGACTGTATTCAATCATAATATGTAACCTCATGGCCTGGCATACCCAATATCGTACATAGTAACATAGAAAATAGGTGCAGGAGTAGGCTATTCAGCCCTTCAAGACTGCACCACCATTCACTATGATCTTGGCTGATCACACAATTTCAGTGTCCCACTCTAACTTTCTCTCCCTACCCATTGATCCCTTCAGCTATAAGGGCCATATCCAGCTCTCTCTTGAATATATTTAACAAACTGGCCCCAGCAGCATTCAGTGCTAGGACCATCAATGCAGCTTCCAACACTGGTTCAAGGCAGATTTTAGAAGACCGTATCAGGAGCAGAATCAGGCAAACATGAAAATGCTGACCTGGTGGTATGAATGACTGCCTTTGACATCGAGGTAGTATTAGGCTGAGTGTGGTATTATGGATCCTTATCAAGAAAAGAGGTCATGAAAATCAACAAGAAAGCTCTCCACTCATCAGAGTCATGCCTAGCACAAAGGAAGATGTTAATGGCTGTTGAAGGATAATCATCTCAGTCCCAGGACATTACTGCAGGAGTTTCTCAGGGTGGTGCCCTAGACCCAACCATCTTTAATTCTTTCATCAATGAGCTTTCCTACAACAAAACATTAGAGGTGAAGCTGTTTTCTTAAGAATGCAGTGTTCAGTATTATTTGCTATTCTACTGAGGCATAACAAGACCTCATGCAGGAATTCTTGGAGAACATCTGGGAACATGTGTGGCAAGTAAAATTTGCACCAAACAAATGCCCGCTAGCCATTGATGATATTATGAGAGATTCTAGGGCAGAAATGAAAAGTTCTCAATTTACCCTGGGAGAATAAGGTATTTCAAAGGTTTGAACAAGTGAAGCTACTTGTCCCATGCTGCTACTATGCCAATAACATGAGGGGCGTTTGCCACTAGCAGGAAATTGCCATCAGGCCAAAAAGATATTCTGCTTATCACATAAATAAGTGAGATAGTACATGAAAGTCATTGCTGCTGTGGTGCCAAAGACTATCTATTCACAACAAGTAGGATATTGATTGTACCCAACAGCACATGCTTGCAAAGTCTGCAACACCATGTCTAACATTAAATATGGTACTGCAAGTAAACTACATTTGTTAGATAATACTGAGGGTGCACAAAATTACACTGAAAACCCCAATTTAAAATTGTCAGTTGGGCTCGCAATATGGTGCACATGTATGTCCTAGAAGCTACATGTGCTAATACAACGTGCACTGCTTTTTGCAACAGAAAGAACTTGTACATGCACTGTCCCTACGTCAACCAAATAAAGTATATGACTGCCATTCACTGATTCATTTCTCAGGAAAAAGTCCTAATTAATAAGAGTCAACCTTTCATGTTTAAAATTTAAACAAAGCAAATCTAGCAATGAACTGTCAGTCATTATTAATTGGTGCATTCTCCAGTCAATCAGGACGTTTCTTTCACACTGTATAAATGTTGGCTTTTTCTTGGATTGGTACATTTGAAAATTGTTCTGACAAATGTAAGATAATTAGCTTTGACAAAATGTGTCTTTTGTTTGGAATATTATTATTACTGGGTTGAAGTGGCTGCTCCGACCTCCTATTTGAGCCAAATCAAGATCACAGATTTAATGCAAAAAACTTTATACGAACCAAAACAATTTTTGCCAGATATACTTTTTTATTCAATTATTCACCAAATTAGTATGAAAACAAATGAACATTGACAATTGCAGGAACTCTTAAATAATCTTTTCTTAATATAATGTTTGCAGTATGTATGATCAGGTTTGTAAGATTATTAAATTTTGAAACTGAATCTAAAATTTACAGTTAACTTCTTGCAAAGTACTTTCGTAGCTCGGGTTGTGGGTGAGGTTGTTCACTTGCTCACCAAGGTGGCTTGTTTTTGTTCAGATGTTTTGTCACTATGCTAGGTAACATCATTTGTTTCTGTGTCTGAAAGAATGTGTATTTGAATTATGTGTGTTACCCATGTGATAGGTAACTGTAGGGTAACTGAAAGGGGTCATGTGAACAAATAGAAGCAAATTGTTTTGATATCTGCCTTGCAGCTATAATGTTGGGTAGAGATTAAAGATGGCCCAAATTTTTTGTTAGGAAGAAGGTACAAAGTGTTTAAAGTTGGCAAAAATGCCAGCAGCTAAGGCCAACCAGGACAGAGTATGAGTCTCCAATCAAACCTTTGCCCATCTTATCTAAATCTACTGCTGTATTCCTTTCTCTTTCAAATGCTTGTTTAGCTTCCTCTAAAATGCATGTATACAATTCACTTCAACTATTCTCTATTGTAGAAACTTCCATGTTCTTGCCACTCCTTGGGTAAATACATTTCTTCCGCATTCCCTACTGGATTTCTTTTTGATTAAATATGTAGAGCTAATTACATACAGTAGCTAAATATTTCTTACATAGACTAATACCGTACTGAAGTTGCCCTTGAGACAAGACATAATTAGTTAGTAGTTATCAGTATTTAGATGTATAAATTGTGCCCTGTAAAAGTTTAACTACAGGCACCATGAGTAATTTTCTTCACTTTTCATTTGATCCACAGAGCATACGATGCAAGTCCCATTCTAATTCACCTTGCCCAATCTGAGCCAGAGCTACATTTCAAATGTGGACGGGATACAACCTGTACCAATAATCTGATATCTTTAGTTCATTGGACCTTTCCATCTTCCTTATAATGGGCTATCTAATCTCATCACTATTTCTAGGAGTCAGCAGTCACTCTCAACAACACTCACTATCCTCTAGGAATGTCTCCTGAAATGCCAATCAGGCAAGTCTGTCGCATGCGCTAACATTTTAAATAATTAAATATCAAAGTCTGGTGGATTATAATACTTGCTGGTACATTTCATTGTCCCAGAATGATGTGGAAGGTTGTTAATAGAGAGTCAAGATATGCTGCCATCCAGAATTAGCACATTTAGAAGCTCAGTAAAGAAACACTGTCTTGTGACTAATGGTCCAACTTGATTCTTACATTGTAAGACAGTATTCACATCAAATCCTTTCATCACATGCACTATTTGACGTTTTGACACATCAGGTTAAAGTAAACATGCAGGTAGCCAAACCTTTTGATTTCAAAATGCATTGAAAATGCAAATTCGTTCGATACAACGTTCATATACATCAACTTACCAAGTTCAGTTGATTCTCCAAAGTCTGTATTTGCTTTTGCAAATGTCTGCGTCGTTGATGAACACTCCTTAGTCCTCCAATAGACATCTTTTGTTTGTTAATTTTATCTTCTTGGTCTCTTATCTGTACAATAAAGATATCTGGTATGCATTTTTAAGTGTAAATTAATCTTATATGTGTTAATATATTTTATGCATACTAGGAAATGTTTTCTTCAAAATAAGAGTATTTTTAGCTGAAAGACATTTAAGGATAGCAAATCAAGCAATTTATTTCACATTGTTCAATGTTAGAGGCAAAATTAGTAAATGAAATGCAGCAAGCATATTTCGATTCACCAAAATAAATCGGAATATAAGTCATATGAAAGGCAGAATTAAGTATTGTATTTGAATCTTGGCCAATAGTTTTGACCACCATCTTGTGCGCTCCTAATTTCAGGTGTATTACTATTGTGAGGCATTAAGCAATGTCCAGATACTTTCTCAAATGAGGAGAGAACATTGAACCTTCATGAGATTCTTCCAGAGTAAGAAGACTAACAGAAACTACTACCCTTCAACTTGACTTAGGACATATGTTGCCCAAGAACAGAACAAGAACAGATAAAAAGAGAGATCATTCCTCCCACCACTTCTTTTAAAAAAAGAGAAAACAACAAAAAGTCATGAACTTATTTGTACTTTTAAGATAGGGAATGGTTTTAACTTCCCAATTGCAACCATACAACCATAGAGAACTGAAACAAGGAAACACACGGCAATGATTGTGACCTTGAAGAAGCAGTCGCTCTAATCTACTTTAGTACATCTCAGATAGACAATGTTGGAGCCTGATAACAAGCTTCCTGACATAAAATATCTTTCAAAATCCAATTATTTCATGCTGCAAATATTATTTGGGGTTATAGTGACTGTAATGGTTCCTGTTGTTTTTCCAATTAAAACCTTAATAATGAATCCAGCTCTAATAACTAAGCTACATTATGTGTTGTCAAATAGTATGTAAGACACATAACCTGTCTGTAATTTCGACAGACTAAATTTTATTTTTATATATATATAGAAGTGGGACTTGTACTTATTGGAACTGTACCTCATTGGAATCTTGCATTATTCGGGAATAGTTTGTAGTTATAAGGGATTTATTCAATTTGTTAATAATTTAGTTAATTTGTTCACTGTTAGAGTTAGATAGGTAAATTGTTACTTGTTGATTTTAAAGTGAGGGTCAGAGATTTATTTTATTTAACTACTAGAAGTTTCTGAAAAGCAGGTTACCCCACTTTTCACACTCCTTTTACAGCTTATGGGGCAAGGTGCTCCTCTTTGGGTGTTTTGGTTTTAGTTCTGGGGGGGCAACCTCCACTTTATAACAGCTTGGGGGCTCATCTGGAATTTGGACAGGTTTGAACAGATTTAGGGTACGAATGGTCCCAGCTGATTTCAGTTGGTTATTGTTGGTTAAATCACAAATGGGGAAATGGTTCTTAACAATACTAAAGAGGTTCTGGGGGTCCACTATCAAGTGTCACAGAAAAAAGTGACACTTTTAGAATTAGCACACAGACTAAAATTGAGTTTAACTAGGGATAATAAGAAAGCTGAAATTGTAACGGAGTTAGCCAAGCAGTTAGGTACATCAGAAAAACAGTCAAGTGCAGTGGAGTTAGAAAAAAATTAACTTGCAAATGAGACAACTGGACGTAGAAAGTGAACTTAAAAGGCTGGAGTCAGAAGATAAAGAAAGGGACAGAATGTTTGAGTTGGAAAAGATGAAGTTGGAACTTGAAGCCAAAAAGATTTCAAATGATAGAAGCAAAAGTACAAGAAAGAAGTGATGATGCTTCGAACTTATCATTGCCAACAGCCTGGTAGGGATATATATATATAAATATGTACAAACATTACCAAAATTGGATGAAAAATATGGACAAACTTTTTCCATTTTGTTTGAGAAATTGGCTAAACAGATGAACTGGCCAGAGACCGTGTGGGTAATGTTAATTCAGACCAAGTTGGTAGGCAGAGCTAGTGAGGTGCTTGCAGTGCTGTCAGAGGAGCGGTCAGGAAAATATGAAGAAGTTAAAAAAAGGCTATTTTGAGTGCCTACAAATTGGTACCAAAAGCACATAGACAACGGTACAACAATGTAAGAAAGGAACAAGGTCAGCCTTGTATCAAGTTTGAAAAAATTAAACAGAGCAACTTCAATAGATGGATGGGAGCATTAAAGATAGAAAAGACGCATGAGACTCTTAGAGATAGTATTCTGCTAGAGGAATTTAAAAACTCACTTCCAGAAGTGATAAGAACTCATGTTGAGGAACAGAAAGTCAAAACAATGAGAAGAGCTGCAGAAATGGCAGATGAATAGGCATTAGTGTATAAATTGAAATCTAGCTTCTAGCAGCAAGTTCATTCTGTGAGGGATAGAAATTGGGAAAGAGGGAGATCCTTCGCTGAAAAACAAAATGTGGATCACACTGGGAACAGTTCACTAAATGTGAAAAAAGAAACCCAAGAGGGTGGAAAAGAGGTGAAAGACCTCAGGTGTTTTCACTGCAATAAGGTAGAATACACAAAGTCACAGTGCTGGTGGTTTAAGAAAGGCACTGGGAAAAAGGATGTGGTAAAAGAAACTAAATCAATGGGATTAGTTAAGATAGTGAAGGAAATCTGAAGAGAAATCAAGAAGCTGCAGGAGAGTGCACAGCCTAGTCACAGGCTGGATAGTAAGATGGCGCCTGATCTTTTCGAAGACTTCACCTGTATGGGTAACATTTGCTCAGGTAGAACGGGGCGAGTAGGTAAAAAAGTTAAAATAATGAGAGATACGGGAGCTAGTCTGTCTTTAGTAGCAAAAGATGAAAATATTTGCACTCCTTCTGAAATATTGCCCGAGAGAGTGGTAATCTGTGGAATAAATGGAGAGAGGAGTAGTGTTCCCGTGTGCAAGATAAGTTTAGAAGATTCATTCAAGACGGGGAAGTGATAGTGGGAGTGATGGAAAAATTGGCTATTCCAGGAATACAGTTTATTTTTGGAAATTATATAGCTGGATCATAGGTGGGAGTGACGCCCATTATAGTAGAAAAACCAAATGAAAGCCAGGGAACTGACGAGTTAAAAGAAAAATTACCCTGGATTTTTTCTGGACTGTGTGGTGACAAGATTCCACAACTGTAAGTTAAAACAAGAAGGGAAAACAAAAGAGAAAAATGAAGGATAACAAAGTGTGGAGCTGGATGAATACAGCAGGCCAAGCAGTATCTCAGGAGCACAAAAGCTGACGTTTTGGGCCTAGACCCGAAACGTCAGCTTTTGTGCTCCTGAGATACTGCTTGGCCTGCTGTGTTCATCCAGCTCCACACTTTGTTATCTTGGATTCTCCAGCATCTGCAGTTCCCATTATCACAGAAAAATGAAGGAATTGAGGTCCAGCTAGCTGACACTCTGTTTGATGAAATGGTAAAGGAGAACTAAGCTGGTAGAGGATCAGGCAGAGTGCTTGGTTCTGAAAGACTAATGGAGCTACAACAAAAAGATGAGATGTTAAAGGATTTATATCATAAAGCCTGTTTGGAAAAGGTATCAGAGTGGATACTAGAATGCTTTTACCATGATAAAATCTCAAGGTGGAAATGGAGACCTTGGCAGTTATTGCAGATGAGAAATAGGTGGACGTTCACCAGACTGTGTTGCCAATAGAATACAGACAGGAAATATTATGAATAGCACACAAATTACCTATAGGAGGTCATCTAGGAGTGAGGAAGACAGAAACTTTTTTATTGACCTGGATTGTGTAAAGATGTGGTTGAATTTTGCCATACTTGAGGTACTTCTCAGATGTTAGGAACACTGCAGGCAGTGATAAAACCAGCACCTTTGATGGCAATTCCTGCAATTTAAGAACCACTTACACAGGTTGTATTTGAGTGTGTAGGTCCCCTCCCGAAAACCAAAAGTGGGAACAAATATTTGCTATTTATAATGGATGTGGTTACCAGATTTCTGGACGTAATTCTATTACAGAATGATAAGGCAAAAAAGTTTGTGGAGAAGTTGTTTGCTTTCGTTACCCGTTATGAACTACCCAGGGAGATTCAGTCAGGCCAAGAGTCCAATTTTACTGCTAAATTATTTAAGGAAGTCATGGATAGTTTAAGTATGAAATACTTTAAATCAAATGCTTTTCATCTTGAATCCCAGGGTGCTTTGGAAAGATGGCACTGGACCCTAAAGACAATGTTGAGGGCTTATTTCCAGGATTACCCAAAAGGTTGGGACAATGATATCCCATTTATATTATTTCCTAGTAGAG
The DNA here is from genome assembly GCF_030684315.1 of Stegostoma tigrinum. NCBI lineage: Eukaryota > Metazoa > Chordata > Chondrichthyes > Orectolobiformes > Stegostomatidae > Stegostoma > Stegostoma tigrinum. Next base: position 23,957,432 of record NC_081379.1, read on the forward strand.
ATGCTCCAAGTGAATCGACTCAGTTTACTCTACTTGATATTCAGACATGAAGTAAGAGGGCCTTTAAAATTAATTAAGGAAAAGGTGATGAGTGCAAAGTCAGAGATCTTACAATTGGATTATGTCTCTGAGGTGGCAGAAACATTAAACAGAGTAGGTGAGTTAGCTAGATAACATTTGAAGGTGGCACAGCACCGAATGAAGCAAGAAGCAGATAAGAAATCTAAAATTCGTACCTTTGCCCATGGGGATAAAATAATGGTGCTGTTACCAGTGATAGAAGACCTTTCAAAGCAATGTTTAGTGGTCCCTATATGATTGAGAAGTCAGGTGAATTATCTGGTAAAGATGCCAGATAGGAAAAAGATTTATTGGGTATGTCATGTAAACATGCTGAAACAAGATTAGGCCCAATCAAGGATAGTAGTGGGAAGTTGTGTGTGGAGTCAGATGAGATAGGGGAAGTGCTAAATGAATATTTTTCAACAGTATTCACTCTAGAAAACGACAATGTTGTTGAGGAGAATACTGAGATACAGGCTACTAGACTAGGTGGGATTGAGGTTCACAAGGAGGAGGTATTAGAAATCCTTCAGAGGATGAAGATAGATAAGTCTCCTGGGCCGGATGGGATTTATCCTAGGATCCTCTGGGAAGCCAGGGAGGAGATTGCCGGGCCTTTGGCATTGATCTTTAACTCGTCATTGTCTACAGGAGTAGTGCCAGATGACTGGAGGATAGCAAATGTGGTTCCCCTGTTCAAGAAGGGGAGAAGAGACAACCCAGGTAATTATAGACCAGTGAGCCTTACCTCAGTTGTTGGTAAAGTGTTGGAAAAGGTTATAAGGGATCGGATTTATAATCATCTAGAAAAGAATAAATTGATTAGGGATAGTCAGCACAGTTTTGTGAAGGGAAGGTCGTGCCTCACAAACCTTATTGAGTTCTTTGAGAAGGTGGCCAAACAGGTAGATGAGAGTAAACCGCTTGATGTGGTGGATATGGATTTCAGCAAGGTGTTCGATAAGGTTCCCCACAATAGGCTATTGTACAAAATGCGGAGGAATGGAATTGTGGGAGATATACCAGTTTGGATCAGAAATTGGCTTGCTGAAAGAAGACAGAGGGTGGTAGTTGATGGGAAATGTTCAGCCTGGAGACCAGTTACTAGTGGTGTACCGCAAGGGTCGGTGTTGGGTCCACTGCTGTTTGTCATTTTTATAAATGACCTGGATGAGGGTGTAGAAGGATGGGTTAGTAAATTTGCAGTTGACACTAAGGTCGGTGGAGTTGTAGATAGTGACGAAGGATACTGTAGATTGCAGAGAGACATAGATAAGCTGCAGAGCTGGGCTGAGAGGTGGCAAATGGAGTTTAATGCAGACAAGTGTGAGGTGATGCACTTTGGTAGGAGTAACCAGAAGGCAAAGTACTGGGCTAATGGTAAGATTCTTAGTAGTGTAGATGAGCAGACAGATCTCGGTGTACATGTACACTGATCCTTGAAAGTTGCCACCCAGGTTGACAGGACTGTTAAGAAGGCATACAGTGTTTTAGCTTTTATTAATAGAGGGATCGAGTTCCAGAACCAAGAGGTTATGGTGAAGCTGTACAAAACTCTGGTGCGGCCACACTTGGAGTATTGCGTACAGTTCTGGTCACCGCATTATAAGAAGGGTGTGGAAGCTTTGGAAAGGGTGCAGAGGAGATTTACTAGGATGTTGCCTGGTATGGAGGGAAGGTCTTACGAGGAAAGGCTGAGGGACTTGAGGCTGTTTTCATTGGAGAGAAGAAGGTTGAGAGGCAACTTAATAGAAACATATAAAATAATCAGAGGGTTAGATAGGGTGGATAGGGAAAACCTTTTTCCTCGGATGGTGACGGCGAGCACGAGAGGGCATAGCTTTAAATTGAGGGGTGTTAGATATAGGACAGATGTCAGAGGTAGTTTCTTTACTCAGAGAGTAGTAAGGGAATGGAACGCTTTGCCTGCAACGGTAGTAGATTCGCCAACTTTAGGTACATTTAAGTCGTCATTGGATAAGCATATGGACGTACATGGAATAGTGTAGGTTAGATGGGCTTGAGATCGGTATGACAGGTCGGCACAACATCGAGGGCCGAAGGGCCTGTACTGTGCTGTAATGTTCTATGTTCTATATTACAATGACAAGGAAAGGGAACCAGAGAAACAGGTATTAGTTACTACCACTCAAAGTGAGGAATCAAACCTAGGTGATTTGGATTTTGATGTGCCTCAGAATGAATTGAATAATGAGGAAATCCTTAAGGAATATGACTAGGGAGTGAGCTATCTGTTCCAGGAACAGAGAACTGAGTTGAAAGACTTGTTACAGTGCTATGAGGACTTAGAGAGACACAGAATGGGGAGGACTAATGCTATAGTATATGAGTTGACATAGGGAATGCTGTCCTAATAAAACGGCACCCCTACAAGGCCTAATCCTCCCAAAGCAGTGCAGGTTCTGAAAAAAGTGGAAGCCATGCACAAGAAGGCATCATTGTGCCTAGTCAAAGTGAGTGGAGTTCACTGATTGTTTTGGTTCACAAATCTGATGGTACTCAACCATTCTGCACAGATTACTGGAAGGTCAATGCTGAGACCAAATCTGACTCGCATCCAATTCCAAGGCTGGAGGGTTGTGTGGAAAAAGTAGGACAAGCCACTTACACCGCAAAGTTGAACTTAATTTGCAGTTACTGGCAAGTAACTTTGTTGGACGCAGCAAAACAAGTTTCTGATTTTGTAACCCCAAATGGGCTATATCAAATTAAAGTAATGCCCTTTTTAAAGAAAAACGCATCAGCCACTTTTCAAAGACTTATGGAGAGAGCTGTTGCAGGATTGACTAACTGTGCTGTCTGCCTGGATGACTTGGTGATCTTTAGCCATTCATGGAAAGATTACATGGAGCATTTGGTAGAGCTCTTTGAGGGACTATGGAAGGCAAAATTGATCCTAAACTTGGCAAAAACAGAATTTGCGAAGGCAGGAGTGACATTCTTAGGGCACAACACTGGATACAGACTGACACAGAGGAATATGAAGACAATGGCCAATGGAGAATTTCCAAAACCATCAGTCCAACCTGTCTCTGCCTCCCTAACCGGTTCTTCCTCTCACCCATCCCTTCCTCCCACACCAAGCCGCACCCCCAGCTACCTACTAACCTCATCCCACCTCCTTGACCTGTCCGTCTTCCCTGGACTGACCTATCCCCTCCCTACCTCCCCACCTATACTCTCTCCACCTATCTTCTTTACTCTCCATCTTCGGTCCGCCTCCCCCTCTCTCCCTATTTATTCCAGCTCCCTCTCCCCATCCCCCTCTCTGATGAAGGGTCTAGGCCCGAAACGTCAGCTTTTGTGCTCCTGAGATGCTGCTTGGCCTGCTGTGTTCATCCAGCCTCACATTTTATTATCTTGGAATTCTCCAGCATCTGCAGTTCCCATTATCTCTTCAAAGAAGGAAGTGCTACAATTCTTAGGATTGAGTGGATTCTACAGGAACTTTGTACCAAACTTTAGTAGTGTAGTGACACTGTTGACAGATTTGTTAAAAAAAGAACATGAAATTTTGGTGAAAGGAACAATACCAGGAGGTATTTGAGTTTTAAAGCAGTGTTGACCACTATGCCAGTTTTAGCCATGCCAAATTTTTTGACACCCTTCAAGTCACCATTGACGCAAGCCATGTAGGTGCTGGAGTTGTGTTACTGGAGGATGTTTGTGGAACTGAAAGGCCAATTGGTTATTTTTCAAAAGAAAACCTCAATATCCATCAGAAGAAATATTCAACCACTGAAAAAGAGTTATTGACTTTGGTAACGGCCTTACAACAGTTTAATGTTTATGTTGCAAACAATGCTGCAGTGTTGATTGTGTACACCGATCACAATCCTTTGACATTTCTGGAAACACTTAAGGACAAGAACACCAGATGATTTCATTGGACTCTGATGTTACAAATATTTAATTTACAGAGTGTACATGTTGCAGGTCATGAAAATATGGTTGCAGATGCTTTATCGTGAGTTTAAAAGAAAAATGCTTATATAAGATAGAACAATGGCATTCAATATTATATATAATTAGGATTAGTATAAAATGTGTAACCCTACATTAATGAGCTATGGATCTAGTAATATAATGAAGTTATGGCTTTTGAAAAAAAAGAAATGAAGCCATCTTTTCATAACAATGGTTCATTTTTTCTTAAGTGTTTTCCTAATGTGTTGCAAAGTTGGGTAGAGTACTTGTGGATCGGACGCACAAAGTTAGAATTGGAATTTGTAAAATGCCAGGGATGAAAAGCACTGTGTGGTCCCTTTAAAAGATCATGTGCTTTTTCTGTGCTTAGAGATTTAAAATGGATGTCTGTGACCAGCAGCTGGAAAATTTGCACCCAGATTGAAACATTTGTATTGAAAGGCCAAACAGTTAGCAGGAGAAGTAGCAGTTTTTACCAAGACAACAGGCTTTTGAATTTAGCCAGTCAATTTGAACCAGGTATTTAGAGACCAAAGACCTATTAAATTTAACGCTGATGTTTTTAAAAATATAGGGCCAATTATAAGAAATATTGACATGTCAACAAGGGTATAAAAAGAAGGGGGCAGATGGACAAAGACCCCAGAGAAACTGCCATTTGCCAGAGCTAATGGCCCTCAGCTTTCAAGAGAGAACTGCTGGCTCTCACAGCCTCCTCTATGTCTTAGTGAAAGCACCATCGAAATAACAATGGTACCAATGGCAAAAACTGGTTAATATTCCTGACAGAAGAATCAATGGAAAAGGCATTCCTGACAGAATAATCAATGGGGAAGGCACAGAACATTCCAGAAGACATGTAACCTGGCTGTAATTTCAAGAAACTAAACCTTTTTAAATATAAGTGGGACTTGTATTTATTGGAACTGCATACCGTTAGAATCTTGCTTTATTTGGGGATAGTTTGTCGTTATAAGGGATTTATTCAGTTTGTTAATAGCTTAGTTAATTTGTTCATTGTTAGAGTTGGATAAATAAATTGTTACTTGTTGATTTTAAAGTGATTTTAAAGTGAAAGTCAGGGATTTATTTTATTTAACTACTAGAAGTTGCTGAAAAGCAGGCTACACCACTTTTCACACTCCTTTTTACAGATTATGGGGCAAGGTGCTCCTCTTTGGGTGTTCCAGTTTTAGTTCTCAGAGGGAGGGCTCAACCTCCGCTTTATAACACCAACCAAGGATCCCACCATTCCATTGAATATTTATATAGCGCTATAGTGATTGTAGTGAGGTCAGTCAGGTGGCCTTTATAGCATATTAGTTTTCTGATTAGGGCTGTTAATCTGGTCCAATCAGGGAATCCTGGCTGACAGATATAAACAGGAATGTCAGACATCTTATTCACTCTGAGATCTGGTTCTGAGGGGACAGGATCTCTCCACAAGTAAATAAAGGGTGACTTGTTGATGAGATACTGGCCCCTGTGGAGTTATTTCAAGTGTTGCCCATTTATGTGCTGTTATGGCATCAAAGGATAAACTTTTTTGAATTTTCAAAGTTACCCTCTCTGATTTATTGCAGTAAGAGCAAGAGTTGACCTTCAAATAAATAAACCAGCGTACAAGACAGTTTGGGTTCAAAGCATGACTTTGGACAATACAAAGCATGTCTAAGGCGCAGTTCAAGCCTGTAAGTTAGCTACGTCCAAAAATGTCTATATCGACAAGAAAAAACCTGGCAAAAATAAGAAAAAGGCAGGAACCACCATTTTGAAGTCCTAATATTATGCTATGGTTGGTTCGCTCGCCAAGCTGATTCATTATTCGTAGACATTTCATCACCTTACTGGGTAACATCATCAGTGCAGCCTCTGATGAAGTGTCGCTGTGCTTTCCTGCTTGTTATATAACCTCTGGGGTCCATTAGAGTTGATTACCTCATTTCCAGTTTTTCTTTGCGGTGGTGGGTCTAACTCTAGGTGTTTATTGATGGCCTTCGTGGTGGAGAACCAGGCCTCTAGAAATTCCCATGCTTGTCTCTGCTTGGCTTGTCCTAGGATCCTGACATTGTCCCAATTGAACTGGTGGTTCTCCTTGCCTGTGTATGGAGAAGAGTGAGTATCGGTCGTGTCTTTTTGTTGCTAGTTGATGTTCATGTGTTCTCGTAGCCAGGTTCCTTCCTGTCTGTCCAAGGTAATGTTTGTCACAGTCCTTGATTGGAACCTTGTACATTATGTTGGTTCTGTCCATAGTGGGTAAGGGTCTTTGGTTCTTATTTGCAGTTAGCATAGGGTTGATGTAAGTTTATGTGCTACTCTGATGCCCATTGGCCGTAGGAGTCTTGTGGTCAATTCACATGTGCTGATATTAAGCTGCAAGTGACAAATTCCCAAGCAGAGGGAATCCATTACTTCCAGTGTGGCAGATTTGACCGCTTTTAACAGTTTTGCAATGCAAGATCATCTCTTCAAAATAAATTAAATACATCTATTCCAAAGCAAAACAATAAAGCAAATTGAAAAACAACTTGAAGAAGGCGTGGAAATTACACACATTCTTGGCTTTAAAGCAAACTAGGATTATTGGTCTGTCAATTTGGAAGTCAGGAATTTTGATACTATCTATTTCTTGATTCTGAATTAAATTAATACTAGCCTATGTGATAATGTAGATTGGCTTTACACTTTATATCTTTGAACATCAAAACGCAAGATCCAGAGTCTTGCAGCCTATACCCTTTCAGCCATACATTGTTTTAAAACAAAAACAATCTATGATGATAAATTTATTAAGGACCCTATCTATGTCATACTGACCTAAACAAATCCTTGTGATTGGGGATCATATGTTCAGCTAGTTCTTCTATAACAACTACCAGCCCAGATAAATGATGTCAATGTGTTGTCTATACTCCAATCTGCGAAGAAGTACTATGGCTGAACAACACTTACATTCCATTTTGTGAAGAACTATCTCAATGTCTCCAGGAATATGAGTTTACACCAACAAAAGACAGGACCAAAATTTCTGAAGACTTCCCACAGCTTTCTTCATTTATTGAAGCTTCATGTCAAGAATATTCAACAATTTTTTTTAATGAAAACCTTCCTCAGCTTTAACAGGAGTTTCATCAGCATTGTGATCCTTCTCTGATTGTATTGGAAAAGGATAAGCTTCTTTCTTCTTCAGAGATTCCTAACAGGAAACACAGCCTGGGAATCTGATAACATGTTAATATGAGGCCAAATTTTGTCATTTCAGGAAGAAATCATGTGGACTCTTCAATTCTTGACACAGTGCATCATGGTCTTCTAGATCAGAGCGAACAGAAACCTTCACCTACAACTATTATGCCAATTAGATCATGAAGAAAAAAACTCCATTGAGGATGTGGTGGATGTTCCAGTGCTTTCAGCTTCACAAAGTGGTCTCAATGATCTTTCATTCATTAACATCCAAGACTACAGAAACTCTGTTGATGCGATAAAGTCCTTCAGCAATTCTGAAGCAAGAGAATAATGTTCTACTGTTGCATGAGAGTCAGAAAATCCTTAATCTTCATTTAGTCTTTCAGAGATCTGTGTTCAAAGTTTTCAAATCTGAAGGTCCTCTCAACTCATTATTTTGTCCGGAATATTTTGCGGTAACTTCAAAAACAATCTCAGCAGTCCTGACAACACATTCCAAAGTGAGCATCAGTATCCGAAGAGACTTTTGTTGATTCTTCATAGACCTCAGGCAAATCATTTAAAGAAGTAAATCTATACTTTCCAGTGTCCCCATTGATACAACCCAATCTTCTTCCTAAATTTGATATTATACTGCAAGAACATCTAGATATCATTGCCTTGCTGTTGCAGTTTAATCGTGATATTCAACAGCTCTGGGCTGATGGTGCTCGTTCACCATTCACCAGTCTCCTTTTCAGATCTTCCCTTCACCAGAAGGCATCAGAAAGAAATAAAGTGAATCTATGTCCGGCCAAAGAGGTGATACACTCTTTATGAGCACCAATTTGTTTTTATTCTGACGTGGCAGTCCACTGGCAACCTGTCCTTTTCAGTGCTAGGAACTTGAGGATACCATTACTAATTCTATTCTTTCATTTTGGCTGCTGAAAGAATTGTTCCAAGCCAGCCATAAAGCCATCACCCATTCACACCATATTGAAAGACTGATTCAGTGAGAAAAATGAGATCTCCATACAGCTTGAATCAGTGAATAATGGATTGTGTAGAGAGATGGTGGGGTTGGAAATAGATTAAGCTGGGGAATACTTTTCTTAAAATATTTCAGCTAACAATGTTAAAAAGTATTTTTAGTTAACAATTTTGGAAGCTGAGAAAGTACTTGGTGAAGGAAATATAAAGCTAGGGTTTAATTAATATGTAGATAAGCCCCTGCTGTCACTGTGACCTTAGCAGTTATGTCTTAGCATTCCACCAGAGGGTGAATCCTGTACAGCTCAAAGCTTACTGCTCTATAGCTTTCCATCAATCATATTGTATTTATAAATGTTTTTAACTGTAACCTCGAAGCCTGGTCTGAACTTGCAATGAAGAGGTTACACATGGAGGGCAGAAGGTGACGTCCTTTCATCAAGTTGCTCAGCATGAGAAAGGGAAAGAAAAATTCTCCATTTCAACTGGGACCCTTTCCCAGAATCTTCAATGTTCTTAAGAAGATCCCATTTGAAATAGTTGCTTGTTCTTTTCTTCAGTTACTGCCATGTACTTCTGACAATTTCTGTTTCTAATTAAGATTTCCAATCATTTTGAATATCTATCCTAAAAATCCAGGGCAATGTGCATCGATACTGTAATGCAATGTACAATCGCAACCAGTAAAACCTGAAAATCAATTTTGTTTCATCTGTTAAATGCTGAATTCAATTCTTGATTCAAATTTTTGGATAAACTTTCAAATATCATTTGATTAATGTTGGACATTCAAGGTTCTAGACACATACCTGAGCATCGAGCTTAGAAATCAGACTCTTTTCCTGTTCAGCAAGGCAGTCATATTCCTCTTTGCTTTGTAACAACATCTTTATTTGTGTTGAATCATTAACATCCTTCTGTACATTCTGCGGAGCTGTGACAAGGGCTATGCTTGTTGCAAGATTTTCATGTTCACGCTGCAATATATTTAGCTCTCGTCTGCAAAAGGAATAAAGTTCCAAAGACATTTTAGAAACATGAATCTCATAATGTTCAAGATCCATATGGTATACCTTCATTTTGTATGGCTTTCTAGACCTGCAGCACCCATTAATGACTCCTATAATTAGACAGAGTACACCTCACATTCTTCTGGCTCACAGGAAGAAGAAAATAAACACTTTTAAAGGTTGTCACTGCACAATTTGCACCTGTGTGCAAATACAGAATATTCTATTTGCAGCAATCTATTTTTAATTTCAAAGTGACCACAAATAATGGCATTGGGTGGATGGGGCAAATTCCATTATCCTGCTATCATACATTCATCAGACTCACTTTTTAAAGAATAATATATGTCTAAAATGAAGTTTCAGCTTCAAAATGTGCCAAACAAATTTTGAATAAGCACTGAAAATAAACCTTCAGTTAATACAAGCTAAGTTGATTCACATTCTCACATAGCCTTTTGACCTGGAGTTTCCCAGATAATTTACTTCTAAATACTGAACAAAATTCACATGTAACCAAAACCATGGCATGTTCCAAGAAATAATCCCAGAAAGGACTGTGTAAATACTACAGTCATTTTGTACTTGCAAGAAATCCGCTCAAACCTCAAGTGTAACATGCAATGGAACATAAACTGTCCCTTTTTCTTACTTGTGCAGAAAATAATTTGAGATATACTGTCTGGATCAGGGTCATCAAACTGTCTTTGTGGAGAGAAAGATGCACCACAGTAATTCAACATCTGTCACAGGTGTTCACATTTGATAAGTTTGAATAGCAGAAGGACAATCATGAAACCTTGCAGCCTGAGTACTACCCAGATGTGTTCATTGAATGTTGGGTGACCCCTTTTTGAGTTAAGATATTAAAATAGAGGGCTCTGAACTCTTCAACTACATCAACAATAATAATTAACATTTGTAGCAGTAGTGGAAAGTCTGCAGTAATGTCTCTTTGCCATTTGGAAAAGGGGAGTTTTCTTAGTTTTTCCTGATTTGTAAGCATCTTTGTCAAGCAGACACAAAGAGGTGCAGAGTGTTAGGACAAGGAACATGATACCAAGTTAGCTTATTAGACAATTCAAATATTCCACACAATGAGTTATACTTGCAATATTTTAATTCTCCAAATACTTTTAAAATTATTTACAATTTAGAAAGCACTCACTGTGGTTTAAAGGAACTTTGAGCAAAGCCCAGTTCCTGATAACAGCCAGAAAATCTGCCATCCTTACCTGGTCTGGCCAGATATGATTCCAGACCCAAATCAATGTGGTTGGCTCTTAACAGGCCTCTAGGCAATAAATGCTGGCCTAGCCAGAGATGCCCACATCCTTTGAACAGATAAAAAGAAACTTATGATACTTAAAATATTTAACATAGTAATGAGCCTGTACATTATAATTGATTCAAATGGCTTAATTAATCACGTCACAGGGAGCCTAATGATGCCATCAGTAAGTTTAAAAGAAATTTCTTAAGAATGCAAAAAAGATTTTGATAATGTTTTGTAGGCATACAATTTGCCTCTATTCTAAACAATAGAATCAGAGGAAGTTTTGTACCAAAATGAAGCTTCAGCTTCAATACTAACTAGATAGATTGAAGTGAGCTTTTTCGAACTTAATGCTGAAAAGAAACTGTCAGAATTAAGAAGCTAAATTTATTCAAATCCTCAGCCAGTCTTTGGACCTAGACATGGAGCCAACAAAGTACTTTTGAAATGTGGTCATTGATGTAAGTTAGGAAATATAGTGCATAGCAAATTTTAACAAACAGTAATGTGATAAAGACCAGACCATTTGTTTTGTGTGATGTTAATTGAGTGATCAATATTAGCCAGGTCTGGGGATAATTCCCTGCTCTTCCTCAAAATTGTGTCATGAAATCTTCTACATTTACCTGAGAGAATAGACATGGCTTGGGTTCAACATGTCATTTGAAATACAACTGCTTATGGGACAGCATTCCTTCTGTACCACACTAGGGTGTCAGTGCAGATTTTCTCAAATAACTCTTAGGTGAGATGTGAACTTGTAATGATCTGAGTGATTACAGCCAGATGAGCCAGAACTGACACTCTGAAGGGACTGAAAGATTATTTCAGAAAACACAATGAATAATTTTCTATTTGGTAAATTTGGTTTCACTGGTGTGTGCTGCGATCTTGAGCAAGGAACAGATTTTTCTTGATCCTGCCAAATTCAGGCTAAGCACAAACTGCAATCTTTAGTTAGTAATAAATTTCATTGTGGCTTCAAAATAATGCAAAAACTGCAAAAAACCTCATAGAAGATTTCCCATTTTTGCTGCCTGAAATGTATTGTATGCTCTGCTAGTCTTTACAGAATTGGGCATTAATGGAATGGTGCTTTGGAAAACTGATTCCTATCATGTGTTAGGAGCTATTATTGGTGCTGTTTTCTGTTTATTTTCTTTGCCACTGAAGATGTTTGTTAGTCTGTAAACAATATAGTCAAAATCAAATGGCCAGATTTTTAAAAAATCTTTGTTCATCGCTAGGATAGAGTTCAGGGAGATCAGATTAGTTTCTTGGTGAATAGGCAGATCTGGAGGCTAGAATTTTTAAAAGCATCAATTACATTGACAGAGGGCTGAATGACATTTTAAAATAATGTTCTTGGCTGTGCTATTTAGAATATTGCTGATTGCCTTAGAATGTTGCTCAGCTGTCAAAATATGAGCAGTTTTCAAAGCAGGTTGTTGAATATGGGTTGACATGAAGCCTCCTCATGATGTGGAAGTTCTAAATACTGCTTTTCATAGCTTTATAGTTACAGAACATTAAACAGGCTGGGTAAAGCATCAAGGAAGAGTTGTTTGATGGTAAAAGCTTTGACTTAACAGAGCATGTTGGAGGTACATATTTTTATCTCTCCTTCACTTGTTGCCTCCTGCATTTGTTTTGCTACCTATTCGCTATGTCATTTTCTGAAGAATAGTTAACTACCACCTCCAGATCTGCATTTTAGAGAGCAGGAATTTTAATAGTTATAATAAAAATTCAAAGTGTTACAATTCCTGTTAAAAATGTTTATTTGTATTAAAATGCATTTAACTATGATAATTAAAATATAGTAATAGCTAAAGAAAATTTAAAAACTATTCCATTCCTTTTTCTACAGTCCATCAGTAGATGTACAACACAAATCCCTCAAGTCATTTCAGGGAAGTAACACAACACTGACATCTCTCCAAAATTCAGGTCATCCAGCCACAGTTTATGGAATTCATGTTCTCAATGAATCATAGTATCATACCACTCAGAAGCAGGCTATTCAGCACAGTTCAGTTAAGTTTCCATCAATTTTTTTCTGCAAATGTTCACTCTCGTGATTCAGTCCTTTAAAGGTTTGGATTATGAGGATTGGTGGGTTTGTGGAGAATAGGGTTCACAACCTGCCCAGTGTAAAAGTTGGGGCAAGCTTGGCTGACCATTCCTCATGTATTGCCTTTCAGGCTATTGAATGGATTGAGATGAGACTTCTGACCCCATCTGGGAGGGAGTTTTCACCTCCAAGAGTTGCCAGGCAATCAGTCATCTGATTCCAGCAGCATCACTGGCAGTGGTCGTCACTACTGTAACTGCATTCAGTCCCCAACGGCATTTGTTGATGAACATGCAATGGTAAGGTATGGTGGGGGAGTATTATCAGGATCCTGATGGGCATTTAATTAACTAAACAAAATGTATCCACCTTTATCTAAAAATCCAAATTCCCAAATTATTATAATGCATGTACTTATCACATATACCCTTATCTATTTGTGGCATTGTTTTCTTTTAGGACTACAATGCACACAGTTAATGTTCTTGGGTACTAAGAACTGCTGATGCTGGAGAATATGAGATAACAAGGTGTAGAGCTGGATGAATGCAGCAGGCCAAGCAGCATCAGAGGAGCAGGAAAGCTTACGTTTCGGGTCTGGAGAAGGGTCCAGGTCCAAAACGTCAGTTTTCCTGCTCCTATGATGCTGCTTGACCTGCTGCATTCATCCAGCTCTACACCTTGTTGTCTCTAATGTTCATGGAAATATCCTTCCCCTTTCCTTTCTTCCAAAACATACTCCTTAGATTTTCCACATTTCCAGCCACCTACACATTCAATTAGACTATCAATGTCCTCCTGCATTCTTTCACAACTTGAAACATGCTTAAATTTTGTGATATAACAAATATTAACAGTTTATTCTTCATTCTAAAGATCATTCATGTTTCCAGGTAAATACAATTCAAGCTCAGACTCCTCCGGAGCTCAGTTCTAGCCAAACCAAAAAATTCTTCTATCCATAAACTTTACCTGCTGCCGTCCAATCACTTCCCATTCACTGTGGTCATGTTCTTTTTAAGTCTATGCCCCATTATTCATTTTTGAAAACTCACGTAAACCACACACATTGCTGGTAAGCATCTTCAGTTTCTTCACAGAATTCTACAGAACCAGTTCTGCGTAAGCTTTTCTTTTAGAAATCTGATGGACCTGGCTTAATTATGACAAGCAAACTCATTCTGCATTGCTGGGTGCTAAACTAACTTGTTCAAAACTCAATGGCTCACACAAAATGAAAATTGTGCCCATTCATTCCAGAGGAAGGAATCTTAAGCCCTGCCAAGGTGGGCACAGAGGTGGGTGGGCACTATAAATAGCATTCCCTGCCTATACATTGATTCCCTTGTTCCAACCCATCGCAGATCACTCATCCAGAGGTGAAATGCCTATCCTTGCACAAGAAGCAAGTAGCTTATTACTAATTGTATTCCAGTGCCGACATGCACCATAATAATTCTGTGTGAGACACTCATCATTAGAGGTATCCAGAGCCCAGCAGGCAGTGGGGAGACAGTGTAATTACCTGGAGATAGCCTTCTGGCAAAGACTGCCTGTCTGGATTATCAATGATAGCCAGACAGCTGAACTTTAGTTTAATTTTGAAAAGGTTGGAGAGATGACATCTCCATTTAGATGCACCCTCCCTGTATCTGATAGGAAGCCCCAGCATTGCCTTGAAATTCGCGGGAGTACATTTAGGACTGAATTGAGGAGGAACTTCTTCACCAAAATGCTTGTGAATCTATGGAATTCCATGCCCAGTGAAGTATTTGAGGCTTCCTCATTGAATGTTTTTAAAGCTAAGATAGATAATTTTTTGAACAGTAAAGGTAGTAAGGGTTATGGTGAGAGTGTGGGTAAATGGAGCTGAGGCCACAAAAAGATCAGCCATGATCTTATTGAATGGTGGGGCAGGCTCGTAGGCCAGATGGCTTACTCCTGCTCCTGGTTCTTATGTTCTTTAAGAGCCTACCCAGTGTCCTAGATAGGATGGCTAACCCAACATTTGAACACAAATTGGTTAATCTCAGCGAAATCACAGAGGAATGATTGCTTCCCACACAGTGCAGTTTTCTCATTGTCTTTTGAGCCTGGCAGCAGAAACCTGAAGCTCACAGGGAAAATGCTGCCCTAGTAGTTTATCAACAACTGAAGTAAGACCAGCTGGCCTACATTTTCTGTTTCATTCCTGTCCCATTTTTTGAAAAAGTCTTATTTGCTGCCCTCCAGTTCTCTGACATAATTTATTCAAGAGAACTTTAGAATTTATAGTCAGAATCTCAACTATTTCTCTTCAGATTAAGTCCTAGTGATTTGAGTATTTTGATCAGTATAACATTCCTATGTTCCATACTAGTCATAACACTCGACCCTAAATATGAAGACCACAATTATGGAATTTTATCCCAGGAATATAATCTGTAAATGGTACTGCATTTAGATGTTGTAGTCTCTCCCTTTGCATCTTTAACACCAATGACAAAAGACATCCCATCCTTCACATGCTGAGTTCAGTCACCAAATTAGTTCCTAAAAGCTATCATTATCTTTTCTATTCTGCCTGCAGACATACAGGTAAGCGGCACTGGAATTAAATGACTCATATGCCCTTCTCTTCTGTTTAGATGATTAATACCAAGTTCCTGGATACTCATTGCAATTGGGGCTGACATAAGTGAACGCCCAGCAACTATTCACAATACCCACAAAATCATGGAATTCAGGTGTAAATTAATCTCTACATCAGCTATTTTATATTACGGTCAAATTGCAAAGTATTACATAGCTGTACTCAGTGGCAGAATTATATAACTGAGCTGAATCCTTCAATTCAAAACAGGAGAGAACATCTATGATGAGACAATGGCCTAATGGTATTATCGTTAGACTATTAATGCAGAAATTCAGCTAATGTTCTGGGGACCTTGGTTCGAACCTCACCACAGCAGATGACAGAATTTGAATTAGATTTTTAAAACTCTGCAATTAAGAATCTACTGATGACCATGAAATCATTGTCAATTATCAGAAAAACCCATCTGCTTCACTAATGTCCTTCAGGGAAGGAAATCTGCCATCCACATCTGGTCTGGCCTACAAGTGGCTCCAGACTCACAGCAATGTGGTTGACTTTCAACTGCCCTCTGAAATGGCCTAGCAAGCCATTCAGTTGTATTCATCACTATAAAGCCTCAAAGAAATGAAATTGGATGGATCACCCGGCATCAACCTAGGCACCAGACAAGATGATGGCAGAAGCAATCCTGTCGCGCTTGCAAAGTCCTCCTTACTAATGTCTGGCTAATGGCTAGTGCCAAAATTGGGCCAGCTGTCTCACAGACAAGTCAAACAATAGCCTGACATAGTCATACTCATGCAATCATAGGTTACAGACAATGTTCCAGACACCACCACCATCCCCAGGTATGTCCTGTCCTACTGACCGGACAGGCCCAGCAGAGGTGGTGGCACAATGGTATACAGTCAGGAGGGAGTTGCTGTGGGAGTCGTCAACATTGACTCCAGACCCCAAGAAGTCTAGTGGCTTAGTGATAAACATGTGCAAGGAAACCTGCTACTGATTACCACATACCATCCTCCCTCGTGATGAATTGGTACTCTTCAATTTTGGACAACACTTAGTGGAAGTACTGAGGATGGCAAGACACAAAATGTATGCTGGGTGGAGGATTTCAACATCTACCACCAAGCGTGGCTTAGCAGCAACATTACTGATCAAGCTGGTCAGGTCCTAAAGGACATAGCTAATAGACTGGTTCTGTGGCAGGTGGTGACAGAACCAACAACTGGGAAAAACACCTTGCCCTTACCAATTTACCAGCTGCAGAAGCATCTGTCCATGACAGTATTGCTAAGAGTGATCATCGCACAGTCCTTGTGACGACGAAGTCATGTCTTCGTACTGAGAATAATCTCCAACATGTTGTGTGGCACTATCACTGTGCTAATTGTGACAGACTTCGAACAGATTTAGTAATTCAAGACTGAACATCCATGAGATACTGTGGGCCATCAACAGCAGCAGAATTGTAGGCCAGCACAATGTGTAGCCTCATGGCCTGGCATTTCCACTACTCAACCATTACCATCAAGCAAGGGGATCACCCCTGATTCAATGGACAGTGCAGGAGGACATTTCAAGACATGCAGCACCAAGCATATATGAAGATGAGCTGAAGCCACAAAACAGGACTACTTGCACGACAAATAGCATAAGCAGCAAATGATGGACAGAGATAAGCAATCCCACAACCAATGGATTGGACCTGAGGTTTGTATCCTGCCAAATCCAGTCATGAACAGTCTTGGACAATTAAACAACTCACTGTGGGAGGAAGCTCCACAAAATATCCCTATGATATAAACCCAGCACAACAGTCAAAAGATAAGGCTGAAACTTCCACAGCAATCTTCAGCCAGAAGTGCAGAGTCGATGATCCAACTTGGTCTCCTCCAATCATCCCCAGGTTTACCAGTTTTCAGCCAATTCAATTCACTTCACGTGATATCAAGCAATGGTTTGTAACACTATCCTGCAAAGGCAAGGACCCTTACTGCATTGAAGACATGCGCCTGAACTTACTGCTCCCCTAGCCAAGCTGTTCCAATATAGTTGCATCTACCCAACAATGTAACAAATTGCCCAAATCTGTCCTGAAAGTAATGCAGGACAAATCTACCCTGGCCAATTACCACCTGATCAGTCTATTCTCAATTATTAGTAAAGTGATGGAAGGTGTCATCAACAGTGGCATCAAACAGCATCTGCTCAGCAATAACCTGCTGTATCAGCTCCGCTCCTAACCTCATTTCACCCTTGGTGCAAACATGGACAAAATACCTTAACTCCAGATTTGAGGTGAGAGTGACAGCCCTTGACATTAAGGCAACATTAAACTGAGTGTGGCATCAAGGAGCCCTAGTAAAATTGGAATCACTGGGTATCAAGGGGCAAACTCTCCAGTGGTTGGAGTCATTCCTGACACACAGGAAGATGGTCGTGGTTGCTGGAGGTTAGTCATCTGAGCTCTGGACTTCGCTGCTGGGGTTCCACAGAGTCGTATCCTAGGCCCAACCATCATCAGTTGCTTCATCAATGACCATTCCCCTCCCAGCATAACGTCAGGAGTGGGGATGTTTGCCAAAGACTGTGCAGTGTTCAGCATCTTTCATGACTCCTCACATACTGAGGCAGCCCAAGTTCAAAAGCAACAAGATCTGGACAATATCCAGGCTTGGTCTGACAAGGGGCAAATAACATTTGTGCCATACAAATGCCAGGCTATGACCACCACCAACAAGAGACAATTTAGCTACTGCCCCTTGACACTCAATAGTGTTACTATCACTACATCCCGCACTATCAGCATCCTGGGGGTCATCATTGACCAGAAACTCAACTGGACTCACCGCATTATCACAATGGCTACAAGAGCAGGTTAGATTCTAGGAATAATGCGACGAGTATCTCACCTCCTGACTCCCCAAAGCCTGTCCACCATCTACAAGGCACAAGTCAGGAGTGTGATGGAATATTCTCCACTTGCCTGGATGACTGCAGCTCCAATAACACTCAAGGAGTTTGACATCATCCAAAACAAAGCAGCCCGCTTGATTGGCATCACATCCACAAGTATCCACTCCCCCCACCACTAACACTCAGTTGCAGCTGTGCTAGTAAATATAAGATGTACTGCAGAAATTCACCAAAGATCTTCAGACAGCACCTTTCAAACCCACAACCACATCCATCGAGAAGGACAAGGGCAGCAGATACATGGGAATACATCGCCTTCAAGTTCCCCTCCAAGCCACTCACCATCCTGGGAATACATCACCATTCCTTCACTGTTACTGGGTCAAAATCCTGAAAACTTGCTGCGATTCAAGAAGGCAGTACACCACCACCTTCTCAAAGGCAACTAGAGACGGGCAATAAATGCTGGCCAGCCAGCAATGCCCACATCCCATAAATGAATAAAAAAAAACTATGAATTGAATTGTCTTGGCCCTGTAGACATGGGTTTGAATCTGGGGAGAAGGGTTAGGAAAATGGGGGGAGCTGCATGGGCCTGCTGCCTGATGTATTTTGCCTGCAGGGATTTTTCTAAAGAAACATTGAAGGCTGAGTTGGCTACCCAATCCACAGATATGGGAAGCCAATTAATGCAATCAAGGCCCCAGTTAGCCATAGAGCCCTCCATTTTATGTCTAAGGATATCTCCAGATTGAGGTCATCTCTCCTAGCAGAGCTGTCAATCTGACATTGCTGTGAATCCACTGATTGGGTTTGCAAACTTAGAAACCTGTCCACTGTCCTTAGCAGATGGCCAGGGGAGATGGTCAATTCGGAGACAGCCTCCCAGGAGGTTACTTTGCTAACATCAGTGAGCTAAGGATTCATAAATAGACCTAATGCCAACCAGAAAATTCTTATCTCAATTCATTACCTTCTGCTCTGAAAAGCAATGTCATAAAACAGAATTAGTAAACGGCTCAGTGGTTAGCACTGCAGCCTCACAGCGCCAGAGACCCGGGTTCAATTCCAGCCTCGGGCAACTGTCTGTGTGGAGTTTGCACATTCTCCCCGTGTCTGCGTGGGTGCTTCAGTTTCCTCCCATGGTCCAAAGATGTGCAGGCTAGGTGGATCGGCCATGCCCGTAGTGTTCAGGGGTGTGTGGGTTATGGGGGATGGGTCTGGGTGGGATGCTTCAAGGGTGGCGTTGACTTGTTGGGCCGAAGGGCCTGTTTCCACACTGTAGGTAATCTAAACAATAACACCATCTATAAGCAATACTATAAATAACTTCTATGCTTGAACTAAATTTAAAACTTTCACCTTTTCACTTCACATATGTTACTTATTTTTTATTCAGTGAATCATGCATCAGAAAAAGAATTGATAGTGTTATGAATTCCTTTTCCTTGAGGAAAAACTTCTTCACCCAGAGAGTGGTGGATATATGGAATGCTCTGCCCCAGAAGGCAGTGGAGGCCAACTCTCTGGATACTTTCAAGAAAGAGATGGATACAGCTCTTGAAGATAGTGGAATCAAGGTTTATGGGGAAAAGGCAGGAACAGGAGACTGATTGTGGATGATCAGCCATGATCATAATGAATGGTGCTGCTGGCTCAAAGAGCCGAATGGCCTACTCCTGCACCTATTGTCTATTGTCTTTTCTATTTTTAGGTAGGACATGATGAAATAAAATATTGCAGAATATTGGGATCAAAGTGCTGTACCACAGAATGATAAAGTTCATGGCAGATTTTGCGTACAATTGGAAGTTGTTTCAAGTTTCTCGGTAAACTACCTCTTTTCTTGATGGTTTAAACATATTTTGGCATATGGTATGACTTTCCTAAAAGCAGAGGGAAAATCGGGGGAGAGATGCCACTTTCCCATGGCAGCAGGCCCTGTGTGCTCCGGCTTAATAAATTGAAATATTTGCTAGAAGTATAAAATTTAATGCTAAAAAAGAAATCAAAAGGCGACATACTTAAGTCAATTTATGTATCCCTCTTACTGTGCATTAATACGATCAAACTTTGGGAAAGAATTGCATGCAACATTACAGGATGCAAGCCTCATCTACGTAATCTGACTGAGAACGGAAACATGGTGAAGGATTAGCAGCAAGTTTGTGAACAGCTTGGCTTGTTCATTTCAGAATGGTTCCAAGGAGAGGGATGAGAAACAGAATTTGGAGCCGGGACTGAAAACAAAGGTCTGAATCCTCCAGGGCCATGAACAATGTGAACTCTGTTGAGAAACATGGGAGAATCATGTGAGAAATCATGCGAGGTCCTTCTCAACATCAGAGGCAACTCATTGCGTTCTCCAAAAGAGTTCTAAATGTCAAGACAGGATTCCTGCTAAGCAGCAGTGAGATGCCTATAAACAGGGATTATTGTTTGTCGTTGGCCTCGTTAGATGAAAAACCTGCATTGTTAATATGCAGCTTCCTATCTAATCACCTTCCTCGGGGAAACTAGATGTCAGCAATTTCTAACATGAAATAGTGGGTAACTGACAGCATCAGTTCACTGCCTCTCAGCACAGCTAACCTGGACACCTGCCAACAATACCTCAAGGAAACATTCCAGAGATGCTGTATGCACCTTCTTCTTCACCTATCCCCCTCCACATTCTCTTTAAGCTGAACAACTCTGCACACAGTAGCTCCAATGTTCCACACACAGTGATTGGTGTAGGCACACCAATCGTGGCACTGACTGTTAGTTCTCAGCCGGTTTGGGCCTTAGAGACCTGCACAGCTAGTACAAAAGTTCAAGGGAATTCTGCCATCCCTCCCACCCTGTAAACACACTCCCCTCCAAATATAAGGATACTGGCATCCATCACCTACCAGCCTCTCAGGACCCACATAGTATTTCTCTGTTCCACTTACAGGATATGTATATACTTTTAAGCAAGACTTCAGGGCACAATGTTGCTACAAAGACACTTTGTGCGCAGATATACACATCCAGTTCATAGATCGAACCAAACTGCATCTCAAAACTCTTTTCTTTCTCTCCCAGTGCCCATTTGCTTCAGCCTGCCTGCACCCTCACAGCATCTCTGCCTTGCCTTTTTGTGCTTTGTTCTCTCAGCAAGATATACCAGGCTGATAGTACTTGTGCCTTGCCTTGCAGATTAGCACTGACACATAGCATGGAATCTTGTCATGGTGTCAGCACTGCTCAGTCAGCCTTCAGTCACAGGGGCCGAGCATGGTAAGCCAAGGGCAGCCTCTGATATCAGTCCAGACATGGTCTGACAGCCACAGGGTGGCCAAGCTTGATGATGCAGCTCAGGAGCAGGAAAAGCTGAACATTTAAGAATTCCTTAAAAGAAACCCTTGTGACAAAATTCAATGAGTTTGTACCTACACTGAATGGTAAAAGCTTTTCAAACTTGGTAAGAGACCTGCTTCAGCAGAGAGTTAGGAATTTCTGGAGCTGGAGTATTAGCCACTCCAAGACAGTCACAAATTGTATTGATCATGGTTTTTCTGGAGAATGAATGAATAGGCATCAGAGACTCTGTGAGTAAAGCTAAAATCCCAGGTGGGTAAGGGAAAAGTTTTAAAATGGAGCACCATTACCGGCTGGGAAAGTTAGAAGTGTAGAAAAGTGCTTGATAGAGTGGGCACCATAAGGTGTGGCTACAGTAAGAGGTATCAAGGTACAAAGAAACAACTCAAATGATGGTAACATACATAGTGATAGTGCAAAGTCAGTATAAAAGAGTAAAGGAGCATACTTGAAACCTGAAGAGATAAGGTCGAACTGAAAAAGAACATTAACTGACTTTATTAATGCCACAGAAATGTTGGATAACGAGTTATTAGAAACTGTTGTAAAGGCAGGAAGCATTTTTCAAAACCACAGACAGTGGAAATCATTCAGGAAAAACAATTTTAAAACGGACAATATTTTTAGAACTACAAACAACAGAATTCAGCCAGAAAAAACCTATTCAAGCAAGCATCATTATTAAAGCTGCAGGTAACAGAATTTCATTCCGTAAAGCTGTTTAGCTCTCAAATAATGGGATTCATCTAGAGAAGTTGAAAGAAAGGTAGGAGTCCTCCATTTTACCTGCAAAAAACAGGAATTTTCCATTTTAGCTGCAGAAGTTGTGAATCCTCTACTTTGATTCCAATAAAGATGGGAAAATCCTCCAAATAAATCACAGAGCAACAGTACTGTTATTAAGCAAGGAAAATAAATAATCACATTAGAGAAAAAATAGAATCAGAAATAACGCTGCCAAGAAGATTTAATTTCAGAGATTGACCAAATAAAACTCAAAGTTACACCTCTTGGAAAAAAATGCAAATATTAAGATAGAGAATAACTTCTCAATTCGTTACAAAATCACAAGTTAATATGCATATATATAGCATTGGGAGTATAGTTGCTGACCTTATAGCTTGACAAGGAATAAAAATAACAACAGAAATTCTTGAAGCAGTATTGAAAGTCTTTGACAAATAGTTTACCTCAAAACATATAAAATTCTTGAAAGTGCAAGATTTAAAAGAAGAGTTCAGCGTCCAAGGAGTCTGTAGATCATCTAATTAATTATGTCTACATGTCAGAATATAGTGATTTAAAGACGGAGTTCATAAGAGACAGAATTGTTGTTAGAGTTGCTGATGAGTCTTTGTCAGATAGATTACAGTCAAAAGAAGATTTTACTCTCAAAAAAGCCACGTAGTTGGTGAATGAAACCAATACTCAGAATCAGCACAGATCAATCAAGGTCACCTTATGATAAAAGATCAGCAGAACCCATCTATTTATGAAGGTAGAAAACCATAATAAAAAAATTGAAAAACTAGTACAGGCAGTCGGAGAGACTCCAAATTTTAAAGAAGTCGTTTTAGAAAATGTATTGAAGTAGGTCAGAGTCACAGTAGAACAAGAAGTCAAAAAGCTACCCACACAACGTGTTTAATGAGGTAGAACAGTTTATAGTAGAACGAAAGTGCAGTGTTCCTTGAGGAAATTGGTGATCTAGATCTACCTCTTGGCAAGAGGATGTCAATGACCATCTCATTGATTTCAAGCTGAATGCAGGGACAAGTGTCACTATATTATTGAATAGTGGTTGAAAATATACTCTCCATAGCCAATACATTAGAACCACATGGTTCACAGGGTACACCATTTAAACTTAAAGGTATACAATTTGTATCTCTCACAAGGTGTCAGATTGTAGAGAACATTTACGTATTCCATAATCAAAAGTTCTTACTCTTGAGTATGAAGGCATGGCTTGACCTCAATCTTCTTCAAATGATGGAAGGGTTCAAACTGGTTAAAGTAAAAACAACTGCTCCAGGACAACCAGCCATACAACAAAAGGTCAATGAATATTTGGTTAAAGAACACCAGACATAGCGTATCCGGTCCCAAAGGAAAACTCTTGGAAGATTTCATCATGCTTCCTGGACTAATGATGGTATGCAAACAGAAGACAGAATTTACAAAGATTGTTGCCATATGTAAATTGCCTCATGATGTCAACAAGACACAGAGGCCAGCAAACCATAATCAGCTTAACCAAATACGACAGGGACAGAACAGAGATTAAAAATGTCTTACCATTCGTTGATATTCTATTGAAATACCCTGTGGACTGGCCATGAAAACATATTTTGAACACTGACAACAGGTTACAATTCAGAAGAACTGATGGAAAGGCAATACCCAAAATGTTGACTGCTCCTTTCCTCTAGATGCTGCCTGGCTTGCTGTATCATTCCAGCCTCCTGTTTGTCCACCTGGATTCCAGCACCTGCATTTTTTTTTGTCTTTACAATCATGTAGTAGCCTGAAATCTCCAAAGACATTGAAGACCTCATAACCCATTTGGAAACCCATGATTATACATGATTGGCAAAAAATGTTTTTCACTAATGTCACTATTGCAAAGAGCTCAGACTGCAAGAATCAGAAGGGATGTAAGCAAACATTAGAAGCTAATGAGTAGTATGCCCCACTTGAGCTCATTAATTCATCTTTAGCTGAGATAACAGAGAGTGCAACACTGCTTGGTGAACGAATAGTAATGACAGATTTAAGTTTAATGTGAAATGCTGAGGTGATATGGAAGACATAATTTCAAATAGAGAATTTATTTCCTTATCTACCCAAGAAGAATTCTTAATATCAATGACATAGATCATGCCATGCAATACGTCATCCTCAACTGGTAGAGTTGAGGAAGTGAACATAGTGAATTTGCAACACTGCAATTACTGAGGGTGAATGAAAGCATCAACATAATCAACAAGTGTCTCTACATATCAATGCAGATTGAGAATAAAATTCTGCTGACACTAACTGAAGATGTGTTGTAAACAATCCCATCTATGGAAGCTCCTACTGAGAAAGGACAACCAAAGTCCAGAGACCCAGGATATGGTCAAGAAGAAATTGCCTAGTTCAGAGATAAAAGAGTAATTGCCTTGTTGGGAGATCAAGTTAGGTTTTGCAAGAATAAGAGCAACCGTCCAAATTCTCCTCATGTCTGTGTAACAATGTCTACCGTATAAATGTAATCTGTCACTAGTTGCTAACATGCAATAAACTACATCTTGTTTACGATAAGTGATGCTTCTCGTTAGACCAGCAAATGCTTTTCCTCTACGATTCAAGACCAAATGGCCCTGAACAACCCTATCCTAAAGGAGGATGGTTGCAGTGAACCTACCTCGTGGTTCACAATAATGCAGACAGCCTAAAGCAACACTTTCCTACGTACCACACACCACAAATCTTAGCCTTGCAACTTTCTCCTTTCCGATACCCAGGATGTGCAACTTAGTCAAGTCAGCCATGCTCAGACATTTATCATCATGGCTGTGATCTATGGTGTCTCAGCATTTCTGCAATCGGTCCTCCAAAGCTTACTAGGATTGCTGATATACTGTAATGGAGCATAAACCTGCTTGCTCCCTCTCAGAAAGATAGCATGTGTCCTTACAACCCTGCTAGTTTACCAGTGCCTTCGAGTTGCCTTTCAACAAGTCAGCTACCACCCATACCAAGGTGGTGTGGTCATATCTGGTCCTCCTCAAAGATCATCTGTAGTCTCCTCCACTGAAAATCAGCATCATTCCACCAGCCATTCTGCATAATATGTTAGGGCAGGCAGAAAGCCATGGGAGTCAGACATTAATGGAACTCACAAAATTGATTAGAATATAGTGTTGAATGATTTAATCTACAAATTTGTTTTAGAATGCTTGTTATGTGTTGTTTTTTACTTTTTGCATTGAGACTAAGGGACACTGAGATGGTCATTGATACTTGAAAGGTTAGATGTGGGACTTTTGATGAACGGAGAATTTGGGTTGTGGTCACAGGTATAACACTTGAGCGACATCTTCATAGACAGCCTGACCAGAGAGGGGCCACCTGGCTTTCCTCTTCTCTTCCTCCTACTTATCATCGTCCCTCCTTCTTATCATCATCCTAATCATCATCATTCTCCTGCTCCTCTACTGTCTACAACGTAGCTTTGGGAAGTGTCATCCCCTCATGACTGCAAGTTTGTCCAGCATGCAGAACAGCATTATTACCTTGACACCTACTCTGCCATGCAACATAGGACTCCCCCACCCCACCCCACCGAAGCCTGTACGCATTGAAAACTATTCCGCTAT
The DNA here is from genome assembly GCF_030684315.1 of Stegostoma tigrinum. Taxonomy (NCBI): domain Eukaryota; kingdom Metazoa; phylum Chordata; class Chondrichthyes; order Orectolobiformes; family Stegostomatidae; genus Stegostoma; species Stegostoma tigrinum. The sequence continues at coordinate 23,983,173 of NC_081379.1, forward strand.
TTCAATATTCTGCTCTACCACATTTTATGTGACTGCATGGATTTGTATGCATGCTACTCTCATGTGCATGGATTGTATACCATGGTCAACAGTAAAGGCAGTGGACAGCTCAGTAGTTACCCTTTGGTGTCCCAGGACCCTCCCCAGAAGGTGTAGAGCCCAGGGCAAATCATATTGTGCAGGCCCTCTCACCTGAGAAAAATTACATTGTATGCTCTTCACCCTGACCAGTTTTTCAATTTTTCTTTCTTTTCCATGAATGAAAGTTTCCAAGTCTGGAGGTTTAACTTGATTCACCACTGCCTCCCATATATTCCCCTTTTATAGGTCATAATTCCATGAAGACTGGTTTGCAATAATGGCACCTTGCTACCTTAAACTGGAAACAAAATGAAAGGTTACACAATGCCACTCTCTCACAAAGGTCACTTCCATCCTGTCTTCACTTCATCACAGGTAACTATAGTCCCAATATGGGTCCCCCACTACCAGGGCACGGTGCCTGGATGTGCCATAGTGATTCAGGTGAAATTGGTACAGCAGATTGCTGCAGGTTACTGGGCAATGACCTATGTGATTCTTATCCTATCTTCATACGCAAAACAATATATAAACAAAAGTTGACATGCAACACCTGCAAAGCAATGTGCGTGCAACCTACACCATAGAAGACCCTGCAATGCCCTGCATGCTCATTGCTCCCTGGCAGGAGATATTATATACCAGAGGTTAGAATGCTGTTAGGCAGAGTCCAATCATTTCATTTTCTAGTAAGAATTTTCTTTCTAGCTCACACACCTCAAACTCTAACATCACTGATTACTTGTACCCACACACATGCAGCCAGTCTAGGATCATAGAATTCCTACAGTGTGTAAATCAGCTCCAAGGGGGATCCTGCCCAGCCTAATCCCCACTACCCTTTTCCTGTATTCCTGCATTACCCATGACTAACATACCTAATCTACACATCCCTGAACACTATGGGTAATTTAGCATGGACAATCCAGCTAGCCTGCACATCTTTGGACTGTGGGAGGAAGCCGAAGCACCCAGTGGAAACCCACACAGACACGGGGAGAATGTGCAAACTCCACGCAGTCACACAACGGTGGAATCAAACCTGGGTCCCCAGTGCTATGAGGCAGCAGTGCTACCCACTGAGACACTGTGCCGCCCTCATGCAATTATCTCTTAATTAACGTATAATCATCACAGGTTCCTTGGTTCTATTTGAACCATTAGGCATCCCTGCCAGTTGCCAGTGGATGATAACAAGAGATAGTTAAGTAGAGTTAGCTCTTGAGAAATAGGGAGCATTATTCACCATCCTTAACAACAATCTGAGGTTGCTGGTGTGGATGTAGCAGGGGAAGAAATCAACTAGGAGATCCTTACAGAAGTTCAGATTCTCTAAGGTTTTGGAGTAGATTTGTAGCTCGGGTTCAAAGGATTCCAGAGTTTACAAACCTGGTGGGAAAACACAACTGCGCTTCATCGGTAGCTGCACTTTTACCCAGCAGGATAATGAAACATCTGCGGAACAACAACGAACCAGCTCAGCGAGCCAACCAACCACAAGCAGCCCAGATTCTTTGCTAAATTTATGTACAAAACTTGTTGCTTGACAATTCAGGGTGGATATGACCTCCTGTTGAGAACAATTGTCTCCCTTTCCCCTTTATCTAGTAGCTTGCTGTGTAAACATTGTTTCTTCTCCAAGTCATGCTGTATTCCACAGGGAACGGTTACTGGTGTACCCATATCTGCACATAATTGTCTAGTACAGAAGTCTTGAAGGCAGCAAAACTTGCTTCAGCATTTGCCATACCACTTCTTGTAAACTTTCCAATTTTAGAGAGCATCAAACAGGTGCAGAATTGAAGTAACAGCCATAAGAAACCATCAGCAAGCAACCTGCCAGCAGATGACAATTCATTTAAAAAATGCTTGAGTCCTTCCTTCTGCTTAATGTGTGTTCAGTTGTGCAAGGTGCAGCAAGGGTGTTAGGTGGAGCATTGAACTGCTGATGTCAAATGAGCTTTGTATGCTGTCAATACAGTGTGGAGCTGGAGGAACACAGCAGGTCAGGCAGCATCAAAGGAGTAGCAGAGTCAACATTTCAGGCTTAGACTCTTCATCAGGCTTTGAATGCTGGCTGATGACCAATTCTTCCTGCTCTGCCTACTTCCAGCAGCAATCACTGTGGCACTGACATTTTCATGATGTCCAAAAAGTGCCTACATGCACTGCAGATGCCACTTTAGTCCTCAAACATCACCCATTACAACGAAACATGCTATCAATCTAAATTTCACACCACGTTGCAGGCCTTAACTGCCACACAAAGTTATTTAACATGCAAATTGAATATTTTATCATTATGCTTTGTATACGTTGTTATTCTTTGTATATCTTAACCAACCATGCAAATGTAATCAGAGATAATGGGAACTGCAGATGCTGGAGAATCCAAGATAACAAAGTGTGAAACTGGATGAACACAGCAGGCCAAGCAGCATCTCAGGAGCACAAAAGCTGATGTTTTGGACATAGACCCTCTCTGATGAAGGGTCTAGGCCCGAAATGTCAGCTTTTGTGCTCCTGAGATGCTGCTTGGCCTGCTGTGTTCATCCGTGCAAATGTAATGCCCTGATTTGATCTCTGCACAGCTCCAGAGTTACTTAAAAATTAATAGTTCAGTCTAATTAAATAACCCTGCAATGATTATTGGGGCTTCTTAGTTTCAAATAACTGTCAATTGCATGAAGACAGTAAGGACTGCAGATGCTGGAAGCCAGAGTCAAAAGGTGTGAAGCTGGGAAAGCGGATCAGCATCCGAGGGGCAGGAAAGTCAATTTTTCAGGCTAAGACCCTTTGTCAGGTCCAGGGTGGGGGTAAGGAGCCCATAAGTAAATGGGGTGGGGGGGGGAAGGGAGGGGGAGGTTGAGGGAAGGGTAGGCAGGATGGTGACAGGTAAATTCAGTTAGGGAGTTACTGTGATTGGTCAGTGAGAAGGTGGAATAGATAAGTGAGTTGGAAGATAGACAGGTTGGGTCAGGTCTGGGAAGCGAGGAGAGTGGGGAAGGTGGGACATAGGATAAGGCTGGGAGGTGGAGGGATTTTGAAGCTGATGAGGCCAATATTGAGGCTGTAAGTTCCCAAGGTGAAATATCAGGTGTTATTGCTCCAGTTTACATTCACTCTGGCAAGGGAGGAGGCCAAGGATGGATGTGTTGCCAGGGGAGGAGGAATTAAAATGGATGGCAACTGGAAGGTTGGGTTGGTTTGTTCGTGCAGAGCATAGACACTCCATGAACTGGTCCCTGAGACTGTGTTCAGTCTCCCTGATATAGCGGAGATCACATTGGGAGCAATGGATACAACGCATCAGGTTGGATGAAGAGCAGGTGAAACTCCAGATCTGGAAGGATTGGTTGGGGCCTTGGACGGAGGTGAAAGGGGTGGTGTAGGGGCTGGTGTTACATCTCTTGCGGTTGATTTTCCTGCTCCTTGGATGCTGTCTGACCTGCTGTGCTCTACCAACTATCAAATGTGTTCTAAATTCATGTGCCTAACTGAACAATTAGCATAATTTTTGCTGCTTGAACTATATGGCTGGCTATCTGAACAGGATCAAACCAGCTGATGGTCCTTGCAACATTAAATCTAATTAGGTGAGACTTACAATTCCTGCGCAATTTTTGGTTTGCTTTTTATATATTGTGACTGGGTTATGAGAACCACAACAAAGCCAAAAGTAGTGGAGACATTATTTTTATCATGCTAAGTGTCATTCCTCGAGGGATAAAGTAGAAAATGTGATCCCTGGGCTCTGCTCTGGATTGAACAGCTTGTATCGTTTTATGAATAGATGTTCTTTCTCTTCTGTTCATTCTCTGCTTGTCATCTTCCTAAATGGGATACAAAACTTATTGAAGTGAAGAAATCTCGTCACATCACATAGTGTCATAGAACCACAGAGGATTTGTACAATATTGATAGGCATTATGTAGAAGAATGAGGTGAATCCAGTTAACTGGGTTGCTGGCTTGCAATGCAGAGTAATGTCAACAGTGGAAGTTCAATCCTCACACTGGCTGAGGTCACCTCGAAGATCCCACCTTTTTGACCTCGCCCCTACCTGAGCAGTGGTGACACTCAGGTTAAGTTCCCCATCGGTCACCTCTCTCTAACGAGGCAGCAGCCCTATGGTCCACTGGAACTATGGTGACTAATACTACTTGAGGTATTACTGTTTGATTGTGATAGTATACTGGAAGCTTGAACCCCAATATTTTTACGTTTCTTTTTCTGACATCATACTCCCAAATGTATTCATGTTTCCCAGATGCACACTGATAAAAATCAAAGTAGTCAGCTGTTCATATTTGTCGTGCAAACCTGTGAAAGCTGTTGTCTTGCCAGACTGTAAGAATACAATTGTTGTGTGTAAAAAGTAAGTCTGGTGACATCATATTTAAATATTAACATTTTATCAATGCCAACTCTAAACAGTGGTTTTCTCATTCTCACTATCTTGGCAATCCTCTTGTATGAAACTACAGAAGAAGAAAGGATGGGGTATTTCAAGACTAGAGATTATATTTTATGGTGAGAGGAGAGAGCTTTTAAAAAGGCATGTGGGGCAAATTTTTTACACTGAGGGTGGGTCACATGTGGAATGAACTTCCTGAGGAAGTGGTGAATGTGGGTAACATTGCAACGTTTAAAAAACATTTTAACAAGTACAAGAACAGGAAAGCTTTAGAGGGATATTGGCCATGTGGGACTAGTTTTGTTTGGGATTATGTTCAGCACAGACTCATTGGAAGGATCTGTTTCCACGCTGTCTGACTCCATGTATAACCTTTCTATGTAGAGGTAAGAAAACAAAAGGGAAAGAAGTTACTAGTAGGAGTAACCTAAAGATCCCAAATTGGTTGATATACAGTGAGATAGAGAATAAATCAGGAGATAATGAGGACATGTAACAAAGATAGTACATTAGTCAGGGGTGACTTTAATCTTCATGCAGATTGGGACAATCACATTAGCAGACGGGCCATGAGGAATAATTTGTACAGTGTATTCAGGACAGTTTTGTGGAGCAATATGTTGTGATCCAACCAGAAATCAGGGGTATTTTGGATCAGTGATGTACAATGAGGCAGGTTTAATAAATAATGTCAGAGTAAAAGATCCACTAGGAAACAGAGATCCATAATACAATACAATTTAGCTTTCAGTTCGAGCGGACGAATTTGGATCACAAACAATTATGCTAAACTTAAACAAGGACAATTAAAAAGATAAAGAGGGCAGCTTTGGCTGAAGTGGACCAGGAAAGGAGTTTAGCATCAAAGATATCTGAGGAACAATTGAAGACGTTTAAATAATAGTTTTTTGGCTCACAGAAAATAGTGAGAAAGAATGCCTCTTGGAAAGGATTAAGCCAAACATGGCTAAGCAGGGAAATTAAGGATAGCATCAAATTGAAAGATAAACATACAACTTGGCAAAAATTAGAGGTATGCCAAAAGATTGAGGAAGTGTTAAAAGCCAAAAAAAAACAAAATGAAGAGGCAGAAGATAAAATATGAAGGTAAACTTGTAAATAAAAGCAAGAATTTCTTAAAATATATCAAAAGAAAGAACAAAGCCAAAGTGAACATAAGCCCCTGAGAGAATGAGGCTGGATAAATAAAAATGGGGAAAAATGTAACGGACGAACAACTACTTTTCATCTACCTCAAAACAGATGACATGAAAAGCATTCAAAAAGTACCAAACAATCAATGAGCAAAAGGAGTAGAGGAAATAACCAAAACAATATGAAAAAAACAAACAATAACCAAAAATACAAAAATGCTAGGGAAACTCCTGGGGCTGCTAATTACCCTGGATCTGATAGGATTCATCCCAGGATATTAAAGGAAGTAGCTACAGAGATAGTAGATGCACTAGTCGTAACCTTCCAAGAATCCTTAGGTTATAGAAAAGTCCCAGTGGAGTGGAAAATGGCCAATGTAACACATTTATTTAAAAACAGACGGAGACAAAAATGAAACAGTTAACTGTAGACCAGTTTGTTTAACATCTCATTTTGCGAAAATGTTGACATCTCTTATAAAAGATTTATTAGCAGGGCACAATAAAATATATAATACGATCAAGCCGAGTCAGCATGGCTTCCTGAGGGTCTGAGATAAACAGCTTTTTAATTAGTGAGGGAATCACGGACTATGGGGAAAAGGCAAGAAAGTAGATGGTTATCAGGTCAGCTATGGTCTCATTCAACGGTGGAGCAGATTCGATGGGTTGAATGATCTACTTTTGCTCCTATATCTTACGATCTTATGGTCTAACTTACAGTTGACGCATGATGGTACGTTCAGATTCTTCATGGTAAGCCCTCTGATCACTTTCCAGATTGCGTAATTGGTGCAGAAGTTTCAGCTTGACTGCTGCTGCTGTTGCCTCAGTTTCTGTGTCACTGTCTAATAGTGCACTCTGAGAAATCATTTTTCTTTCTGCTTTGTTGAAACAAGAAGACAAAGTACCAATTAACAATTTCAAGTTTGATTTCCTTTTTCTTTTGTATTTGCCACAAGCCATATCATTCAAGAAAATGTCAAATTGCACACTAATCCGATATTTATCTCTTGAGATTATATTTCAAATGTTATGCGAAGGGCAAGACATCTCCCAAAATAGGAAAATGTAGTCAGATATCATTGGAGGAAACTCTTCCATACCTCAACAGAGACATTATTTTTGATAAGTCTGTGCCTTTCTTAGAATTTCAAGAATAGATTGCAAAATCTACAGCCTTTCAGGAAAGTTGTTAAAAATGTAATATGTACACACTTATAATTTAAACACATTAGTTACAATTAATGGATTTGAGATTAATATAACGACTTTTTTTATTAACTTATTAACTTACATTTGCAGCAAAAAAGACTACTTCTACTAGCACATCAGCCATGCAAGAAGTGTAATCTGCAGTAAGAGCAAAATACACGGGATACTAGGTATCTAAAATAAGTGCTGGCAAAACCCAACAGGATATGTGGAGAGAGGAACAGAATAAATGCTTTGAGTCCATTATGACTCTTCTTTGGAACTGAAACGAATTGGAAACATCTGAAATCTATACCTTTATATAGTACTGATGGTCAGTGTGATTCCTAACTAATAATTATCCCTTATGTATGATAACTTGTACAGAAGTTCATAAGGGATATGCTTCATTTTCTCTGTCTGCTCTGTATATGGTACATACTGATTTTTCCTAACTCAACTGTCACCATGGACTGTGTTACTTCCATGTTCTCAAGTTTGCATTATTAAATCTTCATGGACTCTGCCTACATTTGGGCTTCGATATTGCTGTCTGTAATGCAATCTATTTGCACAGACTGTTCCTAATTGAATCTACTGCATCTATGTCTTTATCTTATCTAGGAATAACTATTATCTGAGTCTCAGTAAGTCCTGAAAATACTTTGCTTACGTTGTAATATCTAAAATACCGATCTCAGTTTTCCACTGCTGTATCAGGTCTTTGATTCTGAAAGGGTTAATATTGAAGAATGTTTTAAACTCCACCCGACATGATGACATCATAAGAACTTGGATTGGGAGAATCACTCTGGAAATTGAGGCGATCGACTTATTACTTGGGTCTATTCCTAAGTTTTCTATCAACATCGGTCATACCAATGTAACTTCCACCTGATTGCTATCATACAATAACTTATATCTTGTTTAAGGAAAAGGCTTCTTCCAATTAGACTATCTTGTGGTTTTCCTCTACCATACTAGACAAGGCAAATCCCAACCTAAAGGGAAGATCGTAACAGCACCTTATCGTAAACAAGAGTATATACAGCGTATTCAAAAAGAACGGGTACCCAATGAACACAGTCCTCTGATTTCTCAGCAACAAACCCAAACAAACAGACAAAACGGGCCCAGAAACCATAACCACTCTCCCCTACATCAAAGACATTTCTGAAATGACTGCCAGACCACTCAGACCTCTTGGCATCAGGGTAGCCCACAAACCCACGAACACACTAAAACAGCAGCTAATTAACTTAAAAGACCCTATACAGACAACAAGCAAAACAAATGTCATCTACAAAATACCTTGCAAGAACTGTGACAAACACTACATTGGAAAAACTGGCAGAAAGCTAGCCACCAGGATACATGAACATCAACTAGCCACAAAACGACATGACCCACTATCACTCGTATCCTTACATACAGATGAGGAAGGACACCACTTTGATTGGGACAACACATCCATCCGAGGACAAGCCAAACAGAGACACGCACGAGAATTCCTAGAAGCATGGCATTCCAACCGGAACTCCATCAACAAACACATTGATTTGGAGCCAATCTACCATCCTCTGAGAAAAAGAACAGGAAATGACATCACCAACGCAGGAAATGACATCACCAACCCAAGGAAACCTAAACAGATAAATAGAAAGCGGGACGTAGCACCAGCGCTTCGTCGGATGCTCACTGATGATGTTACCTAGAATGGTGACGAAACGTCTGAAAACTAACCTTCCAGCTCAGCGAGCAAACTCACATCCAGAACCTCAATCTGAGCTACAAATCTTCTCAAAACTCGTTGACAATGACTAATCCATCTAACCTGCACATCCCTGGACACTATGAGGCAATTTAGCACAGCTAATCCACCTAACCTGCTCATTTAACAAACTCTTTCGTAATTTTAAAGATTCTTGAAAGTAAAGAATGACACAAAATTTAGTTTATAATTAATATTTCTGCAATGGCTTACCAACATTTTTAATTTATAACAATATCTATTGGTGTCATCACCAAAGATGTTGTGTCATAAATTAAACAGTATGGTGGTCAGGTCTTCAATGCAAGTGTGGAACACTTGGATGGAACACTGAAAAGCTGGTATGATGAGCTAATCTACCATCCAACACACACAGAAGACTGGCATGTGCTGAACTCTCATCTGTATTTTCATGGCATGTTGTATCATTGAAGACACAAATGACAGTTAATTTTACTGATGCATAAATTCCTAGTTATGGTGTTCCTTGGATCAATTTCAAATACGTTGTACATAAGCAGACACTTAACTAGATGCATTGTCACAAAACTGGTATTTCTAAGTGGTCACAAATGTCACCGTGAGGAAATATGCCCCCTAAGAAATAATAATCTTCTAAGCATTTGGAAGAAAATTGCTGCTTCAAGATTGCTGTTGCCAAATTTTAATGACACTAAATGTGGTTTAATACTTTTAACAGGGGCATTGAATATGCTGTCTCTGAATTTATTTATATCTGTCAACTATGAAGAATTTCAAAAATTGCAAAGGGCAATATTAGGATTGCAGCTGATCCTAAGGAGGAGAGTCCAGCCACTTGGGCTTCATTTCCAGCAGAACTGAAATAAAAAGTCGACTTGATAAATTATACAGAACTTTGGCTATACTACATTCAGAGAGTTGTTTTCAGTCTTGGTCTCCATACTACTCACAAGGATACAGGGACACAGAAGAAAGATGAAAGATGAAAACAGGACTGGGAGGTAATAACTAATCAGGAAAGACTGACAGACTGGGTTGTTTTCCTCGGGAAAAAAAGACAGGAGTGACCTAAAAGTGGCCTTTAAAATCTTATAAAAAGGTGTAGAGCTGGTTGAAACGTGAGCTTTTCTGCTCCTCTGAAGCTACTTGGCCTGCTGTGTTCATCCAGCTCTACACCTTATTATATCAGATTCTCCAGCATCGGCAGTTCCTACTAACTCTTTAAAACTCTTACAGTTTTGATAAGTACAGGAGGGAACCATGTTTCCCCTTGTAGGAGTGTGCAAAAAAGAGGAGTAACTAAGTCTTGGGAGCATAAACCCTTGGAGGGCGCAGAGTGGTTTGACTAGGTGATGTTTGCTCTAGAGTACTGTATACAGCAATTCAATAAACTCAACCGGTAAGACAGGCACTTGACAAAGCGCCCTATTCAACCAGAATCCATTCCTTCAGAAAAAAAGACTGGAAAAACTAAAGGCGAGCGCTCCCGAGCCACGGATCATTTTGTATCCAATTCATTGACATGGAAATGTCTTTACAAGCATCTTATGTATTTACATCGACCTCTCGTGAATTTACAAAAAAAGGTCATTTGCTTGCGCTTCAATAAGGCCAAATCGCCACATTTTCAATTATGTGAAAAATACAATTTAAATTGTTCAAAAGATACAGCTATAAATGTTACTGCTATATGCTAAAGACTCACTTGAGTGGTATTAAAATGGAAGAGAAATAAAGTTGAGATAAAATCTCATAAGAGTGCGAACTTCACGCTTCTCCCAAAAGTTTGATATTACCAAATAAAGTCTGACGTTGCCATGGTTACTAGGTCACTGTGACGGAACGGTTAACGACTCCATTTCAAAGTGACCATGGCAACTGAAGCTTGGAGACCAGGCCGCGAGAACATGAGAGCCCCTGGGCTTTCATCCAAAGAATAGCAAACTTAAAGCTTTTTAAAAAAAGTATAGTTGCCGTGACTTTCCTTTGAGATAATGAATCTTCGGCTGCGTTTCCTTCCATCTGAAATAATGCTGATTGTCCCAGGTGCCTTGGTATGTTAAATTGCCGAATGAGCTGGTAGAACATGGCATTGTGCAGTCGCAGAGTGAAAAATGCTGAATATCCACCCTAAATTCACGGTCCTAACAACTCCACCTTTCAAAAGAAGACAATATAGAAACAATTAGAGGATACTGTTAACAGTACAGTAATCCAATAGTTCATTCAAACCTAGGATTTTCTTCATCGTGAATTTTCACAATCTCAGAGAGTGCATTAAAATGGGATTTTAAACACCTGGTAAACACAGCAGTTTAGCATTTGGATAAAAATATTGAAAGTAGGGAAAATCAAAGAACTAATGCATTTTCTTCATTACACATGTATAATCAAAATATCTGTATTCAACAGTATTTAGACAGAAATAAAAATTGGTATGTCAGGTGGTGACTAATCCCAGAGTTTTAACCAGGTTGTGCAGTCTTTAGAAAATACTATCCTCTGATCTTATTTGTGTCAAGACATTTTGTGGAGTGTACGGTATTTTGAAAGGAATGCTTCATTTGTCTGATCTTATTCATTATTTGCAGAATGTGTGTTAATTTCTGTTTCCAATATGTTAATGAATCAAACATTATAAAGAAAGGATTAGTTGAGTGCATATTCTCCAAAATGACCCAAGCTCACATTAGTACCAGCCATGTTTATACGACAAACATGCTGTGTGAAATTGATATGTCGATAAGTACATCAACTAATGTTAAGTAAATGATTTTGAGAAGGGAATTCAATCTGTTTTCAAGTAACATATTTTGCTGCCAAGAGGAAATGACTTTTGTCAGACAAAATAAACTGTTCTACTGTGAAAGCTGACTCCCAGGACATTATTGTACACATTTTATCATCTGAGAACAGCTCCACACTTGCATTCTTCCTTACGTAAAGGTTTCAGTCATTGTACCAAGACAATCATCAAAATAACCTCAACAAATTTGATTGCTCCACTTTTCCCTCCAAATACCTCTCACCATCCACAGCGTTATTGTGAATGGGTGAAGTAATGACAATACTGATTTTGATTAAAACTTAGCTCATGACTGGTAACAGTTTTACCTGTATTGAAAACTTTCCTACTGGCTGCACTTTCTATGTCCTATCATCTCCAAACTATCATGGTGGTGATTTGGTCATCAACTCATCACCAAAAGAAAGTTGATCATTCTGACCTTCCAAATGACCACCACACGGCAATCTTCCTTTCCTTTTCCCGGTTCTGTAAAGTGCTATTCCCTATCAAATCTATTACCACTTTTCTAGCCGCTCACTGGTTGAATCTCTCAAATCAGTTTTCCACTGCCACAATATTTAAATCAATATAGAAACATTAAATTACAAGAAGATATTACTGTATTAATTGAATTGGTAAAAAGAAGTGGCGCATAGGTATCAAAATAGTCAAGTTCAGAGACTGATCCATACATCTTTTTATAATTTTCTTTCTTTCTGGACTTATCTCATTTCTAATTTGCGAGTAAGTGTGTTGTGTTACTATTCCTTCTTGCATTTGGTAATTTAAAAGCTTTTTCTTTTTGTTAATTCAAGAAAGCCTGCTTAAATTGGCTCATTTTAAAACACATTTATTTGCATCTGGGATAAAGGTGTTCTTTGAGAAATGAACACGTTTGCAATGAACCGAGGGGTAGATGAATAGCAAAGGGGAGCCAGTTCACTGCTCCTCATCGGGGACCTTAATGGTTTGATGTTTCCCATCTGAAAATCCAACAATTCGGGAAATTTTACTAATAAGGCTTGCCTAGTATATTTTCTAAATGGTTAAAAGCTAGCATCTGAATAGGTGCAAAGAAACTTATAGGTATGGCCTACATATCTAGTTCATTAAAGTATCATAGATTTGTGCAGAAAGAAATGAAATAGACTAACTCAAGCACGAGCATTTCAATAGAACTAGAATACACAGAATTAGAAATTATTGAACAACAGCAAAATACTACAGATGCTGAAAATCTCAAGTAAAAACAATCAGTGAAGAAAGAAATAGAGTTAATGTTTTGAGTCCAATATATCGTTATTTGGAACTGAAGAGAGAGTTCGAGATGTGGTGGATTTTCACCCATAGTAAAAGGTGGAGAGGAACAGCTGGAATTGAAGGAAAGTTCGGGGAAGGATAGAATGTGAGGTGGACCAGAGGTCATAGTTGGCACATGTCAAAATGCTATGGGCATGTTAAGAGCTGTAAAGAGGAGCAATACAGAGTAGGTGTTAATTGTAGAATATAGATCAACTCTGCTGAAGGCTAAACCAACAAAATGAGACAGTTGATTATGGTGCAAAGCAGTCACGCAGTCTGTGATTAGTCTCTAAATGTACAGGAAGTGGCATTTTGAGCAGTAAATACGGTAGATCAGATTGAAAAAGTATAAGTTAATCACTGATTCACTTGGAAGAAATTTAAAATCTTGGACAGTGAAGAGGGAGGAGGTAAAAGAGCAAGTTTTCTTGCAATTGCTTGTGAAGGTACCATGGGAGCAAGATGAGGTGTTGAGAATGGTGGAAAAGTGAACCATGCTCTGCAAAGTGAACAGCCCCTTTGTAATATTGGTAGGGGAGGATAAAGTGTGTTTGGTGGTGGCATCATGCTTGAGGTGGCTGAAATGGTGGTTGATGGAATGGAAAGTGAGAGCAAAGGGAACTCTATCACAGTTCCAGGAAGGTCAGAAATGCCTGAGGGCAGAAGTGCGAAAAATGGGTCAGACACAGTTAAAAGTCCTGTTAACGACAGTTTGACGGGTGTGGTACAGATTCCTTACGTGAGAAATGAGGAAGGAGTGTCAGAAGCACATTTGTGAACTACTTTTCAAACTTTGGAAACACACCACGGCCCTTGGGGTGAGTGTGGTATAGAATTAATAGTTTAATATCTGGACTTCTGGGCACACATTACAAAGAGAGAGCTTAGATATTGGGGCTGTATTCCTGGGAATTTAGAAGGTAATGGAAGAATTGCTAAAATTTTTCAAGTTATTAAAGAGAACTCTCAGGGTGGATAGGAAGAAATTATTTCCACTGATTGGGGAATATGGGTCTGCAGGACATAGCCTTTAAATTAGAGCCAAGCCCTTTAAATGAAGTCAGGAAGCTTCCTTCTACAAGCAGTAGTGATTGCTGAGTCAATTGCTAATTATATGTCGGACATTAATAGATATCAGTTGCCCAAAAATATTCATAAATAAGGAACAATGGCAGTTATATGGAGTTAGATCACAGATCAACTATGATTTAATTGAATGCAAAAACGATCTGAGGGATAAATGGCTTACTCCTCTTTTTGTGCTCTATTCAAGGTCACAATGACACACTCTTTACCTGTAACATTTTCTTTTTCATCCTGCTCCATCGCTCTACAGATTATAGAATGCTCAATTGTATCATCCTTTTCCACTGCCTCTTCTTTGTCTCAGCATGACCACTTCCACAGGGTTTTTAATCGTAACATAACCATAACAGTTCCAGCAATTACTTATCTTCCCTCTTTTGACCATTGACTTTGATGTCCCCTACATATATAAACCTGAACTTCTCCATGTACTCATCACCTAAAGATATGGCTTCAGTTTCCACATGTACACTGACAACTCCCTCATTGCTACTTCTCAATCTCTTTGTTGACTCTCCATGTCAACAATACCCAAAATGGATGAGCTGCAGTTTCCTCCAATTAATCTTTGGAAGAACCGAAGCCATCATCTTTGGCTATATCTGCAAATTCCATACCTGCACCATCCATCTCCTCAGACCATTTTGTCAGGTTGAACCAAAAGGTTTGCTACTTCATTATCCTTCTCAACTTGAGCTGTGATTTGCACACCATACTCTCCCCATCACAAAAGCACGATATTCACGACCATAACATTGTCTGCGTTCATCCCTGTTTCAGCCCATATGCTATTGAAACTTTCATGTCACCACTAGTCTCAACTATTCTGATATTTTCACAGCCCAGTACCTATTCTTCATTTTCTGTAAACATTAACTCATTTAAACTCGGATACCCACTCCCTTCTTGTACCAAGTTCCATTTATCCTTCATTCCTGTCCTTTCTGATTGATATTTGCAATTAGCCACAATATCTCCAATTTGACATTCTCATTGCCATGTTTGAATCTTTTCATGACAATGCTCTACCATATTTTAAACGAAACAACTCTCCCAGAAATGTCCATTTCTTTCAATCTGGCTTTATGTGCAACTTCCCTTCCTTTGCCCAACCAGTGGTGACTATGCTTAAGTCAATTATGTACTCAAATTCCCTCCCTAAACCTTTTTCAACTCCCCAGTTCCCTCTGTTCTTCATCCTTTAAAATGCATTTCTTTCAGTAAACCTTTGAGCACTTCACTTCACCTTCTCACTCTTTGTCTCAGCATCCATTTTGTCAGATTCCAGTTCTGAGCACAGGATGTTTTTCTGCATTAAAATGTTACATCAATCAATATTTTTTTGAGATGGTTAGTGAGCTGAAAATTCTTGTATATTATGCTAGAATTGTTGAAGTTATTCATTTTGACAAGTCTATTCCACTTTGCTCTAGCAGATAACCTTAATTAAAAACGGAAAAGATTACATTTACACCACCAGCTAGCATTGGGATATAGAATAGACAGGTCAAAATTGAAGAATAACCATTCATAAGGACTGAAGAATAAAAGATGAGCCAGTGCTTTAATGGAATCAGAGCCAGCTGAGGAAAGGGGAAAGAAACAAACAAGTGGACAGATGGACATACCAGTGGAATGATCATCACATAGTATTAAAGATCAGCTCAGTTAGGTGCTGAATAGGAAGGAAAATGTGTGATTAACTGAAGCAGTGAGAGACAGACCAAGAACAATTTTGGAAAATGGAAGAATTTGCAACTGCAGAAAGCATACAAATCAAGTCTGAAATTATAAAGAGTGAACTTGCATTTATACAGAATATTTCACATGCTCTTTATTCTACATAGTCAAGGTCTAAAAGAAGGCAATGAGATAAATTATTAATCTATTTTGGGTGTTCGTTGCTGAGAGAAATATGTTAGCAAGGCCACTAGGTGCAAGGTCAAAGTAGGATGTCTTGAGTATCTTACGTGCACTCATAGGACATTGGAGCAAAGAACTCTAGTCTCTTATTTTTCTGTGGATTCCCAACCACTGTGGGTTTTTGTTACTTTGTGTTACCATAGACTCATTCTGTGATTATTTCTTTGACATTGCAGCTTGATGTTCCCCTGTAATGTGGTGCTAGGTTGTTCAGACTACAAAATCCTTGATTTGATTCTGAATTAGCTGAATGTATTTCCATTGCCAAGCAGGCATCTGGTTTAACACTAAGTAAAAGGAGTTCAGAAGAAAAGTTAGCCAAGGACCAGTCTAGTGATGGACATAGAATTGCAGGAATTCTGAAGACCAGATACTTAAATCTACACAAAAAGTAAATTTAGAAATGGACAAGAATCAAACATTCATTAGGTATTTTAAGGGTTCTTTTTCTAACTGTTCTGTATCTTGATAACTTTACTTGTTTTTGTTGTTTTTGTCTTTTGTATATTAAACTTCTCTTCTGTTGTTTGAGGAACTCTGTAGCCTTATGTGAATATCTTTTAGGGAATGATCACCATGTTAACCAAAGAAAATATGATTTATGAGGGCAGATGTCATTCTGGGTTGTGACTTGTTCAGTAGTACTATCAGCTGGAATTGTAACAATTATTTCAGACAAATTTCCATTTTCAATGACTAAGATAGTTCCAGTTTCTCCACTATCCTTAAGAGAATCTTTGTTTTTCCTGATAACTTCTGCATTCCATTCTCCTTTTGAACAAATTGGCAACTTAAAAGAATTTCTTCCACATAGCATGGACCTTGATTGGGTTTACGGAATCATTGGATGATGACAGAAGATGTACCAAAAGCAATTCTAAAAGTTATTTGGATGAGTGTGCTAATGAACTGGTCAATGAACATTTGATTCTTGTCCAGTTTCTACATTTACTTCTTGTGTGGATCTAAGTATCTGCTCTTCAGAATTTCTGCAACTCTGTTCCATCACAAGACTGGTCCATGGCTAACTTTTCTGAACTCCCTTTACTTAGTGTTTCTGATTCTCAACATTAATATTTAATAGATAGCTTTAATGATTGTTCGCAGTTGTCAATTCTTACTTAGTAAATTTTAAGAAAACATGTCCCCTCTGTACTATGATTACATGTTAGTGCCTATTTCCTTCCTGATGCTCCCTCTTCTGTGGTTACTTAGCCATTCCTATTACTGCAATTAATCTTTTATTTAATTTTCAGCAATTAGCTTTGGTTTGTCCTTCCTTATTACAAAGGAGAAATGTTATTTTACTAATATGACTTCTTGGTTCTAGCCTTTCTCCTTTATTAATTTTGCATTGCTCCCTAAAACTGTTACCTCTTCCTTCTGCAGATTTCCTATTCCTCCAATCTACTTGTGGATTCGCAAATGACCATCTTCCCATTGCAACTATCTGTGTGAGATATCATAGCTATTTATAAGAACTGCTGCACTTCTGATTTTGATACTTGACACTGATCTGAATAGGTTGTTTGGTTTTCAGGAATATTATTTCTGAAATTTTATATAATCATAATTTTCCTTGCATTCTGTAAATGTTTTCTAACTTCAGCAACTTCAGCAGATCCCTGGCATTTCTTGTCTATCTTGCAAATTCGACAAATGTCAAATTGGGTTTCTTTCTTTTAATTCTAAATTTTAGTTGATAAGCTTCAGAGACAAGCTCATAAGTAATGAGTCTTTTTTTAAATAATTTTATAATCTACAGACTGTTCTTATGACAAACTTGCATACACAGTCATGGCTGTAGCTGTCAAAACACTCTGTAAGGACTCTGTAACATTATGATTCAAACATCTTCTGACCATTTTGTCTGCCTAGCTACATTTTCAAATCAGGTGAACTACCTTCTGACTCTATTTTCAGAAAATGTAGGCACAAAGTATAAGCTTTTACTTCAGGCAAATTCCTCATCAGAATCACAACCATCCTCCAAACTATGACCTCTTATTTCATTCTTTACACTTAGCTTTTTAATCAGCCAAACCTCTAGGCTAATTTCCCTACTGCTTTGCAGTTCAAGGTTTTAAAATTTCATCTCCTTTTCTATTTCAAGCTTTCTTATTTCCAAACAAAAACCAAAAGAACTGCAGATGTTGGAAATCAGAAACAAAAACCTTATTTTTTTCTACCTATTGTTTACTCCTTACCCTCTCCCCCCACCTTTCTTCTGCATAAAAACTAACATTATCCTAGCTACAATCAGTTCTGAAGAAGGGTCACTGTTACCAAAATGTTAACTCTGATTTCTGTCCACAATGCTGCCAGACCTGCTAAGCTTTTCCAGCAATTTCTGTTTTTGTTTCCTATTTCCAAGTCAGTTTTCCTTTACTTTTCCTCCCTTTTCATTTTCTTTTGTTTTTCTTTCTCATCCTTTTCATTTCTCTTTCCTTTTCTTTTTCTTCCAATTCAAGTATTTTTCATTTCTCTTTCTCTTTCTAAATCAAGATTTTTTTGGTTCTTTCTATATCTTAGCTAACTCTAGTTTGACACCTCAAGTTTCCTATCTTCTAATTCTATTTCATTGGGAGGCAATGGTCTGGTGGTGTTATTACTGGAATATTAATCTAGAGACCCTGATAATGTCCCAGAGATCTGCGGTCCATGCCCACCTGGATTTGAATTCCACCATTTTATGAAAAAATAATCTGGAATGAAGAATCTAAATGACAACCATGAATCAATTGTTGAAGAACCCATCCTAGTTCACTAATGTCCTATAGGGAAGGAAACTGCCATCATCACCTGGTCTGGCCAACATGTAACTCGGATCCACAGCAACGCTGGTTGATTCTTAAGCTGCCCTCTGGGCAATAAATACGCTCATCCCATGAATGAGTTTTAAAATATTCAGCATTTCTTCCTTGCAGAGTCTGCTTTTATTGTTAACTTTCAATTTATCTGCTAACTCTCTCAGTCCAGTGTTTTAATCAAAGATTTCAAACAGATCATGAGTATGACTTCTACTCCCAAAAAACTCTTAGCAACATTTATAGTCATCCTGATAATCTAATCCATGCAATAAACTCCCCACCCTCCCTTTACCCTTCTGAATTTGTCTGTCTTCTTTCCTTGTAGCTGCAAGAAAATAATCCATGGGCGTTGTCCTCCAAAAGTCCTCACCACCACTATTACTCCACAAGGAAACATTTTGCATTAAACTGAATGGGTCAAGTTTTCTTTTTCAGAGAGACTAAAATGCAATTTGGTAAAAAGGTAATCTATTTTTTAAAAATGATATGAAAGAAAAATTAGTGGGATAAAAAGTCTGGCACCCTATCAGACAACTACCCTATCACTTAGCATGGCCTGACTTGCAGTTCCTCTCTACCATCAACCTCTCATTGCTTTCTCCCCTGGTGTGACTCCCATCACTTTCCTTTTCGCCCTAAGCCAGATTCTCCCTGACAGCCTGCATTCATTACTGACCCCTAATTCTCCTTGAGATCAGAGAATCCCTACAGTGTGGCAGTAAGCCATTTGGCCCAGCAAGTCCACACCAACCCTCCAACAGCATCCTACCTAGATCCCCAAGCCCCCTGCCCTATCCCTGTAACCCTGCATTTCCAACAATTAATCCTACTAGCCTTCACATCCCTGAACATAATGGGGCAATTTAGCATGACTAATCTACCTAAACTGCATATCTTTGGATTGTGGGAGGAGGCTGGAGCACACAGAAGAAACCCATGCAGACACGAGGAGAATGTGCAAACTCCACACAGAGAGTCACCCAAAGGTGGAAATGAATGCAGATCCTTGGTACTATGAGACAGCAGTGCTAACCACTGAGCCGCTTGGTGTTGGTGAGCTGTAACTTGAATTACATTAATTGCAATGAAGTCTATTAAGTGCTGTCAAGAATAGAGTTCCAGGAATTTGACCCAAAAGCAATGAAAAAACAGCAAAATATTTCTAAATCAGGATTTTATGTGAGTTGGAGGAGAGTTTGGAGGTGGTATCTCCAGGTGTCTGCAACCTTGACTTTATCAGTTGTACAAGTTGTGGTTTTGAAAGGTGTTCTCAAAGATACTTGCCAAGTTGCTTCAGTGCATCATGTAGATTGTACACACTGCTGCTACTGTGTGTTAGTGATAGAGCAAGTTAATTTTTAAGGTGGTAGAGGGAGTGACAATCAAAAGGATTCCTTTTTCATGGACAGAATCAAGCTTCTTAAATGGTGTTGGTTCTCTATTTAATCAGACAAGTAGAGAATATCCCATCGAATTCCTGACTTGCACTTGTAAAAGGCTTTGGGGAACGCAGAAGTGAATTACTTGTCACAGATGATTGAGCCTGTGACCTGCTCTTGTAACAAAGACAATAATGAGGTCAGGAGCTGATTGGTCTTGGTAGCACCCAAACTGAGGTTAGTGAGCAGAATAGTGCAAAGCAAGTACTGCTTGATAGCAATAGTAGTGACACCTTTCATCACTTTACTGATGATTGACGGTAGATTAGTGAGGCAGTAATTGGCTGGGTTGAATTCCTCCTGCTTTTTGAGTTAATGACATATCTAGGCATTTTTTCACATGTTGAGGTTAGTTGGCTCGCTGAGCTAGTTTGTTTTCCGCAGATGTTTCATTGCCCTGCTGGGTAACATCGTCAGTGCAGCGTCCGATGAACCCGTTATCAGAGGCTGCACTGATGATGTTACCCGGCAGGGTAATGAAACATCTGCAGAACAACAAACCAGCTTGGCAAGTCAACCAATCTCAACACCCACAGCCCGAGCAATGAATCTACTCCAAAACGTTATAGAAAATTTTCCACATTTTTAGGTAGATGCTAGTGTTGTAGCTGTATGGAAACAGCTTGACTAGAGCTTGCCACTAGTTCTGGAACATCTTCAGCACAATTGCCAGAATGTTGTCAGGGTCCCAGCCTATGCAGTATCCAAAGCCTTCAGCCGTTTATTAATATCACTGTGGTGATTCAAATTGGCTTAAGACTGGCACCAGCGATGCTGGGGACCTGTGGATGAGGCTGAGATGAATCATCCACTCAGGCCTTGTCATGGAAGAAAGTTGCAAATGCTTCAGTCTTATCTTTTGCACTCATGTATTGGGTTCTCCCATCATTGTGGCTGGGGGTACTTGTGGAACCTCTTCCTCCAGTGAGTTGTTTAATTGCCTGTCACCATTCACAACTAGATGTGACAGGACTGCAGAGCTTGGATCTGATCTATTTGCTAAAGAGTCATTTAACTCTGTCTATCACTTACTGTTTATGCTGTTTGGCATGCAAGTATACCTGGTGTTGTAGCTTCACCAGATTGGTACCCTATTTTTAGATATATCTGATGTTACTCCTGATGTCCCCTTCTGCACCCTTCATTGAACTGGGATTGATCCCTGTCTTGATGGACTTGGTAGAGTGGAGGATATGCTGGGGACACAAAGCTGCAGATTGTAATTCAATACAATTCTGCTGCTGCTGATGTCCCACAGCACCTCCTGAATGCCCAGCTTTGAATTGCTAGATCTGTTCAAAGTTTATCACATTTAGCCTGGTGTTAATGCTACACAACACATTGGAGTATATTCTCAGAGTGAAGACAGGGCTTTGTTTCAACAATTTCTGTGTGGTGATCACTCAGATCAGTACTGTCATGGACAGAGGCACCTGCAGCAGGCAGATTAGCAAAGGTGAGGTCAAGCATATTTTTTCTTGTTGATACCCTTACTGCCTGCTGCAGACCTAGTCTGATGGCTATATCCTTTAAGACTCAACTAGCTTGGCTGGTAGTGACACATCCCTGCAATTCCTGGTGATGAACATTGAAGTCTTTCATCCAGTTTCTCTTCAATTCCCTTGCCAGCCTCAATGCTTTTTCCAAGTAGTGTTCAACACCAGGATGTCTGTACCTGGTAATCAATTGGAGAGAGTTCCTTGCCCATGTTTGACCTGATGCTATGTAGTCTTCATTAGGTCAGGAGTCAATGCTGAGGACTCACAGGACACCTCTCTCCCAACTGAATACCACTGTGCTACACCTCTACCTGGCCTTCCCTGCCAATGAGACAGGACTTACTACTAATCATGATGGTGTTGTCTGGGACATAGTGTATCAGGTATGATTCCATGAATATGACAATGCCAAGCTGTTCCTTAACTGTGACACCTGTCCAAATTTTGGCACAATCCTCCAGATGTTCATAAAGTGGTCTTTGTAGGGTTGACACAGCTGAGTTTTGCAGTTGTCATTTCCTCAGCTTAGGTCAGTGCCAGGTGGTTGTCTGGTTTCATCCTTTTTTTGAGTTTTCACTATCATATTTCAGCATCTGCTGCATTGGGATTTGTATCCAGCTCCCCAAAACACTATCTGGGTCTCCAGATCACCCTTCTAGAAGCAATATCACTACACCAAAGTCTCCCATGAAGGGAGACAGATATGAGGAGTTTTTATTTCTCTCACAGAGGGTGATGAGTTTTTGGAACACTTTTCCTCTAAATGTAGTGAAAGTAAAATCTTTGAATATTTTTAAATATGAGGTAGATAGATTCCTCTTAAAAGAAAGGTGAAAAGTTATTGGGAGATGGTGGGAAAAGACAGTAATCAGATTAAACATGACCTTGATGAATGGAGAAAGCCTAAGAGGATGAATGGCCTACTTCTGCTCCTAAATCATATGTTCATATGTACATATGTTGGTATATGTTGTTGAATCACAGCTCTGCAGCAGAGAAAGGCAGACTACTTAAAGTACAGACACATGAATTTTGCTTTTATTGATCAGCAAGCATTGATATTGTGCAGTTATGTCAACAGTTTTCTTTTGACAATGATTGATAAGCATTTTTAATTAGACACTCTAGTCTGTTTAATCTCTTTCCGTTTGTGAATGATTTGAACATATTGGCTTGTATTTGTAATCTCTCAAACATGCCAATTATTAAAACAATATTTAGACAACATTAGTATATAATTTAATTCCTAGTATTTGTTAATATCGGCGCTTTTGAAATCATTCCCAACCTTAAAAAATAATTCTGATCTTCAAATGTTCAAGTTTATTATTAGTTTTGTCCACCTAAGTTAGTTAGAATTGGAACAGCCAAGAGTTACAACTGCACTTTGAGGGCTCCGCATATGCCTATCTGTGAAACATGTTGGAGCATTCTATACTTAAAGAAACTATATGAATGCAAGGTACTGTTGTTCATTCCCTACAAAGACAACAATTTACATTTATATAACAGTTTGGAGGGAGTGAATGTGCCAAGGGGCTTCATATTCCATTAACAAGCAATCTTTCATACTCAACCATACAAGGAGGCTTTAGGACAGATGGCCATAGCTTGGTTGTAGAAATAAATTTTCAGGATCTTTACTTTTTCATTCTTTGCAGTAATGGGATCATCACTGCCAAGGACAGCATCACTGCCAATACCTAACTGCCCTTACCTTGAGTGCTTTCTAATCCAGTTTAACGGGCAGCTAAGATCAGCCATTTTGGTATGAGTCTGGAGTCTCATACAGGCCAGCCAAAGTAGGGAAGGCAGATTCCCTTCCTGAAGTGCATCGATTGATCAATGGGCTGAAGAATGGCAGATAGAGTTTAATGTACTAAAAACAAACAAGGGCAGGACTCATTCAATTAATGCTAAGGCCCTATGAAGTGTTGTAGAACAGAGAGACTTAGGGGTTCAGGCACTTCATTCTTTGAAACTTGCATCACAGGTGGACAGGATGGTTAAGAAGGAGTTTAGCACACTTGCCTTCATTGCTCAGACCTTTGAGTAAAGGAGTAGGGATGTCATGTTCAAGTTGTATGGGCCCTTCTGGAGTACTGTGTGCAGTTTTGGTTGTCCTGTTTTGGGAAGGATGTTATTGAGCTGGACAGGGTTCAGAGACGATTTACCAGCATGTTGCCGGGAATGGATGGTTTGAGTTATAAAAATAGGCTGGGACTTTTTTCACTCGAGCACAGGAGATTGAGAAGTGACTTTATTGAGGTTTATACAATCATGAGGGGTATAGATAAGGTGAATGGCAGGTGTCTTTTCCCTAGGTGGGGAGTTCAAAGCCAGGGGGCAGATTTTTAAGGTCATGACGGGCAACATGTTTACATAGAGCGCAGTTAGTGTGTGATATGTACTGTGAGAGGAAGTGGTGGATGAGGTACAGTTACAATGTTTAAAAGACATTTGGATAAGTAAATGAATGAGAAGGGTTTGGAGGGATATGGACCAAATGCAAGAAGGTGGGACTAGTTTAGTTTGGGAACATGGTCGGCCTGGACTAGTTGGACCAAAGGGTCTGTTTCAAAGTCGTATGATAATGACATTTATGGATAGGTGGGCTTTTACACAACTGCTAGCCTAGTCAGCAATACCCACACGGCCAATGGATGATTTTTAAAAAATGAATTCAAGTTCCACTAGTTGCAATAGGATTTGAATCTATATGCCAAGAGAATTAGAATGAGGCTCTTGACCACTAGCCCATGATGTTACCATTTCCCCTCAAAGGGAGAAACTGGATAAAGTGGTGCAGAGAATAGGGGTTGGTGTGGTTAGAGACATTGGATATCCAGAGATTGGGCCCCAAATAGCTGAGTATACAATTTCTGAGCAAGGGTCACTCAACCTGAGATGTTACCTCTGATTTCTGTCCACAGATGCTGCCAGACCTGCTGAGCTTTTCCAGCAACTTCTGTTTTTGTTTCTGATTTACAGCATCTGAGTTCTTTCCAATTTTATATAATTTTCAATGATGGACTGATTAGAGTTGGGGATGTACAATGTTCATTTGCAAAAGTCTTCATTATAGAGGATTCAAATAATATCTGAGAAGTGTGTTAATCAGAAAATTGAAGGGAGGAAAGAACTCAGCAAAATCAGAATCACCAGAGAACTGGTGCTGAGTAAATTGTTAGGGCTGCAGTCTGACAAGTGTCTGGGTCCTGATGTACTTCATCTTAGTGTGTTAAAATAAATGCCTAGTGAGATGGTTGATGCATTGGTTTTAATTTTTCAGAATCCATTGACTCTCCAACGGTCTAATTAGATTTGGAAGATAGCGAATATAACTCCTTTGCTCAAAAAGGGAGATGAAGCAGGAAACTACAGGCCAGTTAACTTATTTGTCATAAGGAACATGTTAGAAGTGAGCACGTTGGACCAATTTATTAGAATTCTTTGAGGAGCAAACATGTGCTGTGGATAAAGGGGACCTGGTGGATGTACTACTTAGTCTTCCAGAAGTAATTTGTGAAGGTATCATGTCAAAGGTTATTGCAGAAAATAAACGCTTGTGGTAGCAGATAATATGCTGGGAACGTACAGAAGTTTGGCTAGTAGGCACAAATGGATCTTTTTCAAGTCGGCAAAATAATAAATGGTGTAACACAGGAATCTTTGCTGGGTCCTTAACTATTTACAATTTATGAAAAAGATTTAGAAGAGGGGGAGGGTATGGTTATCAAATTTGATGACAAAATCCAAAGAAGGAAACTTGTGAATCTGGTGTCCTAATGTATGAATCATAAAAGGTGAATAGGCAAGTCAGGAAATAATTAGGAAAGCAAATAGAATGTATTCTTTATCACATAGTGAAATTAATATGAAAGTAGGGAGGTTATGCCTTTGCTCTACAGGGCACTGGTGAGACTGTATCTGGAGTATTGCGTACAGTATTCATCACCTATTGAGGAAGGTTGTAAATAACTTGGATAGGGTTCAGAGAAGGTTTACCAGACAAACACCTAGAATGAGAGCAAAAACAAAGTTGCTGGAAAAGCTCAGCAGGTCTGGCAGCATCTGTGAAGGAGAAAACAGAGTTAACGGTCCAAGTTTCGGATTCAGAGAAATTGTCACCGCACGAAACGTTGCTTTTGTTCCTGATTTACAGCATCCGCAGTTCTTTCGGTTTTTACCTAGAATGAGAGGCCTGTCTTATGAGGAAAAGTCAAACAGGCTAGGCTTGTATCAGCTGGAGTTTAGGAGAATAAGAGGTGACTTGATGTATGAACAGAACATGCTGGAGAAACTCAGCAGGTCTAGCAGCATTTGTGAAGACAGAATGTTATGAGTCCGTTATGACAAGCTGAAACGGGAGGACCCTTTACAAAAGGAAGTCAGGTAGTTCTGCTATAATGCATGTTTTGTTAATGCAAATTGGCTGTAACACGATTGATGAATAGTGGATGATGTTTGGATAATGCAAACTTTCTGCTGTACATGTATAGAGATTTTCTATAGCACTATTTTCTCTTGTGCAAGAATGTGATAAAGAATGCAACTATCATATTATAGTTTATAAGTTCATAAGCTACAGGAGCAGAATTAGGCCATTTCGCCCATTGAAGTCTGCCTCACTATTCGATCATGGCAGATATGCTCCTCACCCCCATTTTTCTGCCTTCTCCCCATAACCCTTCAACCCAATACCAATCAAAAATCTAACTCCTCCTTAAATTTACTCACTGTCCCAGCATCCACTGTACTTTGGGGTAGCGAATTCCATAGATTCACAACCCTTTGGGAGAAGTAGTTTCTCCTCTACTTTGTTTTAAATTTGATATCCCTTATCCTAAGACTATGACTCTTTCTCCTAGAATACCCCACAAGAGGAAATATCTGCTCCAATTCTATTTTATCTATAGCTTTTATCATCTTAAATAAGTCAATTTGATCTCCCCTCATTCTTCTAAATTCCAGAGAGTATAGGCCTAAATTATTTAATGTCTCCTCATATGGCAAACCCCTCATCTCTGGGATCAATCTAGTGAACCTCCTCTGAATGCTTCTGATACCACTATATCTTTCCTCAAATAAGCGTACCAAAACTGTGCACAATACTCCAGGTGCAGTCTCACCAATGCCTTGTATAGTTGCAACAATAATTCCTTATCTTTAATATTCTATTTGTTTAGCTATAAAAACCAAAATTCCATTCACTTTCTTTATTATCTGCTGTTCCCACATGCTAGGTTTCTGTGACTCATGAAGGAGGACACCCAGATCCCTCTGCACTGGAGCACCCCAGAGTCTCTCCCAATTTAGATAAAAGGCTGCCTTCCCAGTTTTCCAACCAAAATGCATGACACCACACATATCCATGTTAAACTCCATGTGCCACATTTTGGCCCACTCTCCTAACCTATCTACATTCATTTGTAAGGTTCTTATTTCCTCATTGCAATTTCCTGTCCCGCCTATTTTTGTGTCATCTACAAATGTGGATATATGTCCTTCTCTCCCTGTATCCAAGTCATTACTGTAGTTGTAAATAGCTGGGGTTCAAAGACTGAACCCTATTAAAAACCATTTATCCTGACTCTGTCTTCTGTCCATCAGCCAGTCACCTATCCAAGCTAATAAATGATCCCTAGTCCTGTATGATCTAACTTTATGAATTAACCTTTTGTGTGGCACCTTATCAAAGTCGAGATACATTACATTTATAACTCTCAGATCCTGTGAAAACCAACTGGCAGAGGCATTCACTGACATCTTCAAACTCTCCCTCTACAATCCGCAGTCCCCACTTGCTTCAGGAAGACCACCATCATCCCTATACCTAACAAAGCATATGCAACGTATCTTAATGACTACTGCCCAGTGGCTCTGACGTCAATAATCATGAAGTGCTTCGAGAGGTTGGTCGTGGCCCACATCAAGTCTCCCAACCTGCCACAATCCTCTACAATTTGCTTGCTGATGTAATGGGTCTACAGTGGATGCCATATCCCTAGCACTGCACTCATCCCTGCAACATCTGAACAACCTACATCAGACTCATGCTTGTTGACTACAGTTCCACCTTCAACACCATTATCCCCTCCAGACTCATCTCAAAACACAATAATCTTGGTCTTGGCTCCACCGTCTGCAACTGGATCCTCAGCTTTGTGACCCATAGGCTGCAATCAGCGAAGTCAGACAACTGCACCTCCTCCACAATGTTCCCATCACTGGACACGCCCCCCCCCCCCCACTGCAAAGATGCGTCCTCAGCCTCCTACTGTACTCCCTTTACACTCATGACTGTGTTGTCAAATTCTGAATGAACGCCATCTACAAGCACACTAATAACACCACCATAGTAGGATGGATATCTAACAACGATGAGTCGAAATACAGAAGGGAGATAGGGGGCTTGGTGATGTGGTGTAATGAGAACAACCTCTCTCTCAACATTGTCAAAACTAAAGAACTGAGGACAAGAGTCCTCTCCCTGTCCCACAGAGCCCTTTGCCGAACTCCGACACTCTCCCACCACCTGGACCCCTCCCTCTGGCCCTTTACCTGCACTTGATCTTTTCATTGAGAACTGTCGACGTGACATTAGTCGCCTCAATTTCACTGCCCCTCTCAACAAATCCAACCTATCTCCCTCTGAGCTGACTGCACTCCACGCACTCAGATCTAACCCTGACTTTGTCATCAAGCCTGCCGATGAGGGTGGTGCTATTGTAGTCTGGCTTACTGACCTCTACCTTGCAGAGGCTGAGTGCCAGCTCTCAGATGCCTTCTCCTACCTTTGCCGGGGCCATGACCCCACCATGGCACAATGGCTACAATATCCACTAGGATCTCCCCTCCTCCACTTCCAAGCTAATAGTCCACCAACCCCACACAGCTCGTTTCTACCTCTTACCAAAAATCCACAAACAGCAGACCCATTGTTTCAACCTGCTCATGCCCCACAGAACTCATCTCTTCCCATCTTGACTCAATCTTCTCTCCCCCGGTCCAAACCCTACCCACACATACCCATGATTCATCTGATATCTTAAGCCAGTTTCAAAGCTTCCAGTTTACCGGCTCCAGCCACCTCCTCTTTACCATGGATGTGCAATCCCTTTACACATCCATTCCCCACCAGGAGGGTCTTAGGGCTCTCCGCTTCTTCCTGGAGCAAAGACTTAAACCATCCCCACCCAACACCACCATCCTCCATTTGGCTGAGCTTGTCCTCACCCTCAACAACTTTTCTTTCAACTCCTCTCATTTTCTTCAGGTAAGAGGGGTTGCCATGGGTAGCCGCACGCGCCCTAGTTATGCCTGTCTCTTCGTGGGGTACATAGAACATTCCTTGTTCCAGTCCTATTCCGGCCCCCACCCAAAACTCTTTCTCTGATACATTGGAGATAGCATCAATGCTGCTTCTGTCTCTCTTCTGGAATTGGAAAACTTCATCAATTTCACATCCAATTTCCACCCTGCCCTCACTTTCTCCTGATCTATCTCCTACTCCTCCTTTCCCTTCCTCGACATTTCTGTTTCCATTTCTGGGGATAGACTGGCCACTAATGTCCATTACAAACTCACCAACTCCCACAGCTACCTTCACCATACGTCCTCACGCCCCACTTCCAGTAAAGACTCCATCCCATTCTCTCAGTTCCTCCATCTCTATCACATATGTTCAGATGAGGCCAACTTCGACAAAGGAGCTTCTGAAATGTCCACCTTCTTCCTCACACGAGGATTCCTCAGCTCTGTCGTCGACAGGGCCCCCAACCAGGTCCGGCCCATCTCCCACACTTCTGCGCTCACCTTCTTTTCCTTCCTGCAACAGTGATAGGGTTCCCCTTATCTTCATCTACCATCCCACTAGCATCCACATCCAGAAGATCATCAGACGCCATTTCCACCGTCTACAGCAAGATGCCACCACCAGTCACATATTCCCCTTCCCTCCCTTGTCCACTTACCACAGGGACCGTTCCCTCCAGGACACCCTGGTCGACACTTCCTTCATCCCAACACCTCCCTACACCCCTACGCACCTTCCCCTGAACTGGTGAAGGTGCAACACCTGCCCATTTACCTCCTCCCTCCCCCAGTATCCAAGGGCCCAAACATATCTTCCAGGTGAAGCAACACTTCACCTGCACATCCCAGAATCTAGTCTACTGCATTCGCTGCTCACAATGTGGTCTCCTCCACATTGGGGAAACGAAGCATAGACATGGTGACCACTTTGCAGAACATCTACGTTCTTCTCGCAAAAAAGACCCTAAACTACTGTTGCCTGCCACTTCAATGGACCACCCTTCTTCCTGGCCATCATCTCTGTCTCTGGCTTGCTGTAGTGTTCCAGTGAAGCCCAACATAAGCTGGTGGAACATCACCTCATTTTCCATTTGGGGACCCTACAGTTCTCCGGACTCAATAGTGAGTTCAATAATTTTAGGGCCAAAACTCTCCCATGTCCCAGCCCCCCCACCCCACACACCAGACCCTGTTACCACATAACCTGCCACTAAACACCCCCTGTTGTTCATCGCTAACAGTCCCCATTAATAACTGTTCACCCTCCCAGCCTGATTGTTAGCAACTCCTTTGTTTGTCCAACTGTCTTTCTCTCTCTTTGGTTCTATCCTATCGTTCACTCCCTACCCCACCCACCTCCCTATTTTCTGCATATAAGCTGATATTTTCACAATCAGTTCCGAGGATGGGTCACTGGATCCAAAACGTTAACTCTGTTTTTTTCCTTCACAGATGCTGCCAGACCTGCTGAGCTTTTCCAGCAACTTTGTTTTTGTTAATAAACTGATCATTGACTTCAGAGAGAAAGGATAAGAACGCACCCCCATCTACATCAACGGAACTGAGGTTGAGAGGGTGGAGAGTGTCAAGTTCCCTGGAGTGACGATAACCAACAATCTGTGCTAGACTTCCCACATAGATGTGACGGTGAAGAAGACACAACAACATCTCTTCTTCCTCAGGCGGCTCAGGAAATTCGGCATATCCTTAAGGACCCTCATCAATTTCAACAGATGTACCATTGAAAGCATGCTGCCCGGGTGCATATCGGCCTGGTACGGCAACTGCTCTGCCCGGGACCTTAAGAAACTGCAGAAGGTGGAGTGCACAGCCCAAACCATCACGGGAGCCAGTCTTCCATCCATGACACCACCATGGCCCCTCACGGAATGGCGGCCGACATCATTAAAGACATGGTAATGATCTCCTACAACGTCTTCCATCGGGCAGAAGACACGGAAGCCTGAAGACAAGCATCAGCACATTCAGGAACAGCTTCTTCCCGGTCGTTATTAAAGTAATGAATGGACTGTCTAGCCTCAAATAATTCTGATCTTGCTAATGTTGATCTCACCTTGTGCATGCCCTGTGTAATGTAACCTGTATGCCTCTGTCTAAATCATTTGATCTGTACATCTTTGCTTGCTATGATCTACCTGTACTGCTCAAAACATAAGCTTTTCACTGTACTTCGGTACACATGACAGTAAATCAATCAATCAGGTTCTTCAGATTTGAAAGGAGCTAGATTAAAACGTATAGGGTGGAATCATATGGCGGTTGAGTGACATGGGCTATGGAGAAATGCATGGCAAAATTGGGCAACAAGTCTTGATTGAGATCATCTTGCTCCATCTTTTATGCTTTTCACAAGTGGTGTGGTAAAAATTCTTACTAGGCAGCTGCAAGATGCCAATTGATGGTCATTACTGATAATAATAAAATGCCTTATTTATACTACAATGCGCCTCATTAATGTTCAGGTTCTCATTTTACCAAACGCACCAAATAATCTCAAAACTGGGAAAACTTGACAAGGGAACCAGAGTGGGCACTTGCTCCAAACAACCTACATGATGGGCACTGGACAACATCTCTGGGAATGATCCATGGGCATCAGCTGCATGCACTCTTCTTCTACAGGCATTGATACCCGGTGCCTGCCAACCTGTCATAGCTATCATAGTACCTCAATGATACAGATCACTTGGAAGTGAAGATTTGCATTGCCCAGCTCACTGACAGCCAGCATATCTTTGCATGCACAGACAGGCAAATAACTCTTAGAAGACCCAAACTTAGAAAAGGAGTAAACAGCCAGGGAAGCAGAAGCAGACAACAGGAGAATATAGACTGATGAAATGGGCAGCCTCCTGGCAGATAAAATTTAACATATAGAAATGTGAAATGATTCATCTTGGTACAAAGAATAAGAATAAGAATACCATATAAACACAATGGTGCAGATTTAACAGAGATGTGAGTATATTGCAAACTGTGAGACTACACTCACATAACTTTGACAAGTTGAGGTGGCTTTTAAAGAAATATGTGGACAGCTTAGCTTTATAAATGGAGGGAACAGAATACAAAAGTAAGGAATAGGTGCTGGATTTAGAGATAACACAGTATGGAGCTGGAAGAACACAGCAGGCGAGGCAGCATCAGAGGAGCAGGAAAGGGTCCCGAATCAAAACACCAACTCTCCTGCTCCTCTGATGCTGCCTGGCCTGCTATGTTTTCTTTTCCAACTCCATACTGTGTTACAAAAGTAGAGGCTGTTTTATATAAAATACTGGTTTGGCCTCAACTGCAATATTGTGTTCAGTTCTGGGGACACCTTTTAAAAACGGTATTATATTCTTTAACGAGCTAGCAGAATAGGTTTACTAGATTGGTAGCAGGAATATGGGATTTCTCAATACTATGGCTACAGAAACTGGGGTTATTCTCCTTAGAGCTGTGTAGATTCTGGGAAGATTTTGCAGAATTCAAAATCAGCAAGGATTATGATAAACCAAGGACAAACCGTTTCCAGTTACAGAAGGATTGTTAACTAAAGAACATTAAGGTAATTGACAAAACGAATACATTAAGATAAGTTTATTTTTTATGCAACATTTTGTTACGATCTGCAATGTATTTGCCTGAAAGGACGGTAGAAGCAGTTTTTTTTAAGATGAATACTTGAACTTGCTGCAGGCTTAGCAGGAATGGGGGTGGAACTAATTGGAAGCTCTTTCACACAATCAGCACAGACGCCATAGTACGAAAGACCTCCGTTTTTAGGAATTCACAGAGGACGGAGCTGAAACTCACTCAATATTCATTCAGCTGCATAGTTAAAAACCCAGTGTGATTCCGGTCAATGCAAAAAGGGGTTTACTGGGGCGTTTAAGCCTGATGACGTTCCCCAGCCTTGTAAGGACAGGCATGTCATACCCTGTCATCAACAATGTGTCATTGTATTCCCTCAGGTCTGATTTTTCGCTTTACACACAGGTAAGAGTTTGTTTGGGAACATTGCTGATGGAATTTGTCAGTTCCAGGGAAAAGCGCGTAGCTCGGAAGCCCGCCCCCGATCTTTCAGTATTCTTTTACTTCGCTGAGAGAACTGTGAAAAGTAACCCGATGCAATTAATATATAGAAAAACGACATAATGTGCATTGAATTTGTAGTAAGCGGCAGCGGAGTGCGCTTAAACTACAGGGGGCGGACAATGTGAAGAGACAAAGCGGGACTTGGTTGGAAGGAGCACGTGTGGCGCGCATGTACGAGGTAGTGGGTACACAGAAAGGGGGGAGTAACGTGTCAGGAGCCGGATAAATAGTACTGGACGCGGCGCGGATATCCCTCCGCCAGGCGGTGACGCCATTTTTTTGTGTGGATTTTTTTTAAAAAAAAGAGAGAGGGAGCTCCGGAGGAGAAAAGAAGCGGAGAACCACGGAAGGAGCGGCCAGAGACTGAGAGGCATAGAGGCGCTATATCTACTCGTCGCACTCCCCAACCCCCCCCACTCCCCTCTCCGGAATCACGACCGTGAGCCATGGCGGATATAGACAAGCTGAATATAGACAGTATTATTCAGAGGTTGTTGGAAGGTGAGTGTCGGGGGTGGCCGTTAGCTTCGTGGGGGGCGGCCGCGGGAGGTTATGCCTCAACATTCCCCGGCCCCGGATCAGATCATGTTCGTTGTTGTTAGCCCCCTCCGCTTTCCCTTCAATTACCGGTATTCGGCCCACTCTTCTGGCTCAGGCTCTCTGGTTCTCTCTCTCTCTCTCTCTCTCTCTCTCGGCGCTCATGCCGAGTTACTGGCACGGTCCCCCCACCCCCGACTTCAATCAGAGCCGCCCACAGCCTCCATACCCCCCGCCCCACACCACCTGGTGTCCCAGTTCTTCAGCACGGCTTCCACTCCCATCGCACTCCGGAGACTCGTGTGCTGGTAACATAGGCCATGTTGGGTCGCGCAACCCCCATCCCACCGGGCTTGGTCGAAGCATCTGTAGAAATGGCAGGGGTAGGGGGAAAAGTCCCTTTCCTCCCCCTGCACCCGTCACGTCCTCTTGTATGTCCTTTCTGCCCCGATATCATCTCATCCCCCGCTCCATTCGTTCTCACATCCTGTTCTTTCTCCTCCCCCCTCCCCCGTGTTCTGCAATTAAAGGAGCACTTAGTTGGAGGGAAGCATTCACCAACTAATCTTTCTGTTACTAAAGAGCACAGAATTGTTTTGAGGAAGACTGTGTTAGTGACATTATTAGGGCACATCATTCTGAAACAATGTGAGGCACAGTTAAAGATACCATGATGTTTCCTGAACAATAGTTATTCCTTAACCAATATATTCCCATTTTTTTATAGCTGAGGCATACATGTCTACGAACTGATTGCAATGATTCCTGTACATTGAAAACAAAAAGTGCTGGAGATCCCAGCAGATCAGGCAGCATCCGTGGAGACAGTCATGTAGACTCAATGTTAACTTGCTCTGTCTACACAGATGCTGCCTGATCTGTTGTGATTTTTCTTTTAGTTTTTCAATACACATTCCAGCATCTGCAGTAATTTGCTTCTACATTCCTGTACAATAATGCCTATACTTAACGGTTTATAAGTTAGGATACTTTATGGATTTTTAGGGTGATTATGGAAGATGCTTTGTAAATACAAATGCCTTAATTCAAATGACAGTGGAGTTCTGGTGATATGCCTGGTATTCTTTCAATTGTTCCTGCTTTTACTGCCCCACTTCTCCCATGTTGCTTTGCAGCTTTGTGTGGGAAATTGCCGGATTTGCTAGTTAAAATATCAGTTCAAACACACTTGCCTTGAACCAAGTGGTGAACTCAAATCTGACAAATTTGGATTGCGTAATCTATACTGTAACTCAGTACAATACTGAAGGAGTACGCAAGTGTCATCTAAAGTCGATACGTTAGCTTGATTTCTCTCCATAGATGCTGCCTGATCCTCTGTAAGCTCCAGCACTCTTCTTTTTGTTTTCAATTCAGATTTCAGCATCTGCAGTAATTTGCTCCTACTGAAGGAGTATCATGTTGCTGAATCTGATTTTGGATAAGGTCTTTTGCAAGCTCAGGTTTGTAGTGGTTCACTTTGAACAGCAGCATGGAGGTTTCCTCAAGTCTTATTGAGCTATCTTTACTTCAAAAAAGACAGACCACCTGGTTACTAATCTGATGTTTTACCTACCCTGCCATGTGAAAATTGGCTGCATTCAGTGAGTGTAAAGTGCTTGGACATCTTGAATGGAAAAGCTATTATGAAAATAATGAGAGCAGATTTTTTCTCTAAGTAGTTTATTGTAATTTTGAGACATTATATTTTGGCAATGTAGGCCTGTAATAATGCTATTTAATCACAGCAGTGTAGGCTGTCTGCTGCCATTCATGTAGAAACCATCCTGATGTGTTTTAGAGTGTTTAAAAAGAAAGCACTAACCGTGAGAGAAATGTGGAAAGTATTACCACTTCTACCAAAGCTTGACCTTTAGTAGAAGAGGGTGAACACCAGGAAGGAATTACCTAGTGAGATCTAGATCACTGATTGCTCAATGATAGGACTAAGTGACAGGGAGTAAGAATTCAAACATAATTAAAGATAGGCATCATTTTTACTTGGGAGCATGCATCATAATAGGCCAGTTTTTTTGTGGCAAAATAAATAACCTCAATGAGTGATTGACAGATCTGTCTTCACTTTGCACACAAGCAGCCACTGTGATGTTTATCGTTTATCTGTTGCCATTAAGTTTCCTTAATGGTTTCTTTTTTGCTATATTTTGGTGAAAAACTGGTTATACATTTCGAGTCATTGGTTAGAATTTTGACCTGCTGTGTTGTATAAAGGCTCTGAGGAAATTGTTACAAAGATCTTCAGTTTTAGCAGATATGTTTAAATTGATTTTTTTTATTCTTGATGCTTAAATGGAGATGATTGCTTCCTTCAGATGAGGCATTTGTAATCCACACTTACACTCAAACTGAATGATAGCTGTTCATACAAACATTTAGGGTGGATAATGGTTGGGTTTTTTGACAGCTTGGTTTATTATATGCTCTGCACTTGGAATGGTCCACCTTTATAAAATCACTTTGAGCAGTACATTGTTCAACTAGCTGCAGCCCTGCTATTGTCACTACTCTCCGTTGTAAGTTTTAAATCTGGCATTGATGTATGAAGTTGACACTTCTCATACATCTAGTCTAAATATTAAAAAAAGTCCTCTTTATGGTGTTGGCAGCTTTAGTGAATGTTATTGTAAACATGTTTTGGGTGAATCTCTGTGTTTATAAATTGACATTTGTGCTTGAAAGATGACCGATGAAGGTACTGTTTATTTGCCCAGACCAAAACGTTCTGGGCTGAATGGCCTATTTCTGTTACTACATTTTCTGATCTTACAGTTGGGACGTTTCATGGAATACTGGTGAATTTCCATGATCTCAGTGCTGACTTTTTCTGTTTGTTTTTAATTTGTACCAGTGTTCAGAATAGAGGTTGGTCAGGTATAAAGTTTCACACTACTTCTGTATTTTGCTTTTTTTTGCATTAGCATTTCCCCTGTGATAATATGTGCATCCTTCAGATCATGGAATCTGATTCTTTTGTGCTTTTTTTGTGCTACTGCACTTGCCTCTGAAAACTTCAAACATTGTTTGCAACACAACCCTAATTTAGCAGAATAGGGATCCAATTTTGGATTGGAAGATTACCTTTTTACTCCAGGTGTGAATTTCTTTTTTCCCTCCCAAGACAACATTCTGATCTGTCCAGTACCTCAAAAGTTACAACTTTTGAAAACTAGATAACGAAGTGTGGAGCTGGATGAACACAGCAGGCCAAGCAGCATCTCAGGAGCACAAAAGCTGACGTTTCAGTCCTAGACCCTTCATCAGAGAGGGCCGAAACGTCAGCTTTTGTGCTCCTGAGATGCTGCTTGGCCTGCTGTGTTCATCCAGCTCCACACTTTGTTATCTTGGATTCTACAGCATCTGCAATTCCCATTATCACTGATACAACTTTTGAAAACTAGCTCCTTATGCAGGTTCAGTTGCAGGTTCCTGGATAATGTATTAATTGAAAAAAACCGTATTTTGTTACCACTAATGTAACCCTCTCAACTTGATGGCCTTTATTTTTCCCCCTGAAGGTTGATCTTTTCATTAAAACGTCCCTAAAATATGGTTGTGTGCCCTCTGCGCCCTCAATCCTGACATTTACTCAAATATGTTGACAGCTGTTTTACAAACTCTGTGATGAATTCTGGTCCAAAGATACATTTTTCAGCCAGGACTAAATGATATTTTTATTGTTAATGGAGCAAATTATTCTTAGTTATGCATGTCATGACTCTTGAAATGTATACAACATTTTGGCAATAGTTTACATCAGCGTGCAGAGTGAAATGCCCTTCCATCCTCTCTACACCAACGTCAAATCCTATTATAAAATCTGTCAACTTGCATGTACCGTGATTGAGTAATGTTGCCTTGCTGTTTCTGCAGCTGGATGCTGTAGTGCTTAGTCCAGAATCTGTTTTTAAAAATTTGTGTCCTTTTAGTCGTAGCCTAACTCTTTTTGGATCTTGTGTTTCATTCTTTTCTCTACCACATGATCTCACTTTTATCTCAGCATGAAATTGGGGCTATAAAATAGAATTTGACTGGGGCAGAGCAAGGGTGGTTTGGGATGGATGGAAGGCACAAGAATCCACAATTTAAAATAATAATGAAGTTATGGTTCAAACCACAATGTAATTGGGGCTCAAATGAAATTGAATAACCACAGAAACATTTGAGGGCTGTGGGTAAAGGTTGGGCCCATGGGATTATCAGAATTTCTCTACCTGAACTAGCTCAGATGACAGGATGCGAATTCTTCTCGAGAACAAAAATAGAAGTTGCTGGAAAAGCTCAGCAGATTATGGCAGCATCTGTGAAGAAAAAAAGAAAATCAGTTAATGTTTTGCGTCTGAAATGTTAACTCTGTTCTTTTCACAGATGCTGCCAGACCTGCTGAGCTTTTCCAGCAACTTCTGTTTTTCTTCCTATTTACAGTATTTGCAGTTCTTCTGGTTTTATTGCATATTTTTCTGCTGTGTAATCATTCTATAGTTGTATATCAAATTGCAAGCAGTAATCAGGCCAATTTGTGGTGCTATTCACTTTAAAGTACATGGGTTTTAATGGAATTTTTTGGTTAACATTGGTAACTATCTAATACTTACAAGTTCTCGTGCATACTAGTTCACCTCCAAAAAATAGCCTGTGTTACATTGAAAACGCGTTGCTGTTCCTTCACTAGCTGGGCCAGTCAATGGGTGCAATGGTTTATTATTTCATTAGCCTACCAAAGGCATCACATAGCTGCTTGTGTTCACTCAGCTCACACTGCAGCCACTGTTTCTTTCCCAAATGCTCCTGGGTGCCTTTTGCATTGCTCGCAGGAGTTAAGGTATAGCTTTTAACATCCAAGCGGCTACTGTCTATCTCAAAATTTGTTAAAACTTGTCAAGATTTTAACTGCTGCCTTCTTGGGCTAGGTCTAGTGTTAAGGCTTTGTGCAAGGTGTTTCTACACAATCCAGATATATCAATTGGTAGATAAAGGCCCTTAATTCCAGATAGTCATTTAAAGTCAAATACTATTATTATTGATTTTTACTGAAAACCTATCACTACATTAGTGTTGCAGGGTTTTTTGCAGTTTGACAATATTTTTGAAACTTCCTGATTTTAATATCTTTTACTGAATCATCAGAAACATGTTTTGCAGAGAGAACAGTTGCTAAAAAGTGGACTAAATAAAAGAACTTGTAAAAGACTGCCAATGACTTAAATGTGCAACTGAAAGCTAACTTATTTTCATGCATATAGTGGACTGGTACTGTAACTGTGTGTGTGCAGGAAGTTTTCCCCCTAGTACTGCAGTGCAAGTAAACAATAAACACCAATAAGTCTTTGCCTGATGTTCCCTCACATGCACCTCCCAACAGGAGATTCTATCTGGAAGCCCAAAAATTACATTTGCAATTGCATAATGTCTCCAGCAGTGTTGATATCTGTAATTTGATGATTTCTTGACCAGTGGATCTGAAGTTATTTACAGTTCTGCTACTGCTTTCCCAGGTGAAATCAACTTGCAGATTGTTCAATCTGATAACATCTTGCTCTGTTGCTCAGCTACTCACTTCCTTATCTAAGCTCTCACCAATCTAATGATCAAAGAAAAAGTTAACTGTACTTAACTGGATACTATAGAATTTTCTGTAATTTGAGTAACATAATGCAAGAATGCACTGACAAGGTATATGTATTTAATACGAATTTAAGGTTGCGTGCACAATCTTCCAGAGATTGAATTGCTTATTTTCTACATAGTAAAGTAGAAACCTGCCAAAGGGAAACTGAATGCTTGTTTGGAGGCTGCTTTGGTGCATCTTTACTTGTAGTGGCTTAAACAACTAGCCTGGGATTCAGGGTCCACTCTACTGGTTGAGGGTGAAGTGTCATTGTAAAATAAATGGTGCTTTATCATAAGGAAAAGAAAAGTAAGATACCCAATTTCAAGAATCCACAGAACTGACAAACTGAAATTAATTGGATTTGAACCTGCAATTTTGGAAGTTTGGCTGCTTTGTGTCACTGTGGCTGGTGAGAATGCAGTACAGCTAAGTAAAAGTATTTTGGGCGCAAGAAGATGTGCCACTCCAGGAATTTATCAATCACCAAATTACTTTGCACGTTTAAATCATTGGCAGTCTTTCGCAAGTTCTTTTTATTTAGTCCACTTTTTAGCAACTGTTCTCTCTGCAAAACATGTTTCTGATGATTCAGTAAAAGATATTAAAATCAGGAAGTTTCAAAAATATTCTCAAACTGCAAAAAACCCTGCAATACTAACGTAGTGATAGGTTTTCAGTAAAAATCAATAATACTTTGAAATATGGTAGAAAGCCCAAACTTCCTCCCAAACAATGGAAATAACATAAGATATGGGGCAATCAGCAAAATTATGGGATGATTAAGAATGGGTAGTCACTCTGTGAAATAATAGTTTTATAGCGGGCCAGATTAGAAAATACCATTCCAGCAACTGACCTGAGGATCCAAATACTTGCGCTGTAGTGTTGGAACCTGTTTTTCTTAATGAATGCAGCTAGTGAAAAAAATTCAGATTCACTAGTGGCACTCCAAAAATAAATGCCTTAAATTGCAACACGCACAAAAATAATTCAGATGGTCATACACTACTTGCTCCAAGGACTTGTGCTGATTTTTAGAAAAAAAAGACTAACTTTTATTGTAATTTGATTAAGGTTAATCAGACTATCTTCTATTTCTTTTCTGCATCGTGAAGCCTGTATCCCTTTGCTTAATTACCAGTTAAATGCTTACTGGTAAATACAGGAGGTGAAATGGGGTTGGTTTTTATGAAATTGGTTACAGTATGCTTCAGATAGCCAAAATCCCTGTGAAAAGAATAAGTGACATTAAAGGAATTGTAAAGGTTGTCTCGTATCATTTCTTCAGCCAGAGAGTGGTGGGGTTGTGGAATTCATTGCCACAGAGTGCAGTGGAGGCCGGGACGTTGGACGCCTTCAAGGCAGAGATCCACAAATTCTTGATCTCAGAAGGAATCAAGGGCTACGGGGAGAGTGCAGTAAAGTGGAGTTGAAATGCCCATCAGCCATGATTTAAATGGCGGAGTGGACTTGATGGGCCGAATGGCCTTATTTCCATTATGTCTTATGGTATCATCTTTTAAAAATGTGTAAAAACCACCAAAATGAACAACTGTCTTCTTTTGTAAACTAATGCTAATTTTTTTTATCCACCTGGATAAAATAACCCTTGTCCGATGTACTATTGTATGCTGCTATTAAAACTACAAAACATCTCTGCTTTCACACTTGACCTGCAAGTTAAACTGGATTGGAGTAGGCATGCATGTGCAACCTGTTGGATTAAGGAGTGCAGACTTGAAAGCATTTCATGTTGGATGAGTTCCCATACTTGCAGATGTGGTATTAAAGACACCAATCGAATTTGGTTAACTACAGCTTTGTATTTGGTGTCTTGATTATCTTGATTACCTTCTGTTCTTGGGCCCTAAGCAGCTGCTTTTTGTTTTGGTTTCAATGTATAAATAATTTGGAGTATTCCCTTTTTTATATATTTTTGCAGTGTAAATCATACATTTTTGGCTTCTAACTTGACCAGGCACTGAACAAGATTATAAATCACCTGTGGCAAGAACACCAGTATTGCCAGCCTTGATGTTCAGTGCTGGATTTCTGGATAGTCAAAATAACCAAATCTCTTAACCATGGTTAACTAAATGGTAGTCTGACAAGGTAGAATGTCTTCCCCAGTCACGAATACAAAATGGTCCATATTTCTTAATACAAGGTATATGTGAAGTTCAGTAGTGAATAATTATGACCTGCATTTTTCAGATTTAATATCACAGTTGCATACTTTGTATCCCTGAGCAGGCAGAAGGGTATTTTACCCCCACCTTTAACATCCCTCATCTTGAACATAGTTTTATTTTTGTTCAGTTTCTGTCTTGTCCTTCTACTTTGGTAATGCCTGTACAATATCCTGTTATGATAAGAATCGATGGAGCTGAGATCCAGAGCATTAGTTCTATGTGGAACTCATAGACAAATACAGTTAGTAAATAACACATCAAGCAGACATTTGTAAATACTTCACGTGGATACTGCTGAGGAAGTTGATCAGAAATGTTCAGAAGTGTTATTTCGCATCGCTGTGGAGCAGGTGGATCCTTAACCTGGGCTTCTGGCTCAAAGATACCACAAGAGCCTTGAAACTACATTTTGAGAAAACTTCTATATATGCAAATCAACTGCCACTCTCTATTAGCTGACCTTGACAACAGCACTGCTGGGACCACTATCATTTTGCTCTGTATATTCTTATGTATTTCTTTAAAATAAGGATATTTCCATTACTGATCTGAACCACTGATTTCCTGTTAGTAATTCTATGCATGTTCATCTTGGTCCAGCCTACCCTTACTCTTTCTGTGTTGGCCCTTAACAAAGTTTTGCCCGTTTTGTTTTCTCTAGTTTGTCTGCTTTTTTCACTATTTTCACAAAGCAACAAGCTATATAAAAATAAGAATGGTATCTAGCTTTCAGTGTGATTGTTTAAACATTAGAGGCTTACTGGATGATTTCTTTAAGTCCTTCCCAGGAGCAAAAATTATACTGCTACACCAAATTACTTTGTCATTTTTAATTCACAATTTAGTTAAGTTAAAGAAACTTTTTTTCTACTCATCAGCATGTTGTGTGATCATTACATTTCCATTTCAGCTTTGATCGGAATAATTTTTTTAAAAATAGAACGTGCAGTGCAGAAACAGTTATTCAACCTAAACTGTAACAGTCCTTAGATTCTATTACTCGCCTCCCATCTTTCCAAACCAATCCATACACCTGTCTATATAATTTCTTGTGGGCAATCTTGCTTTGATGGCCTCCGCTTTGCTTTTGATAGAGCAATGTCAAACATTTAAAGAATCCATGGTGGAACTGCACCAACTGTTCATTCCCATCTGGCACAAACACAACGGGGCCATGGCTAATGAGGTAAATTAGGGATAATATTCGATCCAAGCAAGGGGCATACAAATGGCTAAAAGAGCAGCAGACCTGAGGGTTGGCAGCAGTTTTAGATTTCAGCAAAAGATAGCTAGCCTAATATCTAATGTGTAATTTAAACTGACTCTCATTCCTTTTGAGTCTTCATATGCAATACACTTTATTGGATCACATCTTCATACCGTTGATTCCAGCCACCTTTTAGTGGCCACCTGAAATAGGATAAGTAGAAGATTTGGGGTTAATTGTAATAACTGCTTAGTTGAAACCAGGAAGTTGAGCATAGAAAATAGGATGGCCTTTTAAAGGCAATGCATTTGACTTAATTGGTGCTTTTGTACAGAATCAAATTTAAACTGATTTTTTTCAAATGTTTAACATCTCTTGACCTTTCTTGTTCCCATGCATGTACATACAGTAAGCAGTCCATAATAGCCGTTGTATTTTGAAGGAATGAGGACATTTAGTGCAATAACCTCACTGACCTGTTTTGGAATATGAATAACATTGGAGATTGCTTGAAATCTTCCAGCTGTACACTTCATGGCTTGCATTTTTCTCTGGGATTCGGTAGTTTACTACTTTCACAATAACACAACCATCATTAGTCATTGTTTAATCTTACTAAATCATGTGTTGTGATTTGGATAATCTGCAAAGTTGCCAATATCTAACTCAACTGTATAACGTGTTTGACAGTTTTGCAAATTTGGCTGTGTTTTAGGTTTTTAAAAATATAAATTTTCATCCTGGCAAAAACATCTTTTGAAATAAAATGTTCTTTCTCTTATGAGCTTAATGAAGTCTTTAAGGAGGCTTTTGTTATAAAGCTGTATTTCAAACAAAGACGGCTTCAGGTTTTAATTCATGTCAGCAATGAAATTGATTATGACAATATTCTTGAAAGACTATTTGAATACCGTTTTCTTTCTATCTAGCTATTGGATGTGGGTTAGTGAATTTGCAGTGTGCCCAGCTGAAATTCCAAGACAATTAATTTGATTTTTGGGATTTTTGTCTGTGGTTCAAGACCATTCGAACAAACAGACTTGGAGCAGGAGTAGGCCACTTGCATCTTGAGCCTGCTCGATCATTCAAAAAGATGGCTGATTATTCCACAGTCCTGCCCACTGCCAGTAACCTTTTCACTTCTTTGCCGAAGAATCTACCTTAAAAATATTCAAAGATTCTGCTTCTACCATTTTTTTTTAGGGAGACCATTCCAAAGACATTCAGTCCTCAGGAGAAATTTCGATTCATGTCATTAAACTCGCAATCCCATATT
Source organism: Stegostoma tigrinum (assembly GCF_030684315.1). Classification (NCBI taxonomy): domain Eukaryota; kingdom Metazoa; phylum Chordata; class Chondrichthyes; order Orectolobiformes; family Stegostomatidae; genus Stegostoma; species Stegostoma tigrinum. Next base: position 24,026,878 of record NC_081379.1, read on the forward strand.
TTTAAAACACAGCTTTAGATTCTCCCACATAAGGAAAAATCCTTTGTGTTTGCACCCTGTCAAGACTCCACAGATCTTGTATGTTTCATTTGAATCATTATTCTTCTGAGCCCTAGTGAATACAAGCTTTAGCCTATTGTCCTTTCCATGTAAGACAATCTATCCTTTCCAGGAATTAGTCTAGTAAACCTTTGAAATGCTTCTAACGTATTTACATCTTAAGGGGACCATACAGTACAGTTAGTTAACTGCGTCATAACTAAAATGTCATTGGTTTTGTGATTAATTCTGCCAACAATAACTTTACAATCTAATAGAATTTTATTCCCTAATTATTTGTTTTACTACTCTTTCGCAATTTACACTAAGTCACTCAGATCCCTCCAGATCTGTCATCTCTAATATTTAACAGTTTTAGATAATATGCTGCTTTATTGTTTCAGCCAAATGGACAATTCTACGTTTTCCTATCTTGTATTCAATTAACCAAATAATTGTCCTAAACTATCTCTATCCCTTACATCATCTTCAAAGTTTACTTCGCTACTAACACAAAGATAGATACAAACTTACTTCTGATCCTGTCATCCGTGACATTTTAAGTTGTAAAATGTTGAGGTCCCTTCACTGATCCCTGTGGCAAGGTTGTAACAAGGTGTGTCAACCAAAAAAAGACTTTTTATATAAATGCAAAATATGGTGATCTGAAGCAAATAGAGAAAGCTGGAGAAATCAGGTCTGGCAGCATTTGTGGAGAGAGGAAAAAGTTAACATTTGGAGTCTAGTACTATTCTTAACACACAGCTTCTTCAGAACAACTTCAAAATCCAATTATGCCGAGTGCTTCCTGCTAGCTAGCTAGTCTTCTCTCCATGCCAATGTATTGCCCCTACATCATGAGCCTTTTTAACTTTTTCTACTAATCTTTTTAGTGGCATCTTATCAAATGCATTCTGGAAAACTTTTAAATACAGTACTATCTAGATATTAACCAAGGAAGGATATTTTGATTTCAATGTTGCAATGTTTCATTTGATATTTTAATGTGGAAGCTGCAATTACCCTACTGTTGTATGTTTAGCAACACAGTAAACTTCTCAAATTGCAAAAGACAATGTTTAAATCCTCTAGTATATGTTTCCAAATTAACATGACAGCTGTCAATTGATTTTTTTTTCTTCAATCTAGTGCGAGGTTCTAAACCAGGAAAAAATGTACAGCTGCAAGAGAATGAAATCAGAGGCTTGTGCCTCAAGTCTCGTGAAATCTTCCTCAGTCAACCTATTCTTCTGGAACTTGAAGCTCCATTAAAAATATGTGGTGAGTAGCATCATAGTCAATTTGTTGATTCAATGTATTGAATCTTTGGATTGTAGCTTTTAACAAACTCAAATTACAAGCAGTAGTAGGCCACATATCTCCTAGAGGCTGGTCCATCATTCCATAAGATTATGGCTGCTCTGATTATCCTATCCCTAATAACCTTTTGTCCCTTGCTTATCAGAAAAAGTACCTGTGCTTCCATAATTTTTGAGGAACAGAATTCCAGTTCAGAATATTTAAACACTCTCTATTTTGAAGCAAGGTATTAATCTTGACATTCAAAGTTATTTTAATTTTGCTGACTGTACAATGCTCATTAAAAGGGAAGTGACTTATGAAATGAAACCTTACAGAAAATGCTTTCGATTTTAAAGAAAGGCCATGTTTTTATTTTTTAGTTTAAATAAGGGCATTGATTTTGACTTTCTAGTGTGTGGTGTGAAAATGAACTATTTTCTCACAATTGCTGAAGTATTCATCTAATTTTTTTTAAACAAATGAGAGGTTTATGCAAGTTTCTTGCAGTATTATTTTAGATATTAACTGCATCTCAAGTGTTCCAGCAGATGGATTGCTGTATAAAATAGCCAGGGAGGAAACTGTCTCCTCTGTTTCTATGTATAATTAAACAAGTGACTTTGGGAAGAGCCTTTATGTTAGAAATTTGAGAGCATAGCTTTGCCATGAAAGGTACAGGATTGTCATCTGTTTTATCTCAATTACTGATAATATTACCACTACGTTAGTCTTCCCCTTTCTCACATCTGCGATGAAATGCAGATTCTGCGATGGATGTGCTTAGTGTTACAGTGACGCTAGGCACAAAATACAATAGCTGTTAGAAATTTTAAGAGCTTTACCTCATAATGTGCACAGGAAATTGTGGGTTTTGCTTCTGCTACTGTTGTACAGAGAGGAAATATGTTGTGTGCTTTTAATTCAAGGCGTAAACAGTGCATAATGGCTGAGCATTTCATCTGAAGTCATATACATGAGATGCTCTGTTTCTCTACCTCTTCTTTTTTTTTGTGCCGCCCCCCATGAACACACTGTGCCACATCTGCACAGCCCATGCCTGTCTGTTTTACTGATTGTTCTAAATTTGATCCAGCTACTGCCAACTGTCTGACCCATGTTTCACACTACTGCTACTTGATGTACTTTAGTAACTGACTAAATTTTTCTTTTAAATCTCCCCCACCCACCCAGGTGACATACATGGCCAATATTACGATTTACTTCGGTTGTTTGAATATGGAGGATTCCCACCAGAAAGCAACTATCTCTTTCTGGGAGATTATGTGGACAGGGGAAAACAGTCTTTGGAAACTATCTGTCTGTTGTTGGCATACAAAATTAAGTATCCGGAGAATTTTTTCCTTCTGCGTGGAAACCATGAATGTGCCAGTATAAACAGAATATATGGATTCTATGATGAATGTAAGGAAACATTGTCTAGTTTACTATTGCATAATCATAGTCAATTCTGCATAATAGTTTTTTTTAAAAAACAATTCTAATCTACTGAAGATTCTGACAACTTTGCACAAGTCAGGCAAGTGTACGTGTGTGACTGAAGCTACTCTCTTTATCTCTAGTTCAGCTACTTCTCGCATCAGTGCTTTTAGTGAAACTAAACACTCTAATGACAAATAAAGACAACCCTTGTTACCTCTTTGATAATGCCTCTAAATTGGAACAGATTTAGTCCCTTTTAGTTAATGTATTCTTTTGAAAGTTTTTGGAAATTTATTATGGTATTTCATAGCTTTATTCCCATTTAGTAATTGAGATATGCAAGTTTAAAACATTCATATAATATTGTCATTGGAATATCTCTCTCATGCAATTCATTCTTTAATTTTAATACTAAACCTACTGCATGAGTGAATGCTGAGAAGATGAAAAGAAATCTTCTGATATTTAGTTTTTCAATCCATTCAAACAGGAGTCGAGAGGCGTTACTTTCAGTGTTTTACAACTGGCACAGTAATGAATCACTTATACTTAGCTGATTGTCCCTTGTAGCCCTCCACTTTCAAATTAATGCTAACAACAGTAAAATGAAGATTTGTCTTTTTCCTGTTTCAGTTCTTAAAAATTGATTTTGTTCTTGCATTATCTTTCTTTCACTGATTCACCCAAAGATGATGGGTATCCAAACATTAAAGATACAAATGGTGCAAGTAAAAGAAGCCATTAAATATTTAAACACAGCTTCCAAAAAAAGTTACATAAATCTGTGCTAGATTTTAAACTTTGTGTTCCTGTTTATTAGGTACCTACCTTTTTCCCCCATGTCTCTCTTCTAGGTAAAAGGAGGTACAATATTAAATTGTGGAAGACTTTTACAGACTGTTTCAACTGCTTACCTATTGCTGCCATTGTGGATGAAAAAATATTTTGCTGTCATGGAGGTGAGTATAATTCAGTTTGAGTACAGGATCTTACCTCCTTTTGAGGCCTGGGATTTTTAAAGTAACTTTTTAATGCGAATTTGAATTAATTATGAACATTTTCCATTTTTAGTTAGGCTTTTTCTTCGTTTGCTGAATGCCAGTGTTTTAACACATACCTTTTTAAAAACTTCTCATTGTAATAGTACAGTTACAGTGTTGCAGTAGGGAGCAGTAAATGAGTATTCAGTAACTTAATTTTTCTTTCTCAAATCAGGTTTGTCACCTGATCTTCAGTCGATGGAACAAATCAGACGAATCATGCGACCCACTGATGTGCCTGATCAAGGGCTTCTCTGTGATCTCTTGTGGTCTGACCCAGACAAAGATGTTTTAGGATGGGGTGAGAATGATCGAGGTGTCTCATTCACATTTGGAGCAGAAGTAGTTGCAAAATTCCTTCATAAACATGACCTGGATCTGATCTGTAGAGCCCACCAGGTATGTCATAGCAGTTTTATTTTGCTTGTGTATAAATTTACTGCTTTTAAATATTTATAAATTTTATTTAGTTAAATTGAGAAACCAACTTCTGAATTTCACTTAAATCTAGAAATCCAGTTGTTTACCTATTTAAAATATCACTTTATTCTGATTTAATGCAGCTTCTGCTAGTCAATAACTTGTTTAAAATACAACTGAACAGTAATTGATACCTGCAATTTTCCCTAGCTTGCCATGCTCTTTTTGTAATGCTCACTCTTCAGTTGTCATTTAGTAGACTGCAGTCAGCTAAACTATGGTGTGAAAACTTTCAAAAAAAAATTTGTCTATTATTCATGTGTAAACTTTTAAGTTGCTGGTGAATGTACTAATGGATAAATTGATTATAGTTTATTGCTTAATGTGGTAAGAAATGAAATGGATTGTTTTTTTAAAAAAAAACTCAAGTTGCATTTTGATAAAATAAAACAATCTTTGATTTGTTCCATTTTGCTCCTGAAGAGTTCAGATTAGTGCTACAAACTGTCCAACTATACATGCAGAATATAGTCTCTCATGTAATCTAGACGAGTAGTTAGGATTAGTATTGTGTATTATGAAACTGAATACAGTGGATTTATTGAAGAAAAGTTTGAAATAACTTACGATTTAGTTAGAGATATTGGAAATAGGAGTGGGATAGGCAGTTAGCTCTGCAAGTCTGCTCCACTAGTCAATATGATTTTGACTGATCATTCAGCTCTGCTTACTCCTCATATATTTTGATCCCTTTAGCTCTAAGAACAAAATCTAACTCCTCAAACATTCAATGTTTTGGTCTCAACCACTTTCTGCGGCAGAGAATTTCAGACTTTCAGCACTCGGGATAAAGGTGTTTCTCCTCATCTCTGTTCTAAAAGGCTTACTGCATGTCCTTCGACTGTGACTGTCTGGTCATTTGGAACATCCTTCCTATGTTTACCCTGTTTAGTCTTTAGACTTTTATACTTGGAGATTCACTTTTTATTCTTTTTAACTCCACTAAATACTGAGAGTCTCTCATAAGTCAGTCCTACCATCTCAGGAATCAGTCTGTAAACCTTTGCTGCATTCCCTCCATAGGCAGAATATCCATCCTCGGATAACCAGACCAAACCTGCACACAATACTTCAGGTTATTGGTCTCAGTGAGGCTTTGTCCAATTGCAATTATATAACCGTTCTTGCCAAATCCTCTAGCTATGTAGGCAATGTATTATTTGCCACCTTCACCTTGCCTACGCTTTCTTTCAGTGACTGACGTACAAGGATGTTCAGTTCTCATTGGACTTCCCCTTTTCCCATTCTGTCACCAGTCAGATCTGTTTTTGTTTTTGCTGTCAGTGGATAACAACATTTATTTGCATTATACTTCATCTGCCGTGCATTTGCCCACTCACTCAACTTATCCAATTTGCATTGAATATCTTTGCATCCACCTCATGGCTCAAGCTCCCAATAAGCTGTGTTGTCTGCAGGATTGAAGATATCACGTTTAGTTCCCTTTAAATCATTAATACGTATTGTGAATAGTTGTGGTCATGTACTGATACCTCACCAGTCAGTGGCAGCCACTGACGAAAATGACTACTTATTCCTCCTGTTTCTCATCTGCCAGCCAGTTTTCAATCAATGTCCTCTACCCCCAATCCCAGGTGCTTTAATTTTGCACACAGATCACTCATGTTGGACCTTATCGAAAGCTTCTGGAAGTCCAAGTAAACCACATCTAGATGTATATTTACACATCTACCATTTCATGCCTTTCCAATATTACTACAGTTTGGGGTGTAAATATACAATGGCCACTATCATTCTCTGCCCCTTTGGTGTTTCTAAGCTGTACCTGCACTGCTTCCACTTCAGAGACAATATCCTTATTATCCTATCCTATATTGTTTAAAGTAGTCTCTAATCATCAATACTGCTCCATCTCCTTTTCTTCTTTGTTTGTCTTTCATAAAAATCGAATACTGTTGCATGTTCAGTTCCATCCCTCGTCATCCTGCAGACATATCTCTGAAATCCCAACTATTCCATACAAGTTTAGACCTATTTATGGAACAAATTTATCCACTTTGTTGCAAATGTTCTCTACATTAAGATTTGTCTTTTTAATCGTCCTGTTTTGCATTATTTTGTGCTGCAGCCCTGTTTGATCTTTGCTTTTGAATTCTCTGCGTATCACTTTATTCCCAGCCCCTTCATTTTAGTTTAAACTCTCCACAAACACGCTAGCAAATCCACCCCCTAGATGTACAGACCAGTCCTACCCAGGAGCAACCCAGCTAGCTTGTACTGGCCCCACCTCTTGCAGAACTGGTTCCAATGTCTCAAGAATCTGAGCCCTGTCCTTTGGCAACATCTTTCCATCCACACATTCATCTGATATATCCTGCTTTTCCACTCTGGCTAGCATTTTGACACTGGTAGCAATCCTGAGATCACTGCCTTTTTGAGGTCCTACTTTTGAACTTGCTTCCTAACTACTTGCTCTTTTTAGGACCTCATCCCTTTTTTTTGTTTGTTTTAAACCTATATTGGTACCAATGTGTATGATTTACAGAATGTCCTGTAGCTGTTCTGAGCCACCCTTGACATATTTTCAATATTAGGCTGAAAAGGTATGATGCCAAAAACACAAGGAAACAAATTTGTCCTACTGACTTGATCCAAACTTTTATTCAAACTCCAGGCTTCTGTCTAAATTTCTTAGCATTGATTTTGTTGGCAATCTTTTTGAATTGGTTGGAACAAGCAATTTAATTCTTGCTGCCTTAAATATTATTGCCTTCTATGTTGACAGCTACTGTTTGACTTGAGCAGTTGTATTAAAATGGCAGGACTTCATACTACCATTTAAATCACAGTAATCTGAATTAAAAGTAACCATTAGTAACATCCGCTCTAAATAATGGGTGTAGGGTTGTGATCTCTAGTAATCCATGTTCACTTTGTTTCCATTTCTGAAACAGGTTGTAGAAGATGGATATGAATTCTTTGCCAAAAGACAGTTGGTAACTTTGTTCTCTGCACCCAATTATTGTGGGGAGTTCGATAATGCAGGTGCTATGATGAGTGTGGATGAAACCTTGATGTGTTCTTTTCAGGTAAGCTGAACCCTTCGGATTTGTTACCAAGTATATTTTGTTTTGTGCGACAAACTCAACAGTACAGTGGATGTAATAGTTCAAGTTTCATTTTTCTAACTAATACTCGATGGGCATGTTTATTGTGAAGCTTTTGCCAGACATTAAGCCTCTTGAGAAGACAGAGGTAAGCAGCCTACTGATAATATTCCTGGAGAATGGAAGACCTTGGAGTTCAGATTTGATGCACACAACTTCCTTGTAATTTGATGACATTGAATGTTTAGTTTTTGGCACTTTCTAATGGAAGCTGTAGTAGAGATGATTGTGGTTCACCAAAGTTTTTCAGCATTTCAATAAGTGGAATATATTCACTGTTTATGATTGATCAAACATTTTAAAAACAAAAAATCACCCAATGTTGAAACCTATATCAGATTTTACCACTTTGCTTGGCATGCATAGTCCAATAGAAAACGGCTGTTGGGTTGAAAATTAACTTTACCGCTGGACACCCGCAGATTCCATGTGCATCTGTATGAATTAGTTGTTCCTGTTAAATGCTAATGAACACATTTCTGAAAGATTTAAAAATTAAGCTGTATTGTCATTTTAAAATGTGGCCATTTGGTACAATTGTAAATAATTAGGGACTTGACTTTTTTTTTAAAAAAGGCTTCTTGAAAAAAAAAATCATTGTTTTTGAAATGTTCACTTCCTTTTTCTAGATTTTGAAACCAGCAGAGAAAAAGAAACCTAATACAAGCCGACCTGTAACGCCACCAAGGAGCATGATCACAAAACAAGCCAAGAAATAAAACCAGGAACTCTGGCATTGCCTGTTTGGACTTGTATTATAATAGTTTGTCTCCATTTTTAACTTTTTTTTTCTTTTTATGTAAAGTGTATCTGTCAGCTTGCTTGAATTAGATTACTATTTGTTGACTTGTGGTTTATCTGCTTTATACAGAACCATGATTGCTGTCTCTGAACAGCAAACATGTCTTCTCCCCCCACCCCTCAAGATGGAAGAATATAAAATAGTACTGTAGCTGTTTTAATTTGCATCAGGGCTCCTGATTGTTAGCACTAGCTGCTAGCAATAATGTGCTTGACTGCTATTCCTCAGCAGGTTTCAATGTAGGTTGGGGAGGGGGTTGGTGGGAAATAGAAATGAGTTGTAGTTGACAGAATTTTGACATTTTGGTACACTTCACAAAAGTGATATAAATGCCTTGTGATGACTGTTGTTTTCCTTTTTTATTTTTTTAAGACCTGAAGAGGTGATGCTTGTGAGCTGGTAACTGACCTTTGGGGGGGTTGGGGGGCAAAATCTCACTGACATGTAGGAAGTGGCATACTGTTTATAAAACCTCAAAGTCAGAGTTCAAAAAAGATTTTGTACTTTCTCATGTTTTTATTTAGAAGAATGCATCTGCTTTTTTTCCAATCTACATGTCTGTTGTGTAAACAACTGTTGTATAGATGTCATGATTTAGAAGGATCTGCCCCTCCACTCTGCCAGCGTCACAGAGAATGACGTAAATTTGATTAAGCACACTTCCTGTACTGTATATTTTAAATGATGAAATAAAGCCATTATTTTACATTTGGCATCTTGATTTGTCAATATTAGGTTCCTTGTATAATGCCAAACAAATGCATTAGTAAACACCTGGCAAAGATGGAGGAGAACAGATTGAGAAACAGCTAGCATAGGTTATTGAACTTTAAATTGTATTTGTCATTCAGCCATTCCTGTTCTTTTGGGATTGGGAGGTTGTTTCCTCTCTTCCCATCTATTGACCCTGGTCTTGAGGCTAAGCAAGCAACCTGTTCCTGGGATTCTGTCATTATGCAGTTGGCCATTGGCTGTATGACAGTTGTTTTGGAGTGTTCAATGTAAACTTCCTCTGCTATCTCCCCATGATTTCAAAGATAAGAGCTTGTAGTTTGAGTTCTAAACTTTAAGTTCTGCGCAAATGGACTTTTGCCCATTTTTAGTTTGTCCAATATCCCCACGAAAATATATTGCACCAATTCTCTCCCCCTTTATACTACACTGTAACTTGTAGATGCTTCACTGTTGAAATCATTAATATTTGTAAGGTAAAAATGCGACTGTATCACTTCTCTACACTGTGTCCCTGCTAATGGCCATGGAGGTACTGCTTTATTTCCCCTGCCACTTTGCTGGGGAAGATCAAAATTGGGCACATCCATATGAGATGTGTGGCTCATTTTTAGAGGGCAGATTTTAAAGTGGCGGATTCCTGGGCATGCTTGCATGCTGTACTCTCAACCAAGGAATTAACTAATTTCATGATCAAAAATGGGAAGAAAAATAAAGCCTTTTTACAAATCTGGATTCTTGCACATCTGTGTTTTGGTTATTTAGCTAACTTGGAATTGAAGGAACTATCACAATATATTGTATGCCTGAAATGACAGTCATAGCTCAAGATTTTCCTCTTGGATAATTTCATTATCATCCAAACAGGAAGACTATCCAATTTATTAAACAATTAATAACTAGTTATAAGCAAGAGGGGAAAGTAAATCAGAAAACGGTTCCACACCCCAAGAAAGATTCACTGACAAAATGTATAGATGATTGAGTTGGACAAGATTTGCCTTCAGTAGTCTGATTCATGGTAAAGGTTCCAGACACATACCAGGTTCCAGGATCTATCTATTTCACTGTTTTCACTAAAAATTCGGATGGACCAGTTCTAGTAGCCAACGTGCCTTGTGAAAGACCACTCAAGGTACTGGTGAGAAGTTGTTCTCCAGTATGCGATGTTTTTTTTTCCTGAAGTGAAAAGGTACACCACGAGTCCTTCAAACTACGTAGAGTATTGACATGATTCATCATTTGGTCAACCTGTTAATTGCTCAACAATTTTAACTAAAATAGAACCAGTAAAAATAAAATTACATTCCCACAACTGCAGAGCAGAATGAAATGTAATTGTATTGTCACTGAACTGGAAATCTAGAGCCGAGGAAGTGTTCAAATCCCAACACCAGATGGAAAAATTTGGATTCAATAATCTGGAATAAAAAGGTAGTCTAATGGCAATTGCTGTCGATTTTGTCATATGAAAAACCCATCTGGTTCGCTAATTTCCCTTTTTTTATGGAAGGAAATCTGCAAACGTTGTCAGGTCTGGCCTACTTGACCCCAGACCCACAAATGTGATTGACCCTTAACTGCTGTCTGGACAATTGAATTAAAAATTAGTGATTGAACATTCATCAAATGAAGATTCATAGGTACAGAAATATGCTCAATTGTTGGGTGCATATAATTAAGCAAATCTGACTCAGTTGCAATTAAACATATCCCACACAACTTTTTCCTCTGAAAAATATGCAGCTTCAAGTACTTCAACTTTTAGGTATTTGGTGGAATTTTCTTTTACGTGCGTATCCATGCTGTTAATGATATAGCACTGTCATACTTTAACTTCAGGCATAGCCTCATTTGGGTGACCTTGCTGTTGCAAGTTGGCTGGTTTAGTTTCCTATGTTAACCTACATCTCTAATGCAGATTTGGGTTAGTATTTTAATGAAGATCTGCAGCTCAGGTTGCGACCGGTTGGTTGGTTGGTTCACCCAAGCTGACCAGTTTTCATGCAACAATTTTGTCTCCCCTCTAGGTGACATCAGTGCTGTGTAACCCCCATTGAAGCGCTGTTCTTCTCTCTTGCTCTGAATTTATATGGCCCTGTCTGTTATGGTGGGCAGCCTTGTTCCTGGTTTTGTACTGTACTGGTATGTAGATGGGATCAATTTCAACATATTTGTTGATTGCGTCAGTGGTTGAAAATCAAGTCTCCTTGAATTCTTGTGCTTGTCTATGACGCTTGAAGGACATAAGTTTAACCGGGACGAAGTTACAATACTAGGACAAGCAAAACAAACAAGCATGAGAATTCACGGATGCCTCGTTTTCAAACATGTGGAAATAGACTCTATCTGCATACCATTACAGTACAAAACCAGAAACCTGATAGACTGGACCATAGATGGAGCTGGACAGAACAACAGCGCTTCGACAGAGGCTACACAGCACTAATGTGACCTAGAAGGGAGATGAAATGTTTGCATTAAAACTAGCATATTTGGTTGTGAAGCACTTTGGAACATGTAGAAGTGAAATATGCTTAACTGCACATGCTTTGTACGCAAACAGTGGTCATTCACTTTTTCATCAAACTCCATTTCCATTTTGAAAATCATTTAAGACTTGTAGCTGTGCAGTTTTGGTCAGTTTCTTTCCATCCTGCTGTGTGTCCAAGAAATCCTTCTCTGTACCATATTTTTAGACTTCAATTTGTGGACAAAATTTTCAGCTGCTTCATAAAACAGATGCTTGTTGATTTATTCATACTACCTGCTTTTCTTATATTTATTGGCAAATGTTTAACAGCATATGCCAATCAGCTGACTTATGTATGAAAACAATACAGTCTGAAAAGCAGAATGTGGTGTATCTAACTCCAGAAAAGGAGAACACTTGAAATTCAGGTTTGCCCTTTGAGGTCAGATGAGGGATTTGAGTCACTGCTTCAGTGGGTGGCAGAGGCATGGTTATTTTAAGAAGAGATTCTTAATAGGTAAGAGAATCAAAGATAATTGGAAGCTAATGGGAATATGGACTTTGAAACACAAACAGAACAAATGTGATCTTATTGAATGGTACAGCAGTCTTGAAGGGCTAAATGCCTACATTTTGCTCCTAACCCATGTTTGTATGAAAATCAGAAGATATTACTGCACATCCTGTTTGATATTCTGCTAACAAAACTATTTTGTTGTATCCAACTTTTGGTAACCCTTTACCTGCTCATGTCTTCTCTGAGTGGGCTTTGGTAAATTTCAGTTTGGATCTTCAATTGTGTTGCTGCTGCCTGCTTATCTCAATGAAATTGCTTTGTAGTCTTAGTCTGCTGTGTGCTGGGCCTTCCAGCTCCCCACTATTTTCTGCTTTTTCCACTACATGTCTCCTATGCTATGAGTTTCAAGTACACTTCCTTCCACCCCAACCTTATGACTTCTTGCTGTGTTTGTGTTTTTTTAAAATTCCATATCATTTCTTTATGGCTCTGCCCCGCTTCCATTTTCCTCCTGTCGTACTTTCTGATGTGCAATCCACTTTTGATCAGTGTCCAGATGATTGTCTTTGTCTATTCCCATTCAACCTTCCATTAGACGTGAGATATTTTCACACTGTTCTAAAGTAGTTCTTCAAACTGGCCTGCAGTGAATACACTGAATTTTTTAAAATGTCTAAATTTAGTCTGTGAAGTTAGTTAATAAAATGTAGTTAGGTAAAAGGAATCCAGTGAATTAATGTCATTACATGTAGTTTCCTCAAGGGCATTGAGCACATTTAAGTAGAGTTAAGTAAATTCAAAATACTAGAGAAATTGGATCAGTAAGTCAGTGAACCCAGCAAATTCATTAAATGTGAGGCTGACTAAATGGAATCTAAAATGTTCCTTACTTTCTGCAACCCAACTCAATTACCAATAGCCATATATTCTCCGACCTTCAATATATACCAATTATTCACATTCCCTTTCCACACAATGAGCCCTTCACTGCTTTGTACTTGTTCTTAAATATCCTTCTCTCAAATCCTCAATTCTTCAACTGACAACACCCTATCGCTCCTTCCCAAAAATTCTCTCATTACTAACTTGGGAATATTTCCATTTCAAGCTATATTCTTTTTAGTTCTCTTAGAAATGACAAGTTCTACCCCCTAGAATTGGTTTACTTTATCCATAAGTAAATGTGATTAGTTGACACTAAAAGTAAAACATTTATTCATGTGTTTAAAAACTGAAAAAAAATGCAAAGGGTGTAAATCAGAAACAAAACAAATTGCTGGAAAAAGCTCAGCAGGTCTGGCAGTATCTGTGAAGAGAAAACAGTTAACATTTTAGATCCAGTGACCCTCTGAACTGGTATTTAGGAAAATATCAGTTTATAGTGTTGGGGGAGAGGGTAAGGAGTAAAGGATAAGTGGGGATTGAGCCCAAAGAGAGAAGAACAGTTGAATAGGAAAGGGGGGTGGACATTTTCAGAGGCAACTTTGATCAGTGCAAGAAATCAGTAATAAACTGTCTGGTTTAAACAGATGTTTATTACTCATAACAATGTGTAGAGCTGGATGAACACCAAGTCAAGCAGCATCAGAGGAGCAAGAAGGCTGACATTTCAGGCATAGACCCTTCAGAAATGTCTTCAGAAGGCCTTCTGAAGAAGGGTCTAGGCCTGAAACAACAGCCTTCCTGCTTCTCTGCTGCTTGGCCTGCTGAGTTCATCCAGCTGTACACCTTGTTTGTCTCAGATTCTGCAGCATCTGCAGTTCCTCCTATCTCATCTGTTTAAACCATACAGTTGAGGCTATATTATGAGAAATCATTTCAACTGTGTGTAAATATTTCTAATATAGCCAGATAGGAAAGGATCGGATGAAGGATTAGCTGACTTAGTGGCCATTACAGAGACATGGTTGGATGGTCATGACTGAGTTAAATATGCAGGGATATTACACAGTTTGGAAGGAGAGACAGCAAGGTAAGGGAAGTGGTGTCGCTCTGATTTTTAAGGATGATATCAGGACGGTAGTGACAGATGATATAGGTGAACTAAAGGTTGAATCCATTTGGGTGGAAATTAGGAACAGCAGGGAGAAGACAACGATAGGTGTGGTCTATAGGCCACCAAATAATGACATTGTGGTGGGGCGGGCAATAGACATAGAAATAGCTAATGCATGTAAAAATGGTACAGCAATTATCATGGGAGATTTTAATCTACATATTGATTGGTCAAACCAGGTTGGTCATGGCAGCGTCGAAGAGAGGTTCATGGAATGCATCTGCAATAGTTCCCTTGAACAATATGTAATGGAACCTATGAGGGAGCAAGTTATCCTAGATCTAGTCCTGTGTAATGAGACAGGAATAATCAGTGATCTCACAGTTAGGGATCCTCTCAGAAGAAGCGATCACAGTATGGTCGAATTTAAAATACAGATGGAGCATGAGAAGTACCAATGTCCTGTGCGTAAACAAAGGAGACTATGATGGGAGGAGTTAGCTAAGGTAGAATGGGAACAATAACTTTATGGTGAGGAACAGTGAAGATTTTCAAAACGATTTTTCACGGTGCTCAGCAGAAGTCCATTCCAGTGATAAGAAAGAACTGTAGGAAAGGAGATAGTCAGCCACGGATGTCTAAGGAAATGAAATAAAGGAAAGTATCAGATTGGAAAAAACACCACATACAAAAGAGCAAACAGTAGTGGGAAACTTGTAGACTGGGAAGTCTTCAAAATAACAAAGCCACAAAAAAGCTCTAAAAGTAAGATAGATGATGAGAGTCAACTAGCTCAGAATATAAAAACAAGCAGCAAAAGTTTCTATAAATATGTAAATCGTAAGAGAGTGGCAAAGGTAAACATTAGTCCTTTACAGGATGAGAAGTCCAATTTAATAACTGGGAATGAGGAAATAGCCAAGATATTAAACAGTTATTTCATGTTGGTCTTCACAGTGGAAGACACAAATAACATGCCGAAAACTGATGGCAAAAAGGTTATAGGAGGTGAGGACCTAGAAACTATCATTATCACTAAAGAGGCAGTGCTGGGCAAGCTAATGGGGCTAAAGGTTGACAAGACTCCTGGCCCTGACAAGATGCATCCCAGGATACTAAGAGAGGCGATGGGGGAAATAGCAAATACACTAGTAATTATTTACCAAAATTCACTGGACTCTGGGGTGGTTCCTGCAGATTGGAAAACAGCCAATGTGACACCACTGTTTAAAAAAGTAAGTAGACAAAAGTAGATAACTATAGGCCAATTAGCTTAACTTCGGTAATGGGGAAAATGCTTGAATCTACCATTAAGGAAGAAATAGCAAGACATCTGGATATAAATTGTCCCATTTGGAACACCCAGCATGGGTTCATGAAGGGTAGGTCATGTTTAACTAATTTGATGGAATTCTTTGAGGACATTATTTGCATGGTGGACAATGGGGAATCTTGTGGATGTGGTATATCTGGATTTCTAGAAGGCATTTGACAAGGTACCACACCAAAGGCATAAGATTAAGTTGCATGGTATTATAGGTAATGTATTGGTCGGGATAAAAGATTGGTCAACTAGTAGAAAGCAAAGAGTAAATGGGTGTTTTTCTGGTTGGTGATAGGTGGTCAGTGGCTAGTGGTGTGCCTCAGGGATCAGTGTTGAGACCTCAATTGTTTGCAATTTACACAGATGATTTGGAGTTGGGGACTAAGTGTGGTGTGTCAAAATTTGCAGATGACACTAAGATGGGTGGTGGAGCAAAGTGTGCAGAAGACACAAAGTCTGCAGAGGGATATAGATAGTCTAAGTGAGTGGGCAAAGGTCTGGCAGATGGAGTACAATGTTGATAAGTGTGAAGTCATCCATTTTGGTAGGAATAACAGCAAAATGGACTGTTTTAAATGGTAAAAAAAAATTGCAGCTTGCTACTGTACAAAGGGACTTGTATGTCTTTGAGCATGAATCACAAAGTCAGATTGCAGGTGCAGCAGGTAATTAAAAAGGCAAATGGAATTTTGTCTGCCATTGCTTGAGTACTGTGTGTAGTTTTGGTCCCCTTATTTGAGAAGGGATATACTAGTACTGGAGAGGGTGCAGAGGAGATTCACTCGGTTGATTCCAGAGTTGAGAGGGTTGGATTATGAGGAGAGACTGAGTAGACTGGGATTATGCTCATTGGAATTCAGAAGAATGTGGGGAGATCTTATAGAAACGTATAAGATTATGAAGTGAATAGATAAGGTGGAGGCAGGGAGGTTGTTTCCGCTAGCAGGTGAAACTAGGACTAGACAGCATTGACTCAAAATAAAGGAAGCAGATGTAGGACTGAGATCAGCAGGAACTTCTTCACCCAAAAGGTTGTGAATCTGTGGAATTCCCTGCCCAGTGAAGCAGTTGAAGCTGCCTCGCTGAATGTTTTTAAGGCCAGGCTAGATAAATTTTGAACAGTAAAGGAATTAAGGGTTATGGTGAGTGGGTGGGTAAGTGGAGCTGTGTGTCAAAAAGATCTGCCATGATCTTATGTGGCAGGGCAGGCTCAAGGGGCCAGATGGCCTACTCCTGCTCCTAGTTCTTATGTAATATGGGCTAGGAGCAGGCAGGTGGGCCTGGTTTTGTTTGGGATTATGTTCAGCTTGGACTGAAAGGTCTGTTTCTGTGCTGTAAGACTTTATAAGAGGCTGGTTATTCCACTGGATGTAATTCACCTCCTGACATGCGTCCCTGCCCTTTTGTTTTTGGAGAGCATAGCTTACTTATTGAACTGCGCCGGCCCTTTTAAATGCTTCTACATAATTATGCATGTTACTTAGAGGCTGCAAGACCTTCACAGGCCTCCTGGATTGCTGTGGCATAGGCAGAATTTATTGTAGGCCAGACCAAACCCCCCTCAAAATATATTAAGATAGTCTGAACTCTGATGTTTTCTTATTTTAAAAGTGTTAGGTGTTACATTCCAGATGTGATTCGATTGGTCAAATGACTCAACTTTAGGCTAAACATACTTTATTTTTACAGTCCAGTTAAAATACAAACAATTTTTAAAATGGCTTAACTATAACTATTGACATGCTTAAAATAATAATAACTACTAATAATTAACTGTTCTAGTATAGTAACATTACATCAATGCACCTTTGGCAAAGGCGAATTCAGTAAAACAGGTTGTCTTACATGCAATTCCAGCAGCAGGAAAAGAACACCAGCTTTTAGCTATGACAGAGAAAGGAATAAGAGCTTCCACGTAAAGCTTCCCCAGCAACTGCAGAAACTAAAACTAAAAGTTCTGGTTCTCAGAGCTTGACCCCACCCATTCAGGCTGCTTCTATTGTTTCAACATTTAAAAAACCCAAGGGGTCACAAGCTGTTTATTTTGCTGACTTTGAGCAGACTGCTTTTCACCTCTGTCTCAACCTTTCTTCAATAAAAAGGACAGAATACACCTCTTAAAACTGACTATCACCTGACTCCCCAAAGTTTGCTCACCTTCTACAAGATACAAGTCAGGAGTCTAATGGAATATTCTGCACTTGCCTGGATGAGGTCAATTTTAACAATAGAGAAGAAACTCAATGCCATTCAGGATCACACAGCTCTTTTGATAGGCAGTCCTTTCCACACCTTAAACATGTATTCTTCTAACACCAGGACATCGTGGCAGCAATACATCCCATCTACACAGCTGCAACTTTCACTGTTGGCTTCTATCGCCTAGAAGAGCAAGTTTCCTCCAAATTAATGTATACTTCCAGGAGATGTGGTTGTTGCTGGTAAGACCAGCATTTGTTGCCCATCCCTAAAGGTTCTTGAGCTGAATGACTTGCTCAGCCATTACAGAGAGCAGTTAAATGTTAATCGAATTGCTATGTATCTCGTGTCACATGTAGGTCAGCCAATTTCCTTTCCAAAACAGCATGTGAACCAGATGGGTTTTTCCAACAATCGGGAAACAATCGTGATCACTTCAGGGACCAGCACTTTTATGTTCCAGATTTATTAACTGAATTTAATTTCCACCATTTGTTGTGGTGGGATTTGCGTTTAAATTCTTGGAGCATTAGCCTGGTCCTCCTGAATTACTAAACTAGGTGATAATACCGTTACATTGTCTTCTCCGAGTTACATTTAATCCTAATTTGAAACTATATTGCCCTCTCTTCATTGTCAAAATCCTTTAATCCCTACCTAACAGCAGTGGTTAGACTGCAGTATTTCAGTAAAGCAGCTCAGCAACATATTTTTAAGGGCAGTTAGGGTTGGGTAATAATGTTGGCTTTGCCAGTGATATCCGTATTTCATTAATGAATTTTGAAAACTTTATAAAATGACATTTAGTTTGCAATCAGGATTTAGGAATTGAGGTTACACTGGCACTTAGTCAAGGTTATTAACTGAGCATAAATTGTCACTGACACAATAATCAGATGAACTGATGCAGTCTGCAATCCAGACTGACAATCCTAGGTGTCTTTGAGATGCTAGGGTAGACTCAAAATCATTGTTTAAAAGAGCAATCACTGTGGACCTTGCTGTGAAGTACAGACCTGAAAAATGAAACTGGGAGCTTAGGAAGTGAGTTTAGGGTAGGTTTTCACAAATGATTTCTAACGCTGTGCAACAGAATCAGGAAGTGCAGAGAAATCAATGCATCGCCAATGTGTCATAACAGGTGTGAACAACTCCATTTCACATGATCTGACAGCATCTGTGCAGAGAAATTAGGGTTAACGGTTTGAACCTGGTGACCCTTCAGCAGAACCTCCGATGCTTCTGAAACACTAACTCTGATTTCTCTCCACAGGTGTTGCCAGACCTGTTGAGTTTTTCCAGCAATTTCTGTTTTGTTTGTGACTTACAGAATCTGCAATTCTTTGTCTGTACTTCACATAACACTGGCATCTGAGACAGTTGGGAACTACTCCACGCGGATAGGATACATATAAGCAGACACCGCACTGTTACTGTACGCTTCTGGACATTACAGCAGGAAGGAATCCAGTTTTCAATGTAGAAAATTAAAAATAACCTGTATCAGCTCATAGAGAAGGGAGGAATTAGTGGGGATAGCATTCTTGCAAAAAGCCTTTTAGCACGAGGTATCTACCGTAAGAGTAAAACCTAAGTATCCTGATGAAACAGGGTGAAAAAGATTGAAGGGAGATATCGCTCAGATCTAAATCATCGGTGAAGAAGCATTTTTAAAAAAATCGCAGATAGTTAAAATGCAGTAGCCGAGTATGGGAAATACACTGGAAGCAATCATTGGATTTGTCTAAAAAAAACCCAGAAGAACTGCGGATGCTGTAAATCAGGAACAAAAACAAAGTTGCTGGAGAAGCCCAGCAGGTCTGGCAGCATCTGGGGAGGAGAAAACAGAGTTAACGTTTCGGGTCCGGTGACCGTTCCTCAGATTGGTCTTGTCTCATTGCATTAACGAAACCTGGCTCCAAAGCGGATGAGGAGGGAAAACTGACATTCGCTCATGTTGGTATAAAACTCATACCTTTTTTGATGTGAGGCGGTACCTGCAGGGTAACCTGGTTTGTAAGTAATCTCTGTCTCGGCTCAGAGAGCTCCCTGCTGTTGCCCTCTTGGGAGCATAGGGGCGTTTCCCCCGCTTGTCCAGTGATCTGACTCCAGGCGAGCCAATAGCTCCAAGTGTCCCCTCACACTGGAAAGACTTAGTGCGAAACAAGTGTCACCGCTAAAGACTTAGCACAAAGAAAGAGCGAAAGCAAATTTACAGGTTGGAGGAAGATTCGGAAAAACGGAAGGAAACAATCCGAGTTCGGGAAAAACGTGAACGGGATTTAGGTCAAAGTGCATTTAGCAAACGAAGGAGATTCTGAGCAAGAAACATTCCTTTCCTTACCAAAACCGTTATCCTTGTAAGTACATTATGGCGAAGTTTCTCCGTTTCATGAGTGACTTTAGTCAGAGCTCACTGTTTTGATGGGACTTTGTAAATCCGCTCCTTTTGGCTGCTTGTGCAAGGAGCCCGGAGCAGCCCCGAGCTGAGGAAATTGGTTTGCAAAGGCAAATCACGCGCTCTCAGCTTCTCAGCGAAAAGCAATTACGAAAGCTGCGTTTGACCAATGTTGTGCCCAGATGTGTCAAAATATCCACCATTCAGTTTTTCAAAAACTACTTTTAAAAACTGTGCGGTTGTCGCTGAGGGATCCAGTGGATCTCAGATCACGAGGGAATCTCCGATCCCGTGTTCACTCTGAGACCCAGTCTTCAAACTGTGATCCTCAGCAGCGAGAAACTCAGTCTTCTCTTCTCTCCCTCCCTCCTCGCCCGACCCTTTTTTCTCTGTCTTTTCTGCCCTGCCTGACCTTCCCTTCCTCTCTGACTTGCTCACTCTGGCTTTTCTGTTCAGCTACCCCACCCACCTTTCTGTAACCTCAACCCCCCTTGCCTTCCAGCTTTTCATGAACTTTTCATGAACTTCAGGGAGGTCGAATGCTGGTTTACATTTCATAAATTCCTTTTTTGTGAAAAGCCTCGGAGAGAGAAAAGGTGACATTGGAGGCAGGATCTCCCAAAAGAGAGGAAAAAGAAACCCTGAATGGTAAATCGTGAGAAATTTCAGTTATGACAGTAGACTGAAGAAATTAGGATTGTTCTTCTTGGAGAAAAGATGGCTCAGAAGATGATCATGAGGGTGAAGGCATATGTAGGGAGAAACCGGTCCAGCTTATAAATATATCAAGAACTAGAGGGCACAGATTTAAAATGAGTTGCAATAAGAGAAAATATGAGCTGAGGAAAAACTTGTCTGCATGGGAGGTAGTTAGAGTCTGAATGCACTACCTGGAAATGTGGCAGAGGCAGGTTCAGTTGAAGAATTCACGAGTGTATTTGATGGTTGTTTGGACATAAATAATATTCAATAATATGGTGAAAAAGCAAGAGACTGATCGTAGGTAATGCTCATTTTAAGAGCTAGTGTTGATATGATGGGCAGAATGACCTCCTTCTGCAATAGAACACAATTGTGATTCTTTGTGTTATTTCGTAAAAACACTCAATTATTTTGCACATTATAGCGATCTTGATTTAAGGTATTTTAAAAAAATTTTTACATTTTGAAAATGGCTTTGGAAAGGTTTAGAGGTTACAAAGTGAACCTGAATTACTCAAAGCCATTCATTATTATTGACTATTATAACCATCATGAGTTAAGAGTACTGAATAATCTGAAACCAGAATTGCTGTTGAATTTTTTTGACATCTCTGGAGGTATGTTCACACATTTTGAATAATTTTATCTCCTGGTTTTATAGGACTGATACTTTTGTAAAAGCACTGATGGCAAACTTCCTAAAATACTTCACCACTGTGGGTGATGATTACCAAAAGTGGCAAGAAGAGGAAAGCCATGATGATCTAACAGATGCTAATGAAGAAAGCCTTCCATCTGGATTAACTTTCAGGGATGCTCTCAAATGGTTATTTAATTCAAACAATTTTCAGGTACAGTCTTAAATTTAATACAAATAAATGTCAGCAATTGTACTGTATGTCTCGTTAAGGGATACAATTTCTGAAATTATACTTTACTACATATACAATAAAATTAGGATTGCGGATTTGTTACACATTCTATAAAATGTTCGCTTCACAAGTTATTTTTTTAAAAAAGAATTATTCACAGATAACAAGGTGTAGAGCTGAATGAACACAGCAGGCCAGGCAGCATCAGATGAGTAGGAAAGCTGACGTTTTGGGTTGAAAATTTAGTGAAGAACGGTCCCACCCCGAAAAGTCAGCTTTCCTACTCCTCTGATGCTGCCTGGCCTGTTGTGTTCCTCCAGCTCCGCACTGTGTTATCTCTGACTCCAGCATCAGCAGTTCTTACTATCCCTGACAGAATTATTCATGCTGGTTTATTCATTAGAGGTGGTTATCTATATGTGGTTAACCATGGCAAACTAATAAAAATATCACTGGCCTCGAACAATACATTTTGTGTCTTCATGAGACTACATTAGTGGCCTGTAATGCAGATGGAACAATGATTTAAAACATCCTTTGTATTATTTATTCTTTCACTAAACCTCCCATTTGGAATAAAACCATGTCCAACTATCATCTAAAAGTAAGTTCTAAGTTCCACAGGCTGTTATAAATCAGTAAGTCAATATTACAATGTCCCTACAGTGTATCAGGCTTGATGCAAATTAAATGGTTTGTTTTTTTTTAAATTGAGTTGAATTAAAAGTTGGCTGTGCTTAAATAAAAATTGATTAGACATTAACATCAGAGTTGACTGAGCTATTCAAAGTCTTGTTGCCCTAAATCTGGCATGAATATTTTTGCATCTTCAGAGTGGAAGAAACTAGAAGCCTAAGTCAAAGGGACAGAAGAAATTAATACAATCTCTATCATTAGAGAAAATGTATGAGAAGAACTAAGGGGATGAAAGGCTGACAAGCCCCCAGGACCTGTAGGCTGAAACCGAAGGGTTTTAAAAGAAGTGCCTGCAGAAATAGTGGATGCATTGGTTGTAACCTGCCACAAATTTCCTTGATTCTTGAAAGGATCCGGTGAATTGGAAAACCATGAAATAATGCCAGCCGTCGGCACAAAAAGGAGATGCAAAGTAGAAACTATAAAATGCTAGAACCCACGATTAAGGAGTCATATCAAGCCACTTAAAAATTATACAGCAATCAGAGTCAGCATGGTTTTGTGAAAGGAAAATCGTGTTTGACACATTTATTTTAATTTTTTTGAGGAGGTAGAAAGCAGAGTGAATGAAGGGCATCCTGTGGATGTAGCATCTTTGGATTTCTAAAAGACATTTGAAAAGGTCCAACGTAAAAGATTACTACACGAGATAAGTGCTAACAATGTTGAGAGTAATGTGGAATGCTGTGGTATAGAGGGTCTGGGGACCGTGTACAAGAGTCACAAAAAAGAAGCAAGCAGATACAGCAAGTAATTAGGAAGGCAAATGGCTCACCTTCAGTGTGTGCAGTTTTGCATTTCCAATGGACCCTGCATTGGAAGCAGTTCAGAGAACGTTCATGAGGCCAGTTCCTACGCTGAATGTGATTTGACAAGGGAAGGTTGGCAACTATACTTAATGGAATTTAGAAGATTAAGTCATGTTGAAACAAGTTAGATTCTAAGGGGGCTTCACTGGGTAAACCCTGGGATGTTTCTCTTGTGGGCAGTTCACCCCTAGGAGACACAGTTTTTTAAAAAACCCTTCAATTTAAGACCGAAATGAGGAGGAATTTCTTCTCTCAGTCCCATCTGGTTTTCTAATATCCTTGTAGGAAAGGAAAATTATCATTCTTCCCTGTCTAACCTATATGTGACTCCAGACCCACAATACTGGTTGACTTTTAACTGCCTTCATAATGGCTTAGCAAGGCAGTCAACCACAGAAAGTCACAAAAAAGGAATGAAATCAGAAGGACTACCGAACGTCAGCTAGAGTAAACACAGCCCTGTCAACCCTTCGGAGTCCTTCTTACTAACATCTGGGACCAGTACAAAAATTGGGAATGCTGTCTCTCAGGATTGTCAAGCAACAGCCTGGTATCATCGCATTCGTGGAACAATTCTTTACGAGCAATGTCCCAGACAATGCAGTCATTATTCCTGGGTATTTCCTGTCCCATTGGCATGAACAGATAGAGGGGATGGCACAGTGATGAACAGTTGAGAGAGCGTTGCATTGGGAGAACTCCACTTGAGTTCAGAATCCACAGGCACATGGGATTAGGACAGACAGGGGCGAGAAAACTGCTTGTTGATTATCACTTCTTCTGTTCTCTCTGCAACCTTGTGGCCCAGTGTATTCCTCACACAAGCATTCACAGCATGCCAGGGGATCAGCCCTGGTTCAGTGTAGAATGCAGGAAGGGCATGCCTAAAAATCAGGCTGGCAAAGTTACAAATCAGGACAACTTGCATACATCAGCAAATGATGGACAGCACTAAGAGATTCCACCACAAATGGATCTGATCTGTGCTCTGCAGTCCTATCACATCCAGTTGTGAATGATGGTGAACAATGAAACAACTCAGTGGAGGACGAGGAGGATGATCCACAAATATCCCCATCCCTATCCTCAGTGATGGAAGAGCCATCACTGTGCAAAAGATGAGGCTAAGCAGTCTTCAGCCAGAAGTGCTGAGTGAATGATCTTTGGCCTCGTTCAGAGGCCACAGAAATTCAGTACATTGTGTTTAATGCCAAAAAGTGACTGAAGAGACTCATTTCTGCAGAGGTTATGGGGTTTGACAATATACCAGCAATAGTTATGAAGACTGGTGTTTCAGAACTTGACACATACCTTGCCAAACTGTTCTAGTACAGCTACAACACTGACATCTGCCCGACCAATGTGAAAAAGTTGTTCAGGTATGTCCTATTCATAAAATATAAGAAAAATACAACCCAGCCAGTTATGACCCCATCTATCTACCCATAATCATTACTAAAGAGGTAGAAAATGTCATCAACAGTGCTGCCAAGCAGCACTTGAATAGTGATAACCTGCTCACTGACCAGCCTGGGTTCTGCCAGAGCCATTCAGCTCCTGACTCATTACAGCCTATGGTTCAAACATGGACAAAAGAGCTGAATTTCAAAGTGAGGTGAAACTGACAGCACTTGACATCAGTCATGTTTGACAGAGTATGGTATCAAGGAGTCCTGGCAAAGCTAGAGTCAACAGGAATGAAGGGAAGATAATAAAATGTGAGGCTAGATGAACACAGCAGGCCAAGCAGCATCTCAGGAGCACAATGAACTGGTTGATGTTATTAACTAGCACTAAAGAAAATGATGGTTATTGGAGGTCAGTCATCTCAGCTACAGGGCATCTCCGCAGGTGTTCCTCAGGGTAGTGTCCTGGCCCTAGCAATCTTCAGCTACTTCACCAATGACCTTCCCTCCATCATAAGGTCAGATAACAGGATGTTCATTTGTGGCGGCACAATGTTCAGCACTTCTTGTGACTCCTCTGATACTGAAGCAGTCCATGTCCTGGACAACAGCAAGGCTCGGACTGACAAGTAGCAAATGATGTTTGGGCCAAGGGGTGCCGGGCAATGATCATCTCCAACAAGAGAGAATCTAACCTCTGTCCCACAACATTACTGCCACTGAATCCTCTAATTGACCAGATACTGAACTGGGCTAGCCACCTAAATGTAGTGGCTACAATACCAGTTCATTCCACACATGAACAGTTCTGTGTGTGTGTGTGTGTTGGGGGGGGGGGGGGGGGGGCGGGGGGGAGGTTTATGAAATTGCTTCTCATGTCTTTTTTTAAATCTTGCTCCTCTTGCCTTAAAAATGTACCCCTTAGTCGTGAAATCTCCCACACTAGGGAAATGACTGTTACATTCACCTTATCTACACCCATCATGGATTTTATAAACCTCTATAAGGTCACCCCTCAAACTCCTATATTCCAGTGGATGACTCCCAGTCTATCCAGTCACTCCTTACAATCCAAACTCTCCATTCCTGACAACATCCTGGTAAATCTCTTCTGAATCCTCTCCAGCTTAAAGATATTTTTCCTATAACAGGGCGACTAGAACTGCACACAGTACTCCAGAAGTGGCCAGACCAATGTCCTGTACAACCTCAGCATAACGTCCCAACTCCCATACTCGAAGGTCTGAGCAATGAAGGCAAACACGCTAACACTGCCTTAACCACTCTGTATATTTATGATGCAAACTTCAAAGAATTATGTATCTGAACCCTCTGTTCTACAGCAGTACCCAAGGCCTACTTTTAATTGTATAAGTCCTGCCTTTGTTGGTTTTACCAAAATGCAATACTTTGCATTTATCCAAAATACTCTATTAACATCGACATAAACTATTCAGTGGACTCTAAGGTCAAAGCTGAAGATTGTCCTATATAATGTCAGACTACTTTGCTGGCATCTGACCAATTTTTAGGAGTTGGAGCAAGGCTATTTCTTGTTATGCACTTCCATCAGGTGATAAAATGATTGGGTCTGAATCCATGACATGTGTGAATTGTCATTTGGGTAGATTATCTTTGCAATATTTTATGTCCTCATTGCCCTATTTAATTTGATCAAATTCTCTCTATATGCACACAGTTAAAATAATTAGGTCAAAATTTGTGAACAGTTTTATGATTAAATTAGCAAGTCGAATGTAGGATTATAACAGAGCTTTGCTGTGGTTTTGACATTCCCGCATTACTTGAATTTGGAACATTGATGTGGTCTATTCAGGAACTATGTAAACATGTCATGTTTTGAGCACAACATCACCATGGATTACTGCCAGTAAGAAAGTTATTTTGTTTCATTTGCATTCATAATTAAGGATCAGCATTGTTCAATTAAAATCACTGACAGATTCAAGCATAATTTTATTTAATATATAACACTGATTTTGAATTTTGTGTCTTTGTAAACTAGTTTGGATCCTGTGCAAATATTGGAATCGAGTAAAGATTGGGTATTCTGGACTTTGAAATTTGTAGAGATTAAAGTCATTTATGGGCAGCGGTTAATGTACAAGAAATGGGTTGATCAGGTAATGTTGTAGGAAGGAAGCACAAGTGGTTTATGGCTGGACGATAAATTGACATAACTATTATTACCTGCTTTATTTACAGAGTTTGGAGGCTTACAATTTGATTTAAAATATTTTAATTAGTTGTTTTGTGCCCAAAATTCTTTAAATTTCTTTGACTTGAATTTATCCTTGCAGTAATGCATCAGTGGCGGTATGGTGTTCAACAAATATTCTTCTGGAGCCATAAAAACTAGAGCAAAGTTACCAACAGGCCCACACTGGACAGGCTAAGCTTTCAAAGGCTGAGCTTTCTCAGTTATAGAGTCAGACAGATATACAGAACAGAAACAGACCCTTTAGTGCAACTCATCCGTGCTGAATGGCCATCCTGTATAAATCTAGTTCCATTTGCTAGCATTTTGCTGGTATGACTCTGAGTCCTTCCTCTACATATACCCATCCAGGTGCCTTTTAAGTGTTGTAATTGTACCAGCCTCCTCCACTTCCTCTGGCAGCTCATTCCATACACATAACATCGTCTGCGTGAAAAATTTTCCCCTCTTGTCTTAAACCTATGCCGTCAAGTTTTGGACTCCCCACCCCCAGAAAATACCTTTCCTATTTACCCTATCCATGCCCCTCATGATTTTATAAGCCCTGTAAGGTCACTCTTTAGCCTCTGACACTCCAGGGAAAATAGCCCCAGTCTTTTCTTCATCTCCCTGTAGCTCGAACCCTCCAACATCCTTGTAAAACCTTTCTGAACCCTTTCTACTTTCACAAAATCCTTCCAATAGTAGCCTAACCAATGTCCTGTACAGCTGCAACGTGACTTACCAATTCCCGTACTCGGTGCACTGATCAATAAAGGCAAGCATACTAAATGCCTTCTTCACTATCCTATCTACCTGTGACTCCCCTTTCAAGGAACTATGAACCTGCACTCCAAGATCTCTTTGTTCAGCAACACTCCCTAGAACTTTACCACTAAGTGTGTAATCCTGCCCTGATTTGCTTTTTCCAAAATGCAGCACCTCACATATATATGTAAATTAAACTCCGTCTGCCACTCCATGGCCCATTGGCCTATCTGATCAAGATCCTGTTGTCCTCTGAGGTAACCTTCGCTGGCCACCACAACTCCGAATTTTGGTGTCATCTGCAAATTTACTCACCATACCTCCGATGCTCATATTATAAATTATTTATATAAATGACAAAAGGCAGTGGACCCGGCACCAATCCTTGTGGCACACTGCTGGTCACAAGCCTCCAGTCTGAAAATTTGTATTCCTCTTGAGAAATTTTAAAATAGTAAGCTGCACCAACAAAATAAAATTTTTGGAATTCTGATTATTTACTCCACAGACCAGCTATAACTCTGTTTAATTGCTAAAGTCAGCCACTGGTAACTGTCAAACAATCACATTACTTAATTAGTGAAAAAAATGAGAAATGTCATGAAATTCACATTTTGAGTCCTTTAAGGAGAGGGATACACTTTGCCATGTCATTCTTTAAATGGGTGAAACAACAATGTATTACACATTCGTTAGATAAAGGCTGTTTGCAAACTGGACAACCTGTTTCCAGGCAGGCAAGGTAGAGACAAGAAGTTGTTACATTTAACTGTACTAAAGATGTTAAGAACCTGCTCTGAATAGAATGTACTGCAAATAGTGTGCTATGGCCATGTTTGCCGTACCTGCTCCTACAGTGCACTTACTTTCAATGTTTTATTTAAAACAGATTGCCATTGTGTGTTTAGTCATTCTGGATGCATTGTTTGTACTGTGTGAATTGCTGATGGATTTAGCAGTCATTGAAGTGGACAAAGAGAAAATAGCGCCTCAGGTATGATCAAATACATTTATGTCAATTTTAATAGCTATATTTATATATTTTAAAGCTTGGTTAAAGGTGAAAGATGTAGCGTGGCAGCAAGGTTTAGACATAAATTCAGTTACTTGAGACATCAATGGCTAATGGATGGCGTGAAGCAATGGGAGATCCAAAATGCTGGAGTCAGAGAATCAAAATATTTGGGATATAGGCTGGCAAATTTGTGGAGATTGAGCAATCTTAGAGAGATGGGGAAGAATAAGACCATGAGGGGGTGTAAAACCACATGATGAGAATTTTAAATTTTAGGTCTTGTGGACAGAATGGTGTGGTAATGAGGATAAGGGTATAAGAAGAGAAGTTTGCATGAGCTGAAGTTATAATATTTGAGTCTGAAGGTGACAGACATGGATGAAGAGGATATTAATAATGTGCAAGTCTTTGCAATGGAAAGGATGCAGAGTTAGATGAACAGATCCCATTACTGATGTTCCATTAGCTCATCTACTGTCAGTGATTTAAAGTATATTTAGTTTAATGGTCTTTTTCAGCTTTTTAAGTTTACCAGGCAGGGAAATGTTATAGGATGAACTAAGAGCAAAGATGGACTTCTACTGCGAAATGTTGGCATGAAATGAAGTTTTTTTTTAAGAAAGTAATAATAAATTACTACAAGGCAATGGTTAGTTAGGCTATGTATTGAATAGAGGACATTGATGCCATAAAACAGACAGCATAGATTGACCAGGATGATGAAAGGAATAAGAAACTAGTTATTTCAAAAAGCTCCAGTTCTGCACTAGAGTAGAAAAAACCAAGAGAACATTTGAGAGGTTATTAAACAATCTCTGAAGAAGGGTATCCGAATTTGAAACATTAACTCTGCCTTCTACCCACATATGCTGCCAGACCTGCTAAGTTTTTCCAGCAATTTATATTGTTGTTTAAAATGATCACATTTTTATAGTTTAAACAGGAAAAGAATATTTACTGAGGATTTTATAAATGGCTATTTAAAATTAAAATAATACTGAAAGATTGAGCCGTTTTGAAAGGTAAGAGTTGTTATAGCTCTTCCATAGGCTGTGGTTAAGAGAAGCACAGAAGGAATCAAGGAACAGGAATAGCTTTTGGTTGTTCTGATAGAAGGTTAGCCCAAACACACTGAATTCTTCTGAACTGTGTAAACATAATTGAATAGCTATTTCATTCCACTTAAATTTAATGGGGTCACAAATGAACAAATAAATCATTATCAAGTATGTTCAATGCGATTTATAAGCAGTCTTTATTCATGATCAGATCATTTTTCAAAGCTATTTCATTAAATCCTCACTGTTAATTTTGCCTGCTTTGCAAGTTCATTTACCAGTTAATCAGAGTACATATCCTGCCTATATCACCATCACAGAATAGCAATAAAGATGAATACTTTGCAAGAGAATCTTCTTCCCTGAGCCTAATTCTTAATGAACGCCATTTTGTAGTAAACATCAGACACACATGAAGTTGCGTTTATCGCACACCCGTGCAGAAATGCATTACATATTACAGAATTCACACTCAATGTTCCTTTAAATATATTGATGTACCTATAGTTTCTTTTGGATTACATGTAGCATCATTAAAGAAATTTTGACTTATTGCTATTCAGAGTTGCCTGTAATTTTGCAAATATAAGTCTCACCCGCTGGTTAGTGAATGTACGTGTTTACAGAAAGCCCGAAGTCCTATGGGTGAAATGTCAATTAACAAGAAGAAACAGAATGGAATGAAACATGAAATAATATGAACAAATTATAGAATAGGATCAATACAATGGTTGCAGCATAGAGGAAGCCATTTCGTCTATTGTCTGTGTGGGCTTTTTGGAAGAACATGCCTGGTTCATCTTATTCTTTCCCTGGAGCCTTGCAATTTTTTAGCTTTAGATGATTGAAATAGGAGAGCATATTAAAAGTTGTAAAACAATAATTAACTAAAGCAGTGCCAATTAACAAATGTATTTGAAACTTGATAATCACATGGGCACACTCATCAGGTTTTTCACATCCTGTTCTATCTAAAAATTAATAACATTGTCAATAACACAACTGCTTAAATGTATCTTTCATCCACCAATTAATCTACCTTGGAAGACACCAAATAAAAACAAATTAAGAAGAGAGTCCAGATTTTGGAATTCATATGCATTAGTCAATAGTCATTTTAAGGTTAAAGCACTGGAATTCAGTCTCTGTGGTCATGTATTTGTGAATTTTTAAAATTCACTTACGGAATGTGGGCATCGCTGGTTGGCCATCATTTATTGCCTGTTCCTAGTTGGCCTTAAGAAGGTGGTGGTTAGCTACCTTCTTGAACCGCTTGTAGTCCATGTGTTATAAGTATATCCGTAATGACCTTAGGGAGGGAATTCCAGGATTTTGACCCAGAGACAGTGAAGAAACAGTGATCAGTTTCTAAGTCAGGACAGTAAGTGGTTTTTAGGTGACCTTGCCCGTGGTGGTCTTTCAATGTAATTGCTGCCCTTGTCCTCCAAGATGGAGGTGGTCATGGGTTTAGAAGGTGCATTCCAGGGATCTTTGGCAAATTTCTGTGGTGCACCTTGTAAGACAGTACATGCTGCTACTGAGCACCACTGATAGGAGAGAATGGATTTATTTTGTGCATGTGGTGCCAATCTCATGGACTATTTTGCCCTGGGTGATGTTGACCTTGAGTGTGGCTGACTTATTATAATCAGAAGTATTAGGCTCTGATACTGTTAAATATGAGTTGATGATCTCAGTTTTGCCTGTGACAGTGGTTCAGAGAGAGAAAAATTGGCCTGAGTTCCCAATTTAACCAATGATCCTTAGGCTAGTGCTGTACAAGACTATGCAGAGCTAGGCAATAATGTCACTACGAATGAGGAGTCATGCTGTTTAGTTGTTGTAGCCTTGGCCATTTTGATGAAATGTCATGTTTGACAATGAAAAATGTCAATTTTGAGTGTAATCCGCTTGAATTCTTATGAGGCCAGTATTTTCTGAAACAAGTTAAATTCCCTTTCCAAAGGAGGGTATCCAAAACTTTTCGCACACTTGAGGATTGAATTATCATAATTTACATACATTTGGCTGGTATTTCCTTTTCAGTATAGAAGATAATGTAGTTATCTGATAGAGGTGCTTCAAAAGATGTTTAAAGGAATCAACAGGGAGCTACAAAGAAACCATCCTTCTGGGGAGGGGTACAATTAAGAATGACAGGGCATTATCTTAAAGTGAGAGCTTGGCCATTGGGAAGCATTTCTTTACAAACTCTAGAATTATCTTACCCCAAAAGGCTGCGGATACTAGAACATTAAAGCTTTCAAGACTGATCAATAGATTTTTCTTGGGTAAGGGTATCAAAGATAAAAGAACTAAGAAGGGCAAATGAAGTTGAGGTAAGATAAGCCAAAACATGTGGTAGTGCAGGTTTAAAGGATTTAATAAGAACATGTAAACATAAAAAATGGAATAGCAGTAGCCCATTCAGACTTTGGAGCTATTTAATGAGTTCCTGGCTGATTTTCTACTTTAACACCACTTTTGTGTATGATCTCTTTTGTCATGATTTTAATACATAACATATGTTAAGACTGATAGATTTCTATAACACAGTCTTCTGGGACAAAGAATTATAAAAATTCACCATCCACTGAGTGAAGAATTTCCTCCCTGTCTTGTTCATAAATGGCAAATCCCCTAACTTGAGACTACATCTTCTGGTTCTGTACCTCTCAGACATGGGGAATGTAATTCTTGTCTCTGGTCTGTCAATCCCTACAGTAACTTTGTACGTTTGAATAAGATCACTTCTCATTCTTCAGAGAACATTGGTCCAGTCTGTTCAATCTTTAATGGCTACAGTTCCTGTGGTCCTCTTGTGCCTCAACCTTTACTTGTGCCAACATAGCCAGGACACCAGCTTTTATTTTGATCTATCCTTTGTTTAGTTCCATTATTATCCTACTTTTCCTTGGGTATATACTATCCCTGAGTAAATATTATCAATTATGTATGGGGTCAACTTCCTGTGCTATCCTGTTGGCCTTGATTTCAAAATCATCAATGTCGTCCTACACCTTGTCTAACAACTTGAGGATCGAACAAAAATTTTTCAAACTCCGTTAAGACTGAAATGATCCTGTTTAGCTCCTGCCAAACACTCTCCCACATTAGTACGTAATTCCATCCTTTTCTCAGGTTGAACCCAGTGACCAAAAAAGTCACTGTCATGCTTGACTGAGCTCATATCAATTCTACACTGTGTGTCTGCATCCTATCCTAAAACAATCCTTACTTTTGTTTGTTTTCACTTTGCTCCCTGTTTGCCCAACAGGTTAATTTGAAGATCTTTGCACTTGTATATTTTTCCCTGGTTCTGCTTGCAACACACTTACTCTGGCCTTTTGACTTGGTCCTTCCGTCTATTCTGTACTTCCCTTCCTTCACTGGCAGAAATTCATGTTGACAAATGGTTTTATGAGTGCTTGCAGCTTGCTGTTGTTATCTTCAGGAGACCTGTCCTTGTGTGCCGATCTAAACACGAAGCCCTCAGTTTTTGGTCCGTCATCAAACATGCCCTAGAATTAGATTCAAAGTAGCATCTTACCTGTCCAGAAGAGGATAGAGGTAAAATGTTCACCTGCAACACATCCACCCCACACAATCTAATGTGCTGTAGTCAACCCCATGACCCCTTATACCACATTCCCAACTTAGTGCATACTTCTACAATTTCCCCTTCACCCATCATGCTAACTCAGTGAGTACCCACAAGCAGCTATGTGCATAGGAGAAAAAAAATATATTTCTACATTGGACATTGCACACTGCACTCTTAGAGAAAAGTACATCTATGCATAGAAACATGTGCTGAGATCCTGCACAGTTCCAGGGGTCTACGTACCATCTTCTCTAGAGTTAACAGTCTGAAAGGGCAACTGAACCCAACCCTCAAATGATATCTGGTGCTCACCCCCAAGCTGTCCTAGGATGGATATCTGCTGGGGTACCTCAGCTCTCCAAAGGGGTAATCTAGCTATTCAAAAGATATGCACTGAGGACACCTGTGCTGGCCTAGTCTACAGTCAAGGTTCCAGAGACCAGGGACCCCAAAATCTGACCAGTGGAAGCAGTTGTTCGTGTAAGTGTAAATGACCAGCTACATCTGGGAAGAAGGTAAGCATAAACAATAGGCTGACCTTGTGAAAGTGAGAAATGTTGATTTCAGGGACTTGGGATTCCGGACAACTTTCTTGCTTCAGCAGATGTGTCTCTGGTTTAATGAAAATCAAGGCCAGGCTTCAACCATCAAGTTTCAGATGGTGTTATATAGCAATCGGTTACAAAATCCTTCGAGAATACTACAACTTCTTTTCTCTACAAATATCTACTAGCCCATACTTGAAATTGAACTACAAGCAATTGGGACGTTTATGTACATAGCCATTAAGGAAGGTATAACCTAATACAAAAAATAGTTTTCAGTGGATTGACAAACATATGGAAATTAATTTGAGATAGTCATGTTAATTTCTAAGATGCTACATTTAAAATGATTTTCTAAACATATTAAATCATGAGTTTTTATTTCATTTATTATTTGACTACAGATTTAACACATGTTCCTTCTTTTCCAGGTATTTCACTACCTGAGTATTGCTATTTTGACTTTCTTTATATTGGAGCTAATTGGTAAATTATATGCCTTCCGTTTGGAATTTTTCTGGCACAAGTTTGAAGTCCTGGATGCGGTTATTGTTATTGTATCTTTCATTCTTGATATTGTCTACATCTCCCGGGAAGATGCTTTTGATGGCGTGGGCTTACTTATACTGCTTCGACTGTGGAGAGTGGCAAGAATAATAAATGGTACGGTTCATAATTGAATATCTTTAAATGGGATGATACAAAATTTGGAAAAGGGAGATGGATTTCTTTTGTCTTGACACCTTAAACAGTTGCATTCAGCCACTAGGGCAGGAAAGCTATATTAATCAGTCAAGAGTTAAACTTTAATGCAAGAATAAACTGACCATTCTGTACATTTAGTAGCATTTCTAACTCACTATAGGAATCCTGATGACTGTGAAGTCACGTGCAGTAAAGAAAGAAACTGAGCTTAAACGTGCAAACAGCCACCTCAACTGGAGAATTGGTGAGCTCCAGAATGAATGCACTCAACTGGTAAGATCATCCACCTTACAAAGGTCATTTGTTTTTAAAATAGATTGTTTCTGACTTGTCAAATTCCTTTTGTAGACACAAGAAGTTGAGAGACTACGTAGATTGCTCCAGGAACACAACATAAATGATCCAATCAAGTAAAATTGCTTTCTGCATAAGTTTTGAATGAAAGCTGAATTTAGAATGGCACTTAATTTTTGTAAACACTCCACCTGAGTCTTTTCAGAATAAGACACAGCTTTTCTTGTGTACCTCAGAAGATATTGGTGTACATGTTCTAACAATGATGTGATACCAAAGAATGATAATCCAGCTTGCTTCCCATAATTCAATTTTTTAATTAAAAAAGTTCATTTGTTCAAATCATCATCCTTGTGTTTATATTCCAGTCTTACCCTCAATAACTAAAAATAATAATTCATTAAGATGACTTATCAGGCAGTTGGTGGCTGGATAAATTTTGTTTGTGATCAAAATCCAATGTTCTTTTGCTTTTCACCTCCTGAATTTGAACTGATTGGAGCCAGGAGTATTTCCGTGCAGTTCACCATGAATGTCACATTCAAGAGGCTACTAGGAAGAGTGCACCCTCAGCAATGTGACCAAGCTTGGAAACAATCAAATCTGACAGTAATTCACCTTAAATTTGAATAAATATTTTCTCCGTAAACACAAACTTAAGTGTCACAAAAGACTAGAATATCTCTTCAGTGCTAAAGATGCTGACTACTTACTAGGGTCGGTAGTAACCATCATTAGCAGCTTCTGGTATCTGAAATGAAAACAAAGTGCTGGATATACTGAGCAGGTCTGGCAGTGAGAACGCGAATCAACATTTAAATTTGAGTCTGACTCTTCAGAATTGAAGAATGATAGAAATAAGTTGAGTTTCTTGCTGTTGTCTGAATATTAACTCAGCTTCACCTTCCTTCAATTCCTAACAAGTCACGTAAAACTCAGCATTAACTCTCTGCTATCTGTGTGTGCTACATGCTGCATTTACTAACTGGGCTGTCAGTGCAGCTTCTGGGATTGATTGTAAACTGTAAGACTATGTGGCTTCCACCTTGGAAGAAAAAAAAGATACATTTTGGAAAATTGGTGTCATTGACTGAAGCGAAATCTGTCTCTGTGCACATCCATCTTTGGACGTTACCATAGAGCGAGTGCTGCAAAGATCCACCAGACTGATCATTTGAGAGTCAAGATTGTTGGATAAAGAGAGATTGGGTTGATTTAGCTAGTATTTACTGCAGCTTGATCTGTTGAATCATAAAATTCTGATACTGCTGGACAGACAGACTGGGTGCAGGAATGATGTTTCTTCTAGCTGGGGATCCAGAAAAAGGTATCACAATCTCTGGATGCAAGGTAGGCAATTTAGGACCAAGATGAGAAAAATTCATTTTTTTAGAGGGTAGCGAACATGTGGAATTCTCTACCACTCAATGCTGTGGAGTTTAAGTGACTGAATATATTTAAGAAAGAAACAGATTTTTTAAAAAATTCATTAATGGGATGGGGGCATGAAAGGGTATGGGGAACAAGGAGGAGTGTAGCGTTGAGATACAGAATCAGTTATGATCATACAGGACTATTCATATTCCTCGTTTTCTATGCATCTATCTTTACTTTTGGTAAAGTTACATGGTCTTGGCATTCTTGATGGGGGAGGGAGTTGGAGGAGCGATGTTGTCTTGCTTCTTAGCTGTATTTCCTGCTAATATGCAAGCACAGTCCTTGAAGAATTAATAAATAAATGTCACTTACTTCTAAGCAAATGGATTCCAAAAAATGTGTACAGTCTAATACTTTTGAATGTCAAACTGCTTATGTTTATTGACTAGATGATTTGTGAACAGATGCAAAATTAATAACACTTTATATAGTTAGTCAAGATAGAAGTATAAAGACCCTAGTTTTAATTCATTTCAGGTACATATACATACAATAAATTTATACAAAATGAATTTTAACAAATATTCTTTGATCAGAATAGAAGTATTGCCAGAGATAGTAGGAATTCCCAATGCTGGAGAACCTGAGATAACAAGGTGTAGAGCTGGATGAACACAGCAGGCCAAGCAGCATCAGACAAGAAGGAAAGCTGATGTTTCAGGTCTGGACCCTTCTTCAGAAATGGGGGAGGGGAAGGGGACTCAAATAAATAGGGGGGGGGGCGCACAGATGGAAGATGGATAAAGGAGTAGATAGGTGGAGAGTAGATGGCCAGGTCAAGGAGACCGGAATGGAGCCAGTAAATGTGAGTGTAACTCCCTACCTACAGTACCTTTAACTGTCTCCATTCCTGCCTTCTTGACCTGTCTGTCTCCTCTCCACCTGTCTGCTCCTTTTATCCATCTTCCATCTGTCTTTGCCCCTCTGAAATATTGCCAATTTGTTTTAAATGTTAGTTTTCTAGATATAGACAGTTGACCTAAGAGAGTTCTGGATATCAATAACTTACATAAAATGAATTCATTTTTCTTGAAATAGATGGTTGAATTACGAAGACAATCATACACTTTTTAAAATTTCTTTGGAAAACTCATAACAATTTTAAGATATAACAAAAGCAGCAATGAATTGTAAAAGTACAAATTAGGTTTAAAAATTCTCCTTGCGTAGAAAGCATCTATTTAAAAGATAGATAAAATAATGGTACCAGACCATTTGCAATACAGTTTAAATACTGCCAAAATCCTTTCATGCTATAAATATTTCAGTCCTTTGTACTCTGCATGTGAATGAATTCAGTGCTGTTAAAAGAATATCTGCTTGTAGTTACAATTCCTATTCTGTAAATGCTGTCGAGTTGGAAATGTATGCTAAAACTTTCTTCAATGTTCAATGTATATACAAAGTCCAAATTATTTGATCATATATCTAGCTAGAAAACATGACACTTGAGGGAATTTCAGCTGAAAAATAGTCAATAACT
The DNA here is from genome assembly GCF_030684315.1 of Stegostoma tigrinum. Classification (NCBI taxonomy): domain Eukaryota; kingdom Metazoa; phylum Chordata; class Chondrichthyes; order Orectolobiformes; family Stegostomatidae; genus Stegostoma; species Stegostoma tigrinum. The sequence continues at coordinate 24,064,360 of NC_081379.1, forward strand.
TTACAAAGCAGACATATTATCAATTTCAGGCTAAAATTTGAATATAATCCTGTCCCTGTGAGCAGTTCAGGACCTTTCACAAAAAAGGAAAGAAGAAATCATAAGGCAATTTGGCATCAATCGTTGGTCTCATTTTGTATCCAGGTTGGGCAGATGCTGACATATCCGTAAAAGTAACAGAGGTAGAAATATGTAAAGTTTTTGCAGATTTCAAAGGGATCTAGAAAATAAAAAAAACTTATAGTTTTAAAGTGTAAAACAATGCAAGAGGATCCAGCAGTTTCTGAAAACTGAAATTCAATTTACAGCTTTGTTTATAATGATTTATTTTTCAGCACACATCCTTGCTGCCTGAAGAATTGGGTTTAGCTAAGTTAGAATTTTTAAATTCATTGATGAGACTTTTTCCAATCAACTCCTTGTGCTTTGTTAGTATAGGAAAGAGTATTTCTTGGTGTAGATAACTTTCATAAGAAAGATATTAATATGGTAGACTTAATCTCTTCAGTTACTTTGCATCATACATTTCCTGGAAATATAAGTGCATTATCTAAAGTATAGGAATATTGCAAAATGTTCAGTATGACTTAACCACCCTACTGTCTGTACTGGTACCTATAAGGATCAATGGACATGTAATCTAAAGACTCCTATTCCCGTAATATCTACCAATAATTGTGTATTTTGCTTGCGTCATTTGACCTCTACAACTGCACGACTTCTGACACTTCTCTAAACTGAGTTCAATTTTTTTGCAATTTTTCCACCTTTTTTTTCCCCCTGGTTCATTTAAACGTTCCAGCAACAAACAGTTTTTTCCTCTATTATCAACCAGAGTCAATATTAGTGCAAAGGTTTCCAGGAAATAATTCAGATTAATATAGGTTCCAACTGTTTTAAAAGTAAAGGAATGATTATTGTACCTCTTAAGTCTTCTAACATTGGAGTTTAAAATACTAGCACATCTTTGAAACTGATGTCTTAAGCAATGAACAACTGAATGAGACAAAGTAATATTTTGAATTTATATAAGGCATGATATGAAGTTTTGTCACTGTAAAGAGAAATTCTACAGAGATAGAATATTCTTTAGTAACAAAAGGAAAATAATTGTTATACAGTTTTTGACAATGTTATCAAAAGCTCATTAAGTCTCAAAGTGAGAATAAGTACTCTGAAAGGGACAGGAAGTTGGAACTTGACAATAAGAGTTACCCATGACACAAGGGACAAAAAAAGTCAAAAACACAAGTAATCTAACGGGAATCTTAGCCAACTGTAAACTTAAATCATGACACTGCTGAACGCATTAGTAAGCCTTTGGAGCAAAATGCTGACTTAAGCAATCTTAATATTTGTAATTACTGAAAGTTGTGTCATCACATTTCAAATAATTGCCTTTGTAGTGTACAATGCTTATTTTCTTTCAGTTGGTATTACAGTGTCTTTTAAAATACATAGCATTTTCTTTTAAGACAATCATTGACATACCATAATGCAGGTTTTTCTGATTGTTTGAGTGACATCGACTATTTTAGCCTGTGGATTTATTAAGGATCCATACTTTGTCCACATTACCCTGAGGGCTAGAGACTGAGGAACTTCACAGTCACAACTCTGTAAACAAAGGGTACTTTTATTTTAGTAAGATCTGAATTCAACCAGAACATATTTGTGAAAAGTTGAAATATTTTGAGGCTTACAGCTACCTATGCAAGCACTTCTCTTAAAGCTACATATCCAAAATTCTGATGTAAAAGACTGCTCGTTTGGCCTCACACACATATAACTTGTAATAAAAGCCAACCGTTATGCAAGACACTATAATTCCTTGAATCCAAATCATAAAGTGCTCACTTATTCTGCAGAGTATAAGTAACAGTGCTGACTTTTATCTTGCAATCCCATGCATGTTAGAAAAAAAAGACTAATGATAGAAATGACACAACATGCTTAAACACTCCAAACTTTGCATGCACTTGGCATTACAAAATGGATAGTTCTATTGCTATCATTTTAAATTGTTCGAATAGAACAAAATAAGAGCACAAACAGTCTAACAAAACACGAGCAGGGGTTCAGAACTGTTTTAATCAGTTGGCTGGTGAATTCATCAACACAATCACACTACACACTGTCTCAGCAAATTTGACTACTACAGACGGGGGTAGAATTATAAGAATGGGCCAGATTTTATGATTCAGTATTAGTCTGTAAAAAAGATGAGGGTGGCATGGTGGCTCAGTAGTTAGCACTGCTGCTCACAAGGACGTTCTCCTTGTCTGTGTGGGTTTCCTCCAGGTGCTCCAGTTTCCTCCCAGAGTCCAAAGATGTGCAAGTTGGGTGGACTAATGTTCAGGGATGTGCAGGTTAGATGGGAAATGCAAGGTTACAAGGAAAGGGTAGGTGAATGGGTCTGGATGGGATCCTGTTCAGACAGAGGAAGGGTTACCAGACCCGAAATGTTAACTCTGATTCTTTTACTTTACAGATGCTGCAAGATCGGCTGAGTATTTTCAGCAACTTCTGTTTTTGTTCCAAATTTTAATTAATACTGGAGATTTAAAAGATTAAATTTGAAATGTATTTGTCTTGAATCCTTCTTAAACAATTCTCTCTTTTTATTATAAGATAATAAAATGTGAGGCTGGATGAACACAGCAGGCCCAGCAGCATCTCAGGAGCACAAAAGCTGACGTTTCGGGCCTAGACCCTTCATCAGAGAGGGGGATGGGGTGAGGGTTCTGGAATAAATAGGGAGAGAGGGGGAGGTGGACCGAAGATGGAGAGAAGAGAAGATAGGTGGAGAGAGTATAGGTGGGGAGGTAGGGAGGGGATAGGTCAGTCCAGGGAAGACGGACAGGTCAAGGAGGTGGGATGAGGTTAGTAGGTAGATGGGGGTGCGGCTTGGGGTGGGAGGAAGGGATGAGTGAGAGGAAGAACCGGTTAGGGAGGCAGAGACAGGTTGGACTGATTTTGGGATGCAGTGGGTGGGGGGGAAGAGCTGGGCTGGTTGTGTGGTGCAGTGGGGGGAGGGGACGAACTGGGCTGGTTGACCTTGACCGCGTCTCCCGTATTTCCCGCAACACATCCCTCACACCCTGCCCCCGCCACAACCGCCCAAAGAGGATCCCCCTCGTTCTCACACACCACCCTACCAACCTCCGGATACAACGCATCATCCTCCGACACTTCCGCCATTTACATTCCAACCCCACCACCCAAGACATTTTTCCATCCCCACCCCTGTCTGCTTTCTGGAGAGACCCACTCTCTCCGTGACTCCCTTGTTCGCTCCACACTGCCCTCCAACCCCACCACACCCGGCACCTTCCCCTGCAACCGCAGGAAATGCTACACTTGCCCCCACACCTCCTCCCTCACCCCTATCCCAGGCCCCAAGATGACATTCCACATTAAGCAGAGGTTCACCTGCACATCTGCCAATGTGGTATACTGCATCCACTGTACCCGGTGTGGCTTCCTCTACATTGGGGAAACCAAGCGGAGGCTTGGGGACCGCTTTGCAGAACACCTCCGCTCACTTTGCAACAAACAACTGCACCTCCCAGTCGCAAACCATTTCTACTCCCCCTCCCATTCTCTAGATGACATGTCCATCATGGGCCTCCTGCAGTGCCACAATGATGCCACCCGAAGGTTGCAGGAACAGCAACTCATATTCCGCCTGGGAACCCTGCAGCCTAATGGTATCAATGTGGACTTCACCAGTTTCAAAATCTCCCCTTCCCCAACTGCATCCCTAAACCAGCCCAGTTCGTCCCCTCCACCCACTGCATCCCAAAACCAGTCCAACCTGTCTCTGCCTCTCTAACCGGTTCTTCCTCTCACCCATCCCTTCCTCCCACACCAAGCCGCACCCCCATCTACCTACTAACCTCATCCCACCTCCTTGACCTGTCCGTCTTCCCTGGACTGACCTATCCCCTCCCTACTTCCCCACCTACACTCTCTCCACCTATCTTCTTTACTCTCCATCTTCGGTCCGCCTCCCCCTCTCTCCCTATTTATTCCAGTTCCCTCTCCCCATCCCCCTCTCTGATGAAGGGTCTAGGCCCGAAACGTCAGCTCTTGTGCTCCTGAGATGCTGCTTGGCCTGCTGTGTTCATCCAGCCTCACATTTTATTATCTTGGAATTCTCCAGCATCTGCAGTTCCCATTATCTCTCTCTCTTTTTATTCCTCCCTTTATTTTGCTTTTGTATCTGATTTGACAATAAATTCAATAATCAAAGGTTCAGATTCTGCACTGCTCAAAAATGTGATTGGTTACGGAGTTATGTATTTATTCTGTCCACAAAAGTCTTAAGGAGGAGGGTAAACAGCCCTTCAAAGGCTACTCCACCATTCAATAGTATGCTTATAAGTCCATTTCTAGGTCTTTCAGAGATTAAAAATGTATCCATTTCAGCTTTGAATAAATGCAACAGCTAAGTAAGCAAATATACTGGAACAGAGAAACTTGAAGATTGCCACCCTCTCAACTGTATTGGTACTGAATGATGCTTTTTGACTCATCGTGTCTGCACCAGCTGTTCAAATGAACGTCATTATATTCTGCCAATCTCCTTTATCCCTAAACTCTTGCATGTTATTTCAAATAATCATCCTAGACCCTCTTGAAAGCCTTAGCATGTTTCAGTGAAACAATTTTTCCTCATCTCAGTCTGAAATGCCCTATCCCTTATTTTAAAGCTGTTTCCAGGTCCAAGAGTTTCCAAGTTTGAGGAAACAATCTCTCAGAACTATCCTTTCAATGTCTCATAGTCTAATATGTTTCAAATGAGAATCCCTCTAATGCTTCCAAACATCAGAATATAAGTTAATGCTATCTAATCTCTCCTTAAAAAAACCTTTCATCCTAGAAGTCACTGAAATTTTTATTTCACTCCCAAGGTAACTATATTTCTTATTCAGTACAGAGAATGAAACTGTACACACAACCCAAAGCATGGTCTCACCATACCTACAAATGCATTAGCTCTACCAATAGTTGTCTAAAATTTCCAGTGCAAATGTCCATATAGAGTCAACTTGAAATTGTAGGAAAAACATTTATATGCCAATGATTACAAAATTCAGCTCAAGTGCAAAGAACTGCATTGAGTCTCACTGGAAAATTTAACATACTGATATGGAATGTTACAAATTCACAAATATTCACAATGAATTACAAACCTCCAGAACTGACTGCTCAATTTATTTCACACAATCAGAATCTTGCCCTTAACTTCCCTAATATATTTAATAATTTAATGGATTTGCATATTTGTTGGCCTTTAAACTCAAAACAAAAGTGTTGTTGGATAATTATATACAAGCACTTTTAACAACATGATTTTCGTCAATGTAATGTCAGTTTAGCCTCAGGACTAGAAATTGAACAATTTAAAATCATAGAAGTTACAACAGGACAATAAGTAAGATTCTAATTCATTCCAGTAGTCCTTAGAGATTTTAAATTTGTCAAATTGTACTGATGTCAGTTTTCTATATTTTTTTTTCTTTTCCATCCCTTCTCTATTCAGCAGCTCTGATTTGAGTCTAATTCGTCCTCCACCACCATGGTACATCTGTTTCTATCCCAGTTGTTAAACTTAATTGCTCATGGAGAAACATTGTTGAGCTGCTATTCATGCACGTCCCAAATGTCCCTGTGTCCCAGCCACACCAATGCAGTTTGTACTGAATACAAATGAACTGAAGGGTGCAGAAATAAAAATCTAACAAGGCATTTTCCTGTAAGATCCAGCCCACACTGCTGTAGGAAATTCCGAGATGAGTCTCTTTCTAAAGATCTGATATAAATGACAAAATATTTAAGAACAAAAATGAGAAAAGAATAGAAGTTACTCAAACAAAATTCAGTGTTTTACTTTTAAAGTATACAGTAGTTTTAAGAGCATTATTATAGCCATAAATTGTCTCAGGATCAACCAAGTTCATTAAACTAATTCCCATACAATTGTCGGCTCCCCTTGAACATGAAGTAGATTTGATAAACTGTCTGTTAGCAGAGAAAAAGTCCTGAAACATTAATTTATTTTCTGCAAGTTGAAAGAATATAGTATTTTCTTGCCAGTTATTTTCTAGTGTTTATAAAGTCTTTGAAAACACAGTCTATACAAAAGCTTTTCCAAAGAAGGCAATAAACACCTCCTTAACCTGTCCATCTTCCCTGGAGTGACCTATCCCCTCCCTACCTCCCCACCTATACTCTCCTCTCTACCTATCTTGTTTTCTCTCCATCTTCGGTCCGCCTCTCCCTCTCTCCCTATTTATTCCAGTTCCCTCTCCCCATCCCCCTCTCTGATGAAGGGTCTAGGCCCGAAACATCAGCTTTTGTGTTCCTGAGATGCTGCTGGGCCTGCTGTGTTCATCCAGCTCCACACTTTGTTATCTTGGATTCTCCAGCATCTGCAGTTCCCATTATCATCAATAAACACATTCACTTAACTTGCAACTAAACAGTGAAATCTTCCACTTTTCAACAGCAGTGCTGGGGTTCAGTTATTGAGAAACTGATATGATTAATATTGCAAAATATTACATGTCTGTAGAGAAAGGTTAATGAAGTAGCAATTTTTGCAGCATTTTCATATTTTATTTGTGTAATTACCTGAGCTCTAGAGGTAAATTGCTTGATGGTCACCCAGTCTTTCACATACTGGACTGGAGAATTTCCAAATGATGCCACGATTTGTGGAAAATTTTGACCAATTAACAGATTTCTAATGATTTGCGACCACTGATGGCATGTTGTGCTGTTCGTTATACTTTAAGAACAAATAAGAAAAACACTTAGTAATTTATATATGAATACTTTTAGTCTAAAAAGGCTATAAGTAAACTTTTTAGCCAGTGAAATAATGGGGCTCATTTTCCTTAGGACAGCATCCAGTGAATGAAGATTCTTCAGCTGTAAAAGAAAATTGGAGCTTCTTGATGACAATTCTCCACTCTCTATAAAGCACAGGGATTACACACTTTTATCAATGGTCTGAACATTTAAACTTAGTGGTATGGGGCATTCCTGATCCATCTGCCTCATTTTTCCATGGTCTGTCAGCACAGTGCTCAGGGCAGAAATAGTCTGAGGGAGAAGAACGGTGCCATCCTTGCTGTTCTAATGAAAAATCACAAGCCTCAAATGTTAATTGTTTTTGTCACTAACGACTGCCTTCAAAACCCACAACCTCTGCCATCTTGAAAAAGGGTAGCCAATGCATGGAAACATCACCATCGAAGAACAGAAGAACTGGGGACAGGAGTAAACAATTCAGTCTCTTGAGACTGCTCTGCAATTTAATATGATCCTGGTTGATCTCATCTCAGCTTCAACTCTACTTTGCTACCCACTTCCCATAACCCTTTAACCTGCTGTTAATTAAAAATGTGTCTATCTCCTTCTTAAATTTATTCAGTGTCCTGGCATCTACCCCACTCTGATTCATGACCCTTGGAGAGAGGTAATTCCTTCTCATCACTGTTCTAAATCTACCACAGCTGAGATCTCTTATTCTGGACTGCCCCCATAAAAGGTAATATCTGCTGTAGGTCTATTCTGTAAATCTTCTTGAGCATCTTCTACACCTCAAATAAATGTTCTCACTTCTGAATTCGAGCAAATATAGACCTAAACTCCTCAATCTCTCCCCATTAAACAAACCATTATATTTGGAATCAATCTAGTGGACCTTCTCTGAACTACCTCCAATGCAATTATATAATTCCTCAAATAAGGGGACCAAACCTCTACACAGTATTCCACATGCGAGCTCACCAATGTCTTGTACAGTTGCACCAACACTGCCATTCTTAGTATACTCTGTTGTTTTAGTGATAAATGCCAAAATTCCATTTGCCTTCCTTATTACCTGTGGTACCTGCGTACTAGTTTTCTGCAATTCATGCAAGAGGAAACCCAGATCACTCTGCACCAAAGCATTTTGAAGTTTCTCTCCATTTAGATGATATTGCCTTTTTATTCTTCTGACCAAAATGGATAGCCTCACACTTGTCCACATTAAATTCCATTTGCTTAATTTGGTGCATTCACTTAACCTATCCATATCCATTTGTAAATTTCTTATTTCTTCATTGCAACTTACCATCTCATCTATTTTAGTGTAACCTCAAAATTGGCTACAGTATGTCCTGTCCCTGCATCCAAGTCATTAAAAAAAGTGTAGATATTTGGGATGTGAGGTCTGAACTCTATGGTACACCATTAGTTCGAGCTTGCCAACCACGAAAAGACCCATGTATCCTGACTTTCTGATTTCTGTTGGTTAGCCAATCGTCAATACAAGGTAACATATTACCGCTAACACCATGTGATCTTACCTTGTGAATTAACCCTTGGCACAGCACCTTATTTAATACCTTCTAGAAGTACAGATATATTCACAGGATCCCCATAATCCACTTTGTTACTTTTACTCAAGAACACAGGAACTCCAGTAGGCAGGTGAGACAGGAGACTTAAACTGACCCTAGAGTAGCTGAAGGGAAGTTTAGCTGGTACAGGGACTCAGCGGCAGGTCTTACCATTAAACTTTGCTCTTTTCTCCCACAATCTAACCAATGAGGAAGGAAAAATCACCCATAATCTCAGGTGATTGCTAGATTTTTTTTCTAGTTTAAAGGTTCTTAGTGCACCTGTTCATTGGATGTAAATGATAAATGTAAATACATTGTACTAGTTTAACCCTCATCACATCTATAATACTCCATGGCATTTTCTTGAACTGTTGCCAGCACCGAAGAACTTGACTGCTTGTTAAATGGACACAGTAAAGAGATCCTATAGTGCTTACCGCAACGTACAACCTGAATGTAAATTATATCCAAAAAGTACTGGTGTCCGAAGTCCTTCCATCCATAAACAGTCCTGATTAGTTGAACTCTTAATGACAGTCAGCTGTCCAAGTCTGTTTTTGCTCTGAATTATGCCAAATGTGGAAAGATTAAGTTAAGGATACATTTCCAGAAAAAGTATGGAAAATTAGGTTTCTGAAACCAATAATTAAAATGTTGAATAAAAATCCTTTACACTATGCTTGTTTTAAATGTCTACTTTAGAAATTTTCATTGTTCTCCAATTTCTAGGTTGTTTTAATTTTCTCCAAGGCTCTGAACATGGTAGCAAGAATCTGTTCCTTTCTCACCCTCCCCCAAAACCATAAACAATATCTGTTCTTTTTATGTTACAAGCTACAGAAGTAGACACCAAATTAAACAAAATTGAATCAATTCATTGGTTAAAAAGGACACTTTAAAACAAATTGAAAAAGAAAATGGAAATGTATCTCTAAGATGGAGACCCATAAATGGTCATAAACCTGAAAATATGGTAAAACTGATAAATGACATAATCAGAACTTTGAAACACATTTCCATTCATGGACAATTTATTATTTTACATACAGTATTGAATGGAGATTTCCAGTTTGAGAAACAAATTTAGATGTGAAGCTGGTTAACAATGTTGTAGACAACCAGCTGTTTTTTATACATACTATGATGGAAGGAGATGCAAAGTTTTTACAACTTTACATAAAGAAATGTATTGCTTTGAATGTAAAATGGGATGACTTTGTACTTTAGTGAGCCTTAACTGGCAAAAGGGTACAGAGTCATGAGAAATGGACACAACTTGACAAAAGGTTAAAGGGGAAATTCAAAAGAGCTCACATCAATAATAGGCAAATTTGGAACATGGTACTTTACATAATGACAATTACATATAGAAACTTCCAGGAAAGCATGGAAGGATAAAATGTTAGATTTATTCAAGAGATGGAAGGTGGCAGAAAGGATAATGATGCAACTTTTTTTTGGATGAAGAATTAAGATAGGCAATGAGTGAAGGATATGAGGCATTTGGTCCAAATCCAGCCACTAGAGGGAGTCCAACAATGTAACCTGGATTTCCACTGAGAGGAACTCCTGTTGTATTGTCCTGGAAGTTAAGAAAGCACATTTTACCATGATAGATTGTAAAACCAAAAGTGAAAACCATGAAAAAGGTAATCTATTGTTAAATTTGACAATATGTGAAAATCACAATAAAAGCATCCAATTGGAGTTGGCAGAAGTGGCAGCTCATGATCCTCTGCATGTGGATACTGGTTGGGTGGTAAGTGAGGGGGTCCCTATCAATGTTATGGGAGAGAGGAGGGCTGTGGGCTGAAGTGCAGGAAATAGGTTGGGCGCAGTTGACAGCTACCGTGGCAGGGAATCTTCATTTGAGGAAAAAGGACATTTCTGAGGCAAGAGGTGGTATCACCATAACAGATACAATGGAGCCAGAGACACTGGGAGAATGGAATGGAATCTTTACAGGAAGCAGTGTGTGAAAGTCAGTAGATTTGTAATGGATATTTGTAGTCAGCCTATCCCCAGAAATGGCAACAGAGATGTTGAGGAAAGGAAGGAAGAGTCAGAGATGGACCAAGTGAAGGTGAGGGAAGGACGGACATTGGAAGTCAAATTGATAAAAGAAATACTGGTCTATGAAAAGGATCAATGCAATTGAGTGCATGTTAAGTGTGTTTATGGAGAGAGAGGAATACATTCAATTAAAAGGTGTCAACCCTCTTGCAGCTTCTCTGCAAAGGATATAATAAACATTTTAGCTACTGTCTCAGTTAAATTGGGGGAACCTTGAGAGGTCATTCCAATCTTACTTAGATAACTTTGGTAACTTAGAAGCATATTATGGTTTCAGCTCCATGCTGAGACTTGCATACAATTACAAGTAAACAGAAGTGAGTGAAGTTGCTATTCTTTGAATGTGGCATTCGATCAAAGTTTTTTTAAGTTCACAATAGAAACCCCACAGAAGGAAGCCACTTAAAATACTTCATTTAGTCATGAAGGAAAATGTTGTTATTTCTTTACTGTTTATAGAAATTGTTTTTCCACAATATGTTACATTTTGCAACACAAATGAAATATGTGAAGTGCATCAAGATTTTTTGTGAGCTGGTACAGGGCTATAATAATGCAAATCCAAGATTTCCAGAAATGGTTTGTTGTACATTTTCAGGTTAAACATCTTTCAAAATAATCAATATTAGATAACAACTGAAAATAGAAGAAATGATATATTTTGGAATGTATGAAGACCACGTCTTTCTTTTTAGATTGTGGACCAAAATGGGAAAGAACTGCTCCAAACTACACCGTAAAAGGAGTTTCTGCACTTCACTAACAAGTTACTGGAACACATTCTGAGTTGTGTCTACCTGTTTTTAAGAGGGGTCATACAAATTGTTGCTGAGACCACGTGTGAAATACAGTGCATTGTATTTACTGAAGGATGTTAATGCATTAGATGCAGTTCAGAGAAAGGTTACTAGACTAACACCTGGAATGAGCAAATTGCCTATGAGGAAAGGCTCGACCGGCTAATCCTGTATCGTGTGGAGCTTCGAAGAGTCGGACATGACTTTATGTCATACAGTAGGGAAACAGAGCCATTGGTCTAACTTGCCCGCTCCAACCAGACATCCCAATCTGACCTAGCCCCATTTGCCAGCATTTGGTCCATATCCCTCTAAACCCCTCCTATTCACATACAACATTTACAAGGGATCTGGATGAGTAATTGAACCTGCCTAAACCATTTCCTTTGGCAGTTCATTCCATACACATACTACCCTCTGTATGAAAAAGTTACCCCTAAGGTCCTTTTTCAAATCTTTCCCCTCTAACCTTAAAGGTATGTCCTATAGTTTTGAAATCCCCTATCCTGGGAAAAAGACCTTGGCTATTCACCCTATCCATGCCCCTTAGGATTTTATAAAGCTCACCCCTCAGCCTCCAATGATCCAGGGGAAAAAAAAACCCAGCCTATTCAGAGTCTCCCTATAACTCAAACCATCCAGTTCCAAGAACATCCTTGTAAATCTTTTCTGCGCCCTCTCAAGTTTAACATCTTTCCTGTAGAAGGGCAACTAGAACTGCATGCAGTACTCTAAAAGTAACCATACCTCATCAATGTCCTATAAAGCCGCAACATGACATCCCAACTCCCATACTCAATGTTCTCACCAAGGAAGGCAAGCATGTCAAATACCTCCTTCACTACCCTGTCTACCTGTGACTCCATGTTCAAGGAACTATGAATCTGCACCCCTCGGTCTCTTTGTTCATCAACACTTTCCAGAGGCCTATCATTTACTGGATAAGCCCTACCCTGCTTTGCCTTGCCAAAATGCAACATCTTATTTTTATCTAAATTAAACTCCATTGCCACTCCTCAGCCTATTGGCCCACCTGATCAGGGTCCTACTGTACTCAGATAATCTTCGTTGTCCACTACACCACCCATTCTGGTGTCATTTACAAACTTACTAAATTATATCTCCTAAATTCCCATCTAAATCATTTATATAAATGATGAAAAGCAGTGGACCCAGTACCAAGATAATAAAATGTGAGGCTGGATGAACACAGCAGGCCAAGCAGCATCTCAGGAGCACAAAAGCTGACGTTTCGGGCCTAGACCCTTCATCAGAGAGGGGGATGGGGAGAGGGAACTGGAATAAATAGGGAGAGAGGGGGAGGCGGACCGAAGATGGAGAGTAAAGAAGATAGGTGGAGAGAGTGTAGTTGGGGAGGTAGGGAGGGGATAGGTCAGTCCAGGGAAGACGGACAGGTCAAGGAGGTGGGATGAGGTTAGTAGGTAGCTGGGGGTGCGGCTTGGGGTGGGAGGAAGGGATGGGTGAGAGGAAGAACCGGTTAGGGAGGCAGAGACAGGTTGGACTGGTTTTGGGATGCCGTGGGTGGGGGGGAAGAGCTGGGCTGGTTGTGTGGTGCAGTGGGGGGAGGGGACGAACTGGGCTGGTTTAGGGATGCAGTAGGGGAAGGGGAGATTTTGAAACTGGTGAAGTCCACATTGATACCATATGGCTGCAGGGTTCCCAGGCGGAATATGAGTTGCTGTTCCTGCAACCTTCGGGTGGCATCATTGTGGCACTGCAGGTGCCACAATGTCTTGGACATTTTTCCATCCCCTCCCCTGTCAGCTTTCCAGAGAGACCACTCTCTCCGTGACTCCCTTGTTCGCTCCACACTGCCCTCCAACCCCACCACACCCGGCACCTTCCCCTGCAACCGCAGGAAATGCTACACTTGTCCCCACACCTCCTCCCTCACCCCCATCCCAGGCCCCAAGATGACATTCCACATTAAGCAGAGGTTCACCTGCACATCTGCCAATTTGGTATACTGCATCCACTGTACCCGGTGCGGCTTCCTCTACATTGGGGAAACCAAGCGGAGGCTTGGGGACCGCTTTGCAGAACACCTCCGCTCAGTTCGCAACAAACAACTGCACCTCCCAGTCGCAAACCATTTCCACTCCCCCTCCCATTCTCTAGATGACATGTCCATCATGGGCCTCCTGCAGTGCCACAATGATGCCACCCGAAGGTTGCAGGATGAGCAACTCATATTCTGCCTGGGAACCCTGCAGCCATATGGTATCAATGTGGACTTGACCAGCTTCAAAATCTCCCCTTCCCCTACTGCATCCCTAAACCAGCCCAGTTCGTCCCCTCCCCCCACTGCACCACACAACCAGCCCAGCTCTCCCCCCCCACCTACTGCATCCCAAAACCAGTCCAACCTGTCTCTGCCTCCCTAACCGGTTCTTCCTCTCACCTATCCCTTCCTCCCACCCCAAGCCGCACCCCCAGCTACCTACTAACCTCATCCCACCTCCTTGACCTGTCCGTCTTCCCTGGACTGACCTATCCCCTCCCTACCTCCCCACCTATCTTCTTTACTCTCCATCTTCGGTCCGCCTCCCCCTCTCTCCCTATTTATTCCAGTTCCCTCTCCCCATCCCCTCTCTGATGAAGGGTCTAGGCCCGAAACGTCAGCTTTTGTGCTCCTGAGATGCTGCTTGGCCTGCTGTGTTCATCCAGCCTCACATTTTATTATCTTGGAATTCTCCAGCATCTGCAGTTCCCATTATCTCGGACCCAGTACCAATCTTTGTGGCACACCGCTGGCCACAGGCTTCCAGTCTAAACAACAACTCTCCACCATTCTTTGTCTCCGACTGTCAATGCAATTTTGTATCCATTTAGCTAGCTCCCCCGGATCCCTCGTGATCTAACCTTACTATCCAATCAATCTACCATGTCCAACCTTGTTGAACACTTTGCTGAAGTCCATACAGACAATATCTACTGGTCTGCCTTCATCAATCTTCTTTGTCTCCTCTTCAAAAGACGCAATCAAGTTATTGCAACATGATTTCCCATGCACAAAGCCATGCTGACTATCCTCAATTATGCTTTTCCAAATGCATGTAAATCCTGTCCCTCAGAATCACTTCCAACAACTACCCAGCACTGGCATAAAGGCTTGCCAACTTATAGTTCCCTGGCCTTTCCTTACAGCCTTTCTTAAATAATGGTACCACATTAGCAATGCTGCATTCTCAAGGACCTCACACATGGCTGTCAATGATATAAATATCTCAGCAGGGAGCCCAGCAATCTCTTCCCTGGTTTCCAACAAAGTTCTGATCAGGTCCTGGAGATTTATCTAACTTTATGCATTCAAGACCTCCAGCACCTCCTCTTCTGGAATATAAACTTTTCTCAAGACATCACCATTTATTTCCCCATGTAGCCTAGATTCCATGTCCTTCTCCACCATAAACATTTGTTCAGCATTTCACCCATCTCCTGTGGTTTCACATGTATATGGCCACATTGATAATTAAGTGGCCCTATTCTCTCCCTCGTTACTCCTTTGCCCTTAAATGTACTTACAGAATTTCTCTGGATTCTCCTTAACTCTATTTCCCAAACCTATCTCATGTCCCCTCCTGAATTCCCCCTTAAGTATAATCCTACTGCCCTTATATTTCACTAAGAATTCACTCGATCCCAGTTGTCTATAAATGATATGTGCCTTCTTCTTTCTCCTGACCAGATCCTCGATTTCTCTAGTCATCCAGCATTCGCTACACCTACCAGCCTTGCCCTTTACACTAGCAGGTACATACTGTCTCTGAATTCTCATTATCTCATTTTTAAATGCCTCCCACTTCCCAACTGGAAAAGCATTCCCAATCAACTTCTGAAAAATTCTATCTAATACCAGCAAAATTGGCCTTACTCCAGTTTATAACTTTAACTTTGATTAGTTCTTTCCTTGTCCATAGCTACTTTAAAACCAGTAGAATTATGACTATTTGCCCCAAAGTGCTTCCCCACTGATACCTCAGTCATTTGCCCTACTTTATTTCCCAACAGAAGGTCAAGTATTGCTCCCTCTATATTAGGTACATCCACATACTGAAAAAGAAAGTTTGCTTGTACACACTTAACAAATTCCTCCCCATCCAAGCCCTTAATACTATGACAGTCCCAGTCTGTTTGGCAAGTTAAAGTCCTCGACCATCACAACCCTATTATTCTTACAGATAGCCGATCTCCTTATATATTTGTTTCTCAATTTCCTGCTGACTGTTGGGTGGGGGTCAATAAAACAATCCCAACAATGTGATCATCCCTTTCTTACTTCACTGGACGATCTCCCAAGATTATCCTCCCTAAGTACAGCCATAATGTAATCCCTAACCAAAAACGTCACTCCTCCTCCTCTCTTGCCTCCCTTTCTATCCTTCTTATAGCATTCATACCCTGGAACATTAAGTTGCCAGTCCTGCCCATCCCTGAATCATGTTTCTGCAATTGCTATGATATGCAGGTCCCATGTTCTGAACCATGCCCTTAGTTCATGTGCATTACCTGTCAGGCCTCTTTCATTAAATTAAGTTGTATTTACTTCATCAGTCTTACCTCATTCTCTGCCAATGTCTTGTCTGCCTTAACTATTTTTCTTACTCTACTTATCTACTGTACCAGCTTCAGTCTTTTCTCACTGTCACTTTGGTTCCCACCCCCAGCCCCTTACTAGTTTAAAGCCTCCCTTAGGACGACTAGCAAATCTCCCCACAAAGATATTAGCCCCCTTCCAATTCAGGTCGTACGCATCCTTCTTATACAGATCATTTCTATCCCAATGGTCCAAAAAGGTGAATCCTTGCCCCCTGCACCAGCTCCTCAGCCACCCATTCATCTAATCAATTTTCTTATTCCTATTGTCACTAGCATGTGGCGTGGTAGTAGTCCAAATATTTCTACCCTCGAGGACCCACTTTTTAACCTGCCTAGTTTCCTATATTCTCTCTGCAGAACCTCATCTCCTTCCCCACCTATGTCATTGGTACCAACATGCACTTAAACCTCCTGTTGGTTACTCTCCCCTTTCAGAATGTTCTGCACCCACTCTTGAGACATCCTTGTCCCTGGCATCAGGGAGGCAACACACCATCCAGATTCATGCTGATGGCTGCAGAAACATCTGTCTGTGCCCCAAACTAGACAGTCCCTTATTACAATTGATCGCTTGGAACCTAACATACCCCTCATTACAGTAATTGAGACATGCAAGATCCTGAGGGGACCTGACCAGGTGGATGTGGAAAAGATGTTTCCTCTCGTAGGAGGATCTAGAAAATAGTTCAAAAATATAAGGGTCACTGATTTAAGACAGAGATGAGGATATTTTTTATAGCAGAAGGTAGAGTGTCTTTAGAATTCCCTTCCTCAAATGATGCAGAATTTTTAAATATTTTCAAGGCAGAGGTATATAGATTCTTGATTCGCAAATGGATGAAACAGTAGCTAGGGTATGTAGGAATGTAGAGTTGAGGTGAAAATCAGGTCAGCCTTTAACTTATTGAACAGTGGAGCAGGCTGTAAGAGCTGACTGACCTACTGTTGTTCCTTGTTCACATGTTCAAGCAGATGTTTTGAGAACGAAAGACACAGCAGAGGGTGTGTTCACAACAAACTTTACCCAGTGACAGATTGGCTGATTGGGTTTTCAATTAGCATCAATTGTGTGGGCCAGACTTATCAACATACCAATTCTCTGATTGGCTCTTGATCAGGTGGTCAGCTTGTATATGAATAATAGAGAGAAAGTCTCCAGATTGCAAGAGACAGTATCTCTGTCTTCTTCTGTCCCTTGAAGTAACTAAAATCTAAAAGATAGCTAGTTACTCCCACCATTTGCTAGAAGCTTTTGCCTCTAATCAATGACTGAACAATCTGGACTTAGAAGTCATAAAAGGAATACTCCCATCAAATATAGTAGGCTGGTGCTATTGAACTTTGTTCCCCTAATATTTTTTCCTCTACCCAGGACTTTTTTTTTCTTTGATTGTCTGTCTGCATGCATATGTGTAGGATTTTAAGAAGAGGTCAGAGCAGTAGTATCCCCCCCCCTTTTTAAGCACAATATCCTTTTTTAAATTTAAATGTAACCCAGGATCTACCCCTAATTAATTACAGAATAAAGTTTATTTTTAGTGCCACATAAAGCTAAAAGCAAGTATCTGTCATCATTCGCTCTGTCCTCTACTTACCAAGATTCAGTGTGACAGGTGTGAATACACATTACCTGCCAATGCCTTGAAGTCTGGGTTATGTAGTTTGAAACTGATAGTCGTATACAATCCATCAAATGGGTACCTTTGAGGCAGGTGTGATACTTGGACTTGATCACTTTCATTTGGGAAAATGCTGACTCACAGAGTGTGGAGCTAATGTAAGCTTTCACTTTAAAAGGAAAGGACGATAGGAGTGGGTGTTTTTCTTTTTAGGAATCCCCCCCAAATCATTGTCTCATGATCTGACGTTTGGTTCAATATCATTTTGTATTGCAATTTGCATTGTAGTCAACCCACTGATGTCTACACAAAAGATTTGAGACAACTGTGATAATTTGTTCCACCACATCTAATTCATGAATTCACCTTCTGAATTATTCTAATTTCCTTGGGTATGCAGAAAATTTTTTTTGGTGGAATTAGTTTTTTTTTTGTCTTGACCTTTTTTCAAGTATTTTCCCCAGACTCAGGAAATGTTGCAACATTTTGTTTTTAATTGTGAGAACCACAGACCCAGTTCCAATTTGAATGCATTTACAGTACTGATCATGTGTTAAGTCTGTGTCCTTGCCCTGCACTTCACAGTTCAGCTCATTCAGTTTTGATGTCAAGTCTGTAAGGAACCCAACTGCAAGCAATCATGCACTGTCGGACAGCTTATTGCAGACTTCATTCCTGTATTTAGAAACAGTCACAATTTCAAGAATCAAATTTGAAAATCTTTGCACCATGTTCTGTTGAGTCTACCACCTTACATCTCACAATAACAAACCGGAACAGTAGACAATTCAGCCCCTCGAGCCTGCTCCACCATTTGATAACAATCATGGAGGATTAGTTCACCACAGACTGCAATAAGTTCATCAAGTAAGATTTAAGCAAGCAATGCTGAAGGGTTCTTGCTCAATTGAGTTTACGATACAGTGGTTGTTGACAAAAGAGGAGAAAATCAGGATCATTTCTGCAAAATGCAATAAAATCCACATGGCGCCAAACGTGACTGGAGCACCATCAGTTGTGATAGAAACCAGTTTCATGATTAGAATGTTCTTCCAAGCATATTCTTTCAGATTTATTGTAGATATTCTCACTCCTTGTTCACCTTTTAAAGGGTGAGAAGATCCCCTTTGGTTGTTACACCCTTAAAAACCGGGTGCAAACAAACAGATCAGCTGGGCCATCAATTACGTCAATGAATTTACCAAACTGCAGTGAGAAGCTCAGTCCTTCAGGTTCTGCTGTAGTTGCTGCAGGACATCTTCAAACAAAGATTCCACTCATCTTACTACTATAGAAGCACTAAATGATGTGCTCTGGATTGCCATAATTATTTTCTGTTTGTTTTTCACATCTTTGAATAAAGACGCAGAACTAATCAATGCTTTTTTTACTTACTTCACCATCTTTTAATGATTTCTTTTGTTTTGTCAAGACAGTAAATGCAAAATGATGCTTCACTGCAGGTCTTAAATTTTGATATAGCAAGGTGTAGAGCTGGGTGAATGTCAGGCCAAGCAGCATCAGAGGAGCAGGAAAGCTGACGTTTCCGAACCCTTCTTCACAGCTTTTGACGCTGGTTTAGAAAAAATGACAATTCAGCTCTCAAAATATCTTCAGCTCATCAGCGTTTTTCCCTAAGCATACTGTTCAAGAGAAAACCGTCTTTGAAATTACTGTGCATCATTGTGTGGTGCTGTTCCAAATTCTCTTTGTGCTTTGTTAATATACAAGGCAAAAGCTCTTTTTTTAAACTGTTGTGAACTGAAATCCATTTTTCCATATCACTTGGAAGATGTACATTTTTGGTTTCTTTTTAGATGGTCCAGGATCATCACACATCACTTTCACTAGCCAGGGATGTATATTTTAACTAAGATAAAAACAAAGGTAGCACTAGCTGTCAAAATCAAAGACCGAGTAAGGGCTCCAGATGGCCCACATGCTTGCACTTAAAAGTGGACCAATAATGGCCTTTTTGATATTGATCTAGGAGAGCGCTTAGTGCTGCTTGGATTAATATACATGTTTGTTCTCATCCTGATAGTTCATACCAAGGTGAGAACACACCTTGCATTAGAGCTGAGCACTACACATGACAAACAACCAAGTGGACACTTTAAATCTTTTAAAAAAGATTTAAAACTGGCTGAACGTAAACATAAATTCTGCACTTGCAGCTACATGTGAGATTTAAATGTGCATCTGGAAGCTGCTTTCGCTTTCATTTGTTTTACATTATGGTCTATGACATCACTCTGCCACAAGTCATGTTGCAGGTATGCCTCTGGATCTATGTCTGTGGAACATCTGGAATTTGCTGGCTGCTTTCAAGTGTGGAGGTATGGATGGTTGCAATTTGTTTCCAATTGCTTCTGTTACTGAGACAATGGATGCAGGTGGTAGCAGTGTAGCCCATAATTTTTCTTTGCCCTACTGGGTTTTCTGAGTTCCATGCATGACAGGGTCTTCCAGAAGAAATCTTGCAGCAGCATAACAATCAACATGCGCATAGAGCTTAAAGGGAAC
Source organism: Stegostoma tigrinum (assembly GCF_030684315.1). NCBI lineage: Eukaryota > Metazoa > Chordata > Chondrichthyes > Orectolobiformes > Stegostomatidae > Stegostoma > Stegostoma tigrinum. The sequence goes on from NC_081379.1 coordinate 24,084,397, forward strand.
ATGAGCAGTGTATGAAGGACTAAGACTGAGATTGGCTGTCAGAGGCTCTGCAATCAATCAACTATTTCCAATCTACACGTCAGAGACCACTTGGCTAGATTTGAGTTGGTCAAGTTATATGTTGGTAATTTACAGTTTTGGTTGCCTGCAGATTGAATTGAATTTTTGGAATGAATAGTAGTTTAAGTTAAATACAGAAGTCTTGGGCAGTGTTTTCCGTTAACCCAAGTACACCAGACAGGGAAATTGGTGGCTTTGAGTAATTTGGTTAAATCTTTAACTTTTATGGTGACCTCAAGGAGTAATACGGCTTAAGTATCATGGCTCTTTCCATAACTGCGTCATTACAAATGTCAAAATCAAACTCCGAGTAAGGGCCCACATACTTGCACTTAAAACTGGACCAAGGGTGGCCTTTTTGATACTGATCTATGAGGGCAGACAGTACTACTAGGATAAGTATGCATGTTTGTTCCTATCCTAACAGTTCATACCATAAACAATATGGACAAATTCAAACTAGCTTTGGGCATTAGCTAAAGTTTAAATCAGAAAAAAAAACTCAGGAGGTTCTCACAAAGCTATAAACCCTTAAAAACCCCTTACTTGCTATTTTTTTCCCCTTCCCCTTAATTAAACAGTAAGCCCACCATAAGGAATGTGAGGAAGGTAAAGAATAGAAAGAAAAATATTGAGAAATTATGCAGATCAAATTTAACACCATACATTTTACATATTTTGATTATTGTATTATTATGGTGGAGGTCCCTGGTTTCAATAAGAAACACTGAGCACTTACTCAAAAATTATCATTTAACGAGCAGTATACATAGTTACAGTAATTTATAGATTTTCCACACAAAAATAATTCTGTAATTACAGTACCTGAACGAATGTAATCTGGAAGTGTTGTTGTATTGGTACCGTGTTATTTTCAATGGCTCCAAGAATGAATGCAGCAGAGGCATTCACAATTTTTCCTTTATCATTATATACAATGACATAATTCACCTGCCAAAATAAATGAAAATCACCGCATGACAGAAATTCATATAAGCTTCCTATTATTTATTTCAGCAGTCAAAAAAGCAAGATATAATACACTTTACACAACTTCAAAGTAGTGATAAGATTAAAACTGTTAAATGATAATTCAGGAAGGAGAGGCATTAATGCGAGGGCAGCCTAGGAAGGTAAGCTTCTTCTTTAAAAACTTACCTCGTGAATAGGCAGAACACATGCTGAGCAGGATCGGATACAGGATGGCTGAGTAACTGAGGTAATATATTTGGGCGCTTGCTTTACCCAAAACACTACTCAAGTAGTGTCTCCCAACCATCCTCCTCCTCTAACCAAAAATAAATTCTGAGTGCCGATTTGGTAAGTTACTAGTTTATTTATTCCAATAGTCTGTTTTTGGGAATTCAGAACAGTGGGAATGGATGTTAGGGCAGTTGCATGCTCCTCCTGTAGAATGTGGGAGGGAAGGGTCACCACTAGTGTCCCTGCTGACTTCATCTGCAGGAAGTGCACCCAACTCCAACTCCTTGGAAACCGCATTAGGGAACTGGAGCTGGAGCTGAATGACCTTCGGATCATTCCGGAGGCTGAGGGGGTGATTGAGAGGAGTTACAGGGAGGTAGTCACACCTCAGGTACAGGATAAAGGCAGATGGGTTACAGTCAGGGGATGGAAAGGGAACAGGCAGACAGTGCAGGGATCCCCTGTGGCCGTTCTCCTCAATAACAAGTATACCGTTTTGGATACTGTTGAGGGGGTCCGACTAACCAGGGGTAAGCCATGGGGTACAGGTCTCTGGCACAGAGTCTGTCCCTGTTGCTCAGAAGGGAAGGAGGAAGAGGAGGAGAGCAGTAGTCATTGGGGACTCCATAGTTAGGGGGACAGATAGGAGATTCTGTGGGAATGAGAGAGACTCGCGGTTGGTGTGTTGCCTCCCAGGTACCAAGATTCATGATGTCTCAGATCTTGTTTTTGGGATCCTTAAGGGGGAGCAGCCCCAAGTTGTGGTCCACATAGGCACCAACGACATAGGTAGGGAAAAGGGATGTGGATGTAAGGCAGAAATTCAAGGAGCTAGGGTGGAAGCTTACAGCTAGAACAAACAGAGTTGTTATCTCTGGTTTGTTATCCATGCCAGGTGCTAGCGAGGCGAGGAGTAGGGACAGAGAACAGTTGACTACAGGGATGGTGCAGGAGGGAGGGATTCAGATACCTGGATAATTGGGGCTCATTCTGGAATAGGTGGGACCTCTAAAAACAGGATGGTCTACACCTGAGCCAGAGGGGTACTAATATCCTGGGGGGGGAAGTTTGCTAATGCTGTTCGGGAGGGTTTAAACTAATTCAGCAGGGGAATGGGAACCTGAATTGTAGCTCCAGTGTACAGGAGGTTGAGAGTAGTGAGATCATGAATAAGGTTTCAAGATCGCAGGAGTGTACCGGCAGGCAGGAAGGTGTGAAGTGTGTCTACTTAAACACCAGGAGCATTCGGAATAAGGTGGGTGAACTTGCAACATGGGTTGGTATCTGGGACTTCGATATTGTGGCCACTTCGGAGACATGGATTGAGCACGGACAGGAATGGTTTTTGCAGGTTCCGGGATTTAGATGTTTCAGTAAGATCAGGGAAAGTGGTAAAAGAGGGGGAGGTGTGGCATTGTTAGTCAAGGACAGTATTACGGTGGTACAAAGGATGTTTGATGAGGACTGGTCTACTGAGGTAGTATAGGCTGAGGTTAGAAACATGAAAGAAAGGTCACCCTGTTGGGAGTTTTCTATAGGCCTCCGAAAAGTTCCAGAGATGTAGGGGAAAGGATAGCAAAAATGATTCTGGATAGGAGCGAAAGTAACAAGGTAGTTGTTATGGGGGCTTTAACTTTCCAAATATTGACTGGAAACGTTATAGTTCGAGTACTTTTGATGGGTTAGTTTTTGTCCAATGTGCGCAGGAGGGTTTCCTGACACGGTATGTGGACAGGCCAACAAGAGGCGAGGCCACATTGGATTTGGTACTGGGTAATGAAACAGGCTAGGTGTTAGATTTGGGGGTAGGTGAGCACTTTGGTGATCGTGACCACAATTCAGTTATGTTTACTTTAGCGATGGAAAGTGATAGGTATATACCACAGGGCAAGAGCTCTTGCCGGGGGAAAGGCAATTATGAGGCGGTTAGGCAAGACTTAGGATGCAAAGGATGAGGAAGGAAACTGCAGGGGCTGGGCACAAACTGAAATGTGGAGCTTGTTCAAGGAACGGCTACAGCGTGTCCTTGATAAGTATGTACCTGTCAGGCAGGGAGGATGTGGTCAAGTGAGGGAACCGTGGTTTACTAAAGAAGTTGAATCTCTTGTCAAGAGGAAGAAGGAGGCTTATGTAAAGATGAGGCGTGAAGGCTCAGTTAGGGTGCTTGAGAGTTACAACTTAGCCAGGAAGGACCTAAAAAGAGAGCTAAGAAGAGCCAGGAAGGGACATGAGAAGTCTTTGACAGGTAGGATCAAGGAAAACCCTAAAGCTTTCTATAGGTATGACAGGAATAAAAGAATGGCTAGAGTAAGATCAGGGCCAGTCAAAGACAGTAGTGGGAAGTTGTGCGTGGAGTCCGAAGAGATAGGAGAGGCGCCAAACGAATATTTTTCGTTAGTATTCACACAGGAAAAAGACGATGTTGTTGAGCAAAATACTGAGATGCTGGCTATTAGACTACACAGGATTGAGGTTCATAAGGAGGAGGCATTAGCAATTCTGGAAAGTGTGAAAATAAGTAAGTCCCCTGGGCCAGATGGGATCTATCCTAGAATTCTCTGGAAAGCTAGGGAGGAGATTGCAGAGCTTTTAGCTTTGATCTTTATGTCGTCAGTGTCTACCGGAATAGTGCCAGAAGACTGGAGGATAGCAAATGTTGTCCCCTTGTTCAAGAAGGGGAGTAGAGAGAACCCTGGTAATTATAGACCAGTGAGCCTTATTTCAGTTGTGGGTAAAGTGTTGGAAAGGATTATAAGACATAGGATTCATAATCATCTTGAAAGGAATAATTTGATTAGGGATGGTCAACACGGTTTTGTGAAGGGTAGGTCGTGCCTCACAAACCTTACTGAGTTCTTTGAGAAGGTGACTAAACAGGTGGATGAGGGTAAAGTGGTTGATGTGGGGTATATGGATTTCAGTAAAGTGTTTGATGAGGTTCCCCACGCTAGGCCATTGCAGAAAATTCGGAGGCATGGGATTGAGGGTGGTTTGGAGGTTTCGATCAGAAATTGGCTGGCTGGGAGAAGACAGAGGGCGGTGGTTGATGAGAAATGTTCATCCTGGAGTTCAGTTGCTAGTGGTGTACCGCAAGGATCTGTTTTGGGGCCACTGCTGTTTGTCATTTTTATAAATGACCTGGATGAGGGCGTAGAATGATGGGTTAGTAAATTTGCAGATGAGACTAAAGTCAGTGGAATTGTAGATAGTGCGGAAGAATGTTACAGGTTACAGAGGGACATAGATAAGCTGCAGAGATGGGTTGAGAGGTGGCAAATGGAGTTTAGTGCGGGAAAGTGTGAGGTGATTCACTTTGGAAGGCGCAACAGGAATACAGAGTACTGGGATAATGGTAAGATTCTTGGTAGTGTAGACGAGCAAAGGGATCTTGGGGTCCATGTACATAGATGCCTGAAAGTCGCCACCCAGGTTGATAGGGTTGTTAAGCAAGTGTACGGTGTGTTAGGTTTTAGTGGTAGATGGATTGAGTTTCAAAGCCATAAGGTCATGTTGCAGCTGTACAAAACCCTGGTGCGGTCGCGTACAGTTCTGGTTGCCGCCTTATAGGAAGGATGTGGAAGCACTGGAAACGGTGCAGATGAGATTTAGCAGGATGTTGCCTGGTATGGAGGAAAGGTCTTATGAGGAAAGGCTGAGAGACTTGAGGCTGTTTTCGTTAGAAGGAGGTTAGGAGGTGACTTCATAGAGACATACAAGATGATCAGAGAATTAGATAGGGTGGACAGCGAGAGCCTTCTTTCTCGGATGGTGATGGCTAGCACAAGGGGACATAGGTTTAAATTGAGAGGTGATAGATATAGGACAGATGGCAGAGGTAGATTCTTTACTCAGAGAGTAGTAAGGGCGTGGAATGCCTTGCCTGCAACAACAGTAGACTCGACAACTTTAAGGGCATTTAGATGGTCACTGGATAAACATATGGATGATAATGAGATAGGGTAGATTAGATGGGCTTCAGATTGGTTTCACAGGTCGGCGCAACATCGAGGGCTGAAGGGCCTGTACTGCGCTGTAATGTTCTATGTTCTATAAGCAAATCAGTATTAACCAACTTACCTCTAACACCACATTTCTGCAGATATCATTATGTAAACCAGGCAACCAATTATTAGCAGCATGATCACTTGGATGTGTTAGCGTTCCATTTAGAGATCTCACATTAATAGAGGTAAGTAGTAAATGTATCTAGAATAAAGGAAAATGAATTAATAGATGCATTTATCCACGGTTAATAAAGAACACAAAATAAAATACCTTTTACAGCAAAATATACTTGTATCTACTTAGACTTGTGAAAACATTGAAATTGAAATGTTATAGTGTCTAAAAATGTAAGTCATAATTGAATTAATTCTTTAACATGTACATTTTAAACTCTTGAAAATCGTGACAGAATTTGAACTGTTCCAAAGTTTATTTACTTTATTTACTTTGCATGTGGTAATTTATTGAAAATCTGCCTTTTTCATTTCAGCCTTTTGTTTTATACAGTCATAAACCTGTTAGAACTTTTTTCTGAAGGAGGGTCCAGGCCCGAAACTTCAGCCTTCCTGCTCCTCTGATGCTGCTTGGCCTGCCATGCTCATCCAGCTCTACACCTTGTTATCTCGGAACTTTGATCAAAAGCTTATTGCATTTAGCATGACAATGATAAAAGCAGAGTACTTACTGACTTTCTTTCAGTGAACAGTAACAAATGGCACTCCTGGTGTGCTGATCACCAAAGAAAAACCTCCAATAGATTCAATATCATTGCCATTTTAGGGGTCATGCCACTACGCTTAAGCAGCAAGGCTTATATGAAAAGAAATTCTACTGATTTGCACTTCCCCTACCCTTCCAAATCCTACCACATCCAAGTAGTTGCTGAAATACAATAATTTACTGAAACAACCGTTCTATTTCTGTATTGATTCAGAATTAATTCTTATCCAATTGTTACTGACAATTACAAATACCGCTAGCTGACTACTGAATGGCCCCATAAACACAGAAACAAGATGGGAAGCATCTAGACTTTGGTCAAGGGAAAAGGATTGGAAACTTTATCTTGGGTGAGCAAATGGTGCAATTTCTAACAGAACAGCTTCTCAGGACACCTGAGAGTGAGTTATGCTGCGTCCGTACAGGAACAAATCAAACGATATAAATAGTTGTCTTAACATTTTGTGCACTTGAACAGAGAAACTCTATTTTTTATAGACTGTGTTAGCGACAGCTCAGGTCAGCTGTAACATTTATGGTAACAATGTTTTTAAGAAGCCCTTGAAAAAGTACAATGAAGATTTTTCAAGGATCATATCAGAACTACAAGAGAACAACAGTTAGGAAAGGCTGAGCGGACTGGGGATATTTTCTCCTGAAAAGAGAACTCAAATACATGACAGGAACAATAATGAATGGATTTGGTAGAGAAGATATTTCCATTTGTGGAGAAATTCTAAATAAAGGGTTGTAAAGATAGTCGCTAATAATGCAGGAGAGATTTGTGTGGTTCAAGGTAGAATTTCCTCTAACATAGTGGCTGAGGCAAAAAGTATCAATACATTTAAAGGAAAGTTAGATTAGTATACAAGAGAGAAAGGAATAAAAGGATATGTCAATAAAGTGAGATGCATTAAGATGGAAGAAGTTCACATGTCAAACATAGACTAGTTGAGTAAAATTGGCTGAACTGTGAAGTTCAATGTAATTCAATGTGGCTGATTACACTTGAATTCTTTTAAAAGAATAGTTATGATCAATTCACTTCAGTGGACTCAAGGATTCTGACAGTATTTCACTATCAATCAATGATGCTTGATGAAAGGAAGCCACTTAATCCCCACAGTAATTGCTATCCACTTAAGACTTCTATAAAGAGCACCTGTGAAGATACTTTGGGTTTCTTTCCCAGGAAATATCAAGACTGATTTGGTGAGAATGACCAGGAGCTAACAAACCACAACGTCAAGGTTCAACTTAAGTCCTCTGACTAAAGGAGCACATGGTGGGTGAAAAGAAATCCTTGCTAGCTATGAATTGCAGGGAGTCTTCAGCACTGTCAAGACCATTGGGGAGGGGGGTGGGATGCAAGCCCCAGGGGAGGCAATGACCTAGTGGTATTATCATTGAACTGTTAATCCAGAGACCCAGGTAATGTTCTGGGGACCTGGGTTCAAATCCCGCTGGCTGGTGGAGTTGGAATTCAGTAACTATCTGGAATCAAGAGTCGAATGATGAGCATGAATCCATTATCAATTGTCAGAAAAACCCAACTGGTTCATTAATGTTCTTTAGGGAAGGAAACTGCCATCCTTACCTGGTCTGGCCTACATGTGACTCCAGACCCACAACAATGTGGTTGACTCATAGTTGCCCTCAGGGCAATTAGGGATGGGCAATAAATGCTGGTCCAGCCAGTGACACCTTCATCCTGTGAATGAACAAAGGAAAAGAAAGCACCCAAGGACCCATTCCTACTGAGAGCTAAGAACATGGTGGCATATAAAGGCAGAGAAACAGCACTCATTGGTAAAGGCATTTTGAGGGTTTCTTCTTTTTAGACTCTGTTGTCAATGTGAGTGCCCTTGACCAAATTCCACAGCATGCTACACCACTATCTCAACACAATCTCACCCTGATGTGAGTTTGTAAGGGCCATCTGACAACTGAAAACTGATAAGACTATGGGCTCCAGGCTCAATGGGTTCATTCATCTTATGGCAAACAGAATTTCTGCAGAAATGCTAAATTATGGCAGAGAAGCACTCTTGGCAAGAAAACATGGATTTACTGCTCTCTTCTGGAAGTAAGAGAGGTACTTCTGAGATGCCTTTATTGTGACCATTTCAAAAAAAATACTTACAGCACTGTCTGAGCTTGCATTGGGGCTCTGAAAAATATTGTATTTGAACATATTAGTTTCTAGAGTTTTAAAGGGAAAGTTTTGATAAACTATTACTTTATTAATAAAAACATAAATATTTAAAACAGCAGATTTGAAACTCTAATGTGGCAACTCCCTATAAATATAACCTTAGTTTTTAATCAAAGTAAGCATCAACTACCCCAAGCAACATAAAAATGACACAATTCAAAAAGATTATATTAGATTTGATTCGATTCGATTCCCTACAGTGTGGAAACAGGCCCTTTGGCCCAACGAGTCCACACCCAGATGGGATGCCTTGGAGCATCCCATCCAGACCCATCCCCTTATAACCCACACATCCCTGAACACTACGGGCAATTTAGCATGGCCAATCCACCTAACCTGCACACCTTCGGACTGTGGGAGGAAACCGGAGCACCCGGAGAAAACCCATGCAGACATGGGGAGAATGTGCAAACTCTGCACAGACAGTTACCCGAGGCTGGAATTGAACCTGGGTCCCTGGTGCTGTGAGGCTGCAGGGCTAACCACTGAGCCACCGTGCCACCCCAAAATAGAAATAGAAATTAAAATAGAAATAAATTGGTCATAATACAACCCACTTAATCAGTTGTTAATTATACATTTTTCATAATGCTAGACTTATTAAGTTAACAAATCCAGAAGTCTAATGCCCTGGCTTCAATTTGAGTTATAACATTACATTTGATGTTAATGAAGAATTAAACATTTATTTTGCACATTTTGACTTAGAGCTATCACTCAAATATTTTTCATGATATATAGCATTTATAAAACAAACAAAACTGTGGCAAACTTACTGGCAAAATACGAAAATTGAGATAGTGTTGTATGCTTAATGCTCTAAAGTTGCTGCAGTTTGCTGCTATGTCAAATCTTCTGCTGCAATGTGTTGCCTGATTTACTAAAAAGCCTACATAGAAACAAGAGTCAAAGATTATTAAGATATAAACTTTACATAAATTCAAAACTAAATTTTATGTCCTTCATTATTTGATTCTGGATCATTAATAAACTAATATGGATTCTCAGTAACAATGTAAACTTCAATGGGCTTTTCTGAGGTAAAAATAACGTTCAGCTTTCAGTGTTCATTGTTACTGGAGTATAAAGTGAACAGCAACTAATGGCAACTGCAACTGCGCATTTAAACACGAAAATCATAACATTTTCTGAGAAGCTCCATTGTTAAAAAGAGGGCACTGCTTTGAAATGACTTGCTAATTGTATCAGTTTTGTTACAAATCCTCAGAGAAAATCTGTGGGTAAAGGACAGAAGATCCTCTTCATCATCACTGACCACAAATTACAGTCCAATGATCAACAAATCACCCCACATATTTTTTAACTGAATGTAGCTCTAAGTATGAAACTCTTGTTACCCTGCCCTAGTAAAATTAGTTGAGCACATCTTACCTGCTGGGTTATTGTCAGTGCATTCAGATGTTGCCAGTGGTGCAGGAAGTCTCAGAAAATCATCAACTGCTTTAACAGGAACCCCGTACTAAGTTGTAAATAAAAGGTAGCAAGTGGATCAGTACTAATAAAAGTTTTTACCTTCACTGTTTGGAGATATTCAGACAATATGTATGTCAGAATATCAAAGAAATCTAATACTTTGTTCTTATTTAAATTGAGAAATGAGATTTGACATTGAAAGTGTTGATTAACTATTGATAAATGCCTCCAAGAGTCTTAGCCCTTCACCATTGTTGCAACCTTCCTTACATCTTAACAATGACGTCCACATGGACTCTACTAATGGTAAGAAAATCTTCAATTATGTACGTCTGACAAATTTAGGAACCAGACCTTAATAGCTTTTATCTAGCTAGGTCTCTCTACATTTTCGGGAGACTTTTTAAAACTTACATTTTCAATTACATTCTATAAATTAACTTAATTGCTGAATCAATCTATAATTCTAAATTCTAAATAAGAGCCACTTAGGCCTAGTGAATGAGGAAACGCACCCTAACATTGACGTAGAATCTTTACAAGAGCAAAAAAAGCAAAATAAAAAGAACTTATTCAACCATGAAATGATCTATTGACTGACTAGCTAACTAATCAGCTGACTTTAAAAAAAAAGTGTTTTCATAAAAGGCAAGTTACCATTTAAAGTTAATTAAGTTTCCATCAGGCTTAAAAAGGGGCATACAAGTTCCATGACAGCAGCCTTAAACTAACAAACTAACAAATTAATGAACTACTTAGCAAGCACAGTGGCTCAGTGATTAGCACCCTTGGGTATGTGGAGTACAGTTTGCACATTCTCCCTGTATCTGCACAGGTTTCCTCCGGATACTCCGGTTTTAGTCCATGGTCCAAAGATGTGCTGGGTAGGTGGACTGGCCGTATTAAGTTGCCCATAGTGTCCAGGGATGTTTAGGTTAGGTGGGTTAGATGTGGGGAAATGGAGGAGCAGGGCAATGAGTCAGGATAGGATGCTCTTTGGAGGGGCAATGTGGACTAATTGGGCCGAATGTATTTGAGGTATGTAATTTTTGCCAGTTTTTCAAGAGTGCCATTTCATAAGGCGCTGGTCAAAACAAAGCTTACTGTACATGTGTTTGATTTATTACTTTCACTGTATCTCAGTACACATGACAAGTATTGTTTTGCGTGCTATACAGGCAAAACATACCTTACGTAAGTACATCAGGGTAATAGAACAGAATGCAGAATATATGCTGCAAAGAAGATGCAGGGAAAGTTCAACTTTAATGTACAAGGGATCCATTCCAAAGTCTGATAACAGTGGGGAAGAAGATTTTCTTGAATCTGTTGGTATATATTTTCAAACTTTTGTATCTTCTCCCCAACAGAAGAAGGTGGAAGACAGTATACCTGCGTTGATTACTTTGGCTGCTTTCCCAAGGCAGTGGGAAATATAGATACAGTCAGTGGATGGAAAGCTGGTTTGCACTGAGCTGTGTTCACAACTCTCTAATTTCTTGCGGTTTTGGGCAACCATTCCGAACTTTTGTCTCTTTTAAAAGGGGCAGTAAATCTGCCTCCATCATATTCTCAGGCAGATCCCGAACAATTGCAGAGTTTTTGAAAAAATGTTGTCTTTGACTTGGTTTACAAACACCATACGTGTCTTCCCTCTGGTTCTCAGCTACCCACTGGTTGTCTCTGTCTACTTTAAGAAACTCATGATTTTGAGCATTGTTACCCAATCTCCTTTCACTCGGCTTGCTCTTCTCAAAGCAGAACTAGTTTCTCCTTTTATTCATTCATGACATGTGGATGCAACTGGCAAGACAAACATTTATCAATCATACCCTATTGCCTTTGTGAAAATGGTGGTGAGCTACTTTCTTGAACAGCTGCAATTCAAGTTTTGAAGGTACTCCAACAGACTTTTTGGATAGAAACCTCCAGGATTTTTTCCCATCTTCTGGGTTCTTTATTTATTTAAATAATAGTGGCGTCAGAACCCATTATTAAAATTTTCATCAAAATCAAAATGAGTTAACAAACAAATGAGGTCAGGAATTTTAAGGAATCAATTAAAAAAACACTGGCTATTTGATGCAGACATTTTACAATCTCTTAATGTAGAACTCAGAAATTGCAGACTACTGTGTGAACATTTCCATGGCATTTATGATTACTACCTGATAGCCTCTTGCCGTTGAGTTGGATCTACTTGTAGTTGGTGGGTTTGGTGTACTAAAGGAAGAACCACCAAATTGTTTCATTAATCTGCCAAAATTATGAGTGGTTGGCACTTCTGGGGCAAAAAAAGATGATCCTGCTCTGTCTAATGATTAAAAAAAGACAAAAGAACAGAAAAAAAACAATTAGAATAAATGATTGGAAACAAACAGCTATTTATCAAAATATGTGCATATTGGAAAGAAACTTTCTGCAGTGGTCTAATTAAAATGCTAACATGTATTGTTCATTTACAAAAACAAACTAGCACTTAGGTGTGATCCTTTGGTTTTCATTTGATCCTGGGATTGCAAGTTATATATTTTGTGGTATCGATATTTTTAGATAACATTGACATTGAAAAATACATCAAAATTTCAATTTGGTCCAGTCTTATCTTGCAAACTGATAGCTTGCATTATGTAACTTCATTCATCGTATTTGATCAATTAATAGGAAATGTACAGAGAAATGCATGAATGAATAAAAAGAAATCCAATGCAGTGTCTAAATGAATAAATGCAACATCCGGTGAAATACTTATTCAGAGAGATTAATATGGAAGTACCAATTTCTATATTAGGCTTGTGCGTACTTCACTTATTTCAGCCAGAATACTCATTAAAGGAGGCATGACTTTTGGCTTTTTTGAATTTTGTTTCTCAAAGCCCTGATTGTAAGGAATTTTAGCCCCAATTGCATTTGAAGACAATTTGTGATTGTCAAATGAGAACACGGCTGAATAATATACCATTGGTTATTGTCCATGCTGACATGAGAAAACCAAATGGCTAAAGGACAGGTATATTAGCAGCATGGATGCTTTAATAACATACATGGCTGCTTCATCAATGGAATTACATTCCAGCAGAAATCACAGCTTCAGAAGAGGCTAATCAGAAGATGTAAGCATGTTACAATTGGTACAGAAATTGAAATTTGCAAATTGTTAAAGAATTATTTCTCTTCAATTACTTAGATTAAAAAAGAGCCTCAAATAAAACTGTATAAATGATAAATTCTAGCAATGTCTCACTTCAAGAAATGAGAAAATTTAGAAATGAGGAATTTTAGAAATCCATAGCAAGCCAAAGATAAGACTGAAGTATTTGCAATAATTCTCAGCCAGAAGTGCCAAGTGAATGATCCATCTCAGCCTCTTCCAGAGGAATGCACACCACAAACTTAATCGCCAGCCAGGGTAATTCATTCCATGTGTCATCAAGAAAAGGCTGAAGGTACCAGATACTACAGAGGCTACATTCCCTCGTTACAGTTTGGCAACAGTATTGCAGACTTGGGCTCCAAAACCGACTGCACTCAAACGATGCTGTTTTAGTACAGCTCAACACTAGCATGTATCTGACAATGAAGAACATTGCCCATGTATTTCCTGTGCCATAAAGGGGCAAATCCAACCCAGACATGGTCAGCCCACCAGTCTGCTCTCAATCAACAGTAAAGCAATAGAAAGGATCATCATAGATAACAAGGTGTAGAGCTGGATGAACACGGCAGGCCAAGCTGCATCTTAGCAGCAGGAAAGCTGACGATTCGAACCGTCAATTGTGTTATCAAGCAGCACCTGCTCAGCAAGAACGTCCTCAGTGATTTCAATTTGGGTTCAGTTTTCCTGACCTCATTACAATCGTGGTTCAAACATGGACATAACAGCTGAATGTGGTGTTTACTTTCTCGCCGAGCTGGTAAGGGCCTGGTCAAGTCCATCCTTAAATATCGTGGGAGACGAGGGAAGAAATTTTAGAGCCCCTTGCAGAGATTTTTGCTTCATCTTTAGCCACTGGTGAAGTTTTAGAAGACTGGAAGATAACTAATGTTCCATTTTTTAAGAAAGGTAGCAAAGACAAGCCAGGCAACTACAGGCCAGTGAGCCTTACATCAGTGGTATTACAGAGGATGCTGAGGGACAGGATCAACCAACATTCGGATAGTCAAGGTCTGATTAGAGACAATCAGCATGGATTTGTCTGCGGTAAGTCATGTCTGACAAATCTTTTAGAGTTTTTCAAAGAGGTAACCAGGAGGATGGATGAGGGTAGGACAGAGGATGTTGTCTATTTGTAATTTAGTAAAGCCTCTGACAAGGTTCTGCACAGCAGGCGAATCATGAAAGTTAGGTTGCATGGGATCCAGGGAGTGCTTGCTAACTGGATTCAAAATTAGCTCGATGGTAGGAAGCTGAGGGTGATAGTTGAAGATTGTTTTTCAGACTTGTGGCCCGTGACTAGTGGTGTGCAACAGGGGTCAAAGCTGGGGCCTTTGTTACTTGTTTTTTACATAAATGAGCTGGATGTGAATGTACAAGGCGTGGTTAGTAAATTTGCAGATGATACAAAGTCAGGAGATATCATTGATAGTGAAGGTTATCAAAAATTACACAGGGATCTGATCAGATGGGCAAGTGGGCTAAGGATTGGCAAATGCAATTCAGTACAGATAAACGTGAAGTGTTGCACTTTGGAAGTCAAACCAATGTCAGATTTACACAGTAAATGGTAAGGTTCTGAGGAGTGCTGTGGAACAGAGGGACCTAGGAGTACCAGTACACATTTGTTGAAACCAGCGTCACAGGTGGACAGGACGGTGAAGAAGGATTTAGCATGCTGGCCTTTGTCGGTCAAGGCATTGAGTATAGGAGTTGGGATTTTGTGTTACAGTTGTATAAGTAATTGGTGCAGCCGTACTTGGAGTATCGAGTACAGTTTTGGTCAACCTGTTACAGGAATGACATAGTTAAACTGGAAAGTTGTGCAAAGAAGGTTGTGAAGATGTTGCCAGGTCTAGTAGGCCTGAGTTATAGAGAGAGGTTGGCCAGGATAGGACTTAATTCCTTGGAACATAGGAGAATGAGGAGTGACCTTTGATGAGGGGCATAGATAAGATGAATGCATATAGTCCTTTTCCCAGGGACGGGGAATTGAAAACTAGAGGTCATAGGTTTAAGGTGAAAGGGGATAGTCTTAAGAAGGACCTGAGGGGAAACTTTGTAAACAGTGGTGCGTTTATGGAATGGGCTGCCAGATAAAGTGGTTGAGGCAGCGACAATAGCAGCATCTAAAAAACATTTGGATGGGTACCTGCATGAGTAGGGTTTAGAAGAATAGGGACCAAATGTAGGCAATTGGAACTCGCTGAGTGGGCACCACAGTCAACATAGACCAGTTTGGGCCAAAGAGCTAGTTTCCATACTGTATTACTCTATGACTCTATTCCAGTGCAGCCAGGAAGTCAGCTTTATTAGCATCTCTATAATTTTAGTTCAGTCTGCATACCAGGTTGGCTTTTTTGGTGAGAGTGAGTGGCTGGTCAGATAGGTTCCTTAGCCAAATGTCTGCCCTGTCATTACTATGGATAAGGTTAGTCAGTTTTTTTTCCTGTAGGGCCTGTCTTTTCTTGATCTTGGTTTTCTGTTGTTTCATGGTAATGGCTCATTCTAGTGTTGCACTCCATTCTTGGCTAGTCAAGTTTGAATACAAAGTTTTTGGCACACAATTTCCTGCTCACATTTGTGAAGGCATTGGTAATCATTTCCTGTAGCATTATGTGGCCATTTTGTGCAGCTGTTTTCTGTGCTTGTGGGTTGTTTAGTGGCAGCTTGTATTTTACACTGTTTGGCAGTACCTGTTTTCTGTTGCATTCATGTCGGAAGTAAAGTTGCTTGTGAGTGGCACTCAGTCAGATGGCATTCGTCTCCCATCGTCAGGCTAGTTTGAGCATGTTGCGCAACCAAGAAAGAACACCACCCCTTCACCAGAGGCGGACTGATGCTGTCACCTAGTAAGGTGATGAAATGTCTGCGAACAAACGTACCAGCTCACAAAGCAAGTCAACAAGCACATCAACAACCTGAGCTACAAATCTTCTCAAAAATCTTGAATAATAGCTGAATTGCAGATCAGAATTGAGAGTGACTTCCTGTGGTGTGAGTGTCACATCCAGGACCCCTAGCAAAATTAGGATCAAAAGGAATCAGAAGAAACTCTTCACAGGTTGGAATTACACCTAGATAAGAAGAATGTGGTTCTGCTTGTTGGAGATCAGTCAACTCAGCTCCAGGCCATCCTTTAAGGAATTCCTCAAGGTTATGGCCTCAACCCATCCATTTTCAGCCACTTCATCAATGACCTACACTATATCACAGGGTTAGAAGAGGAGATAGTTCCACAAGTTATAGCTCCATTCACAACTCCTCAGATATTGAAGCAGTCCATGTCCAAATGCAGCAAGACGTGGACAATAACCATGCAACAATTGGCAAGTAACATTTAATTACACAATGTCATTGCAATGACCATCTCAAATGCCATCACATCCACAAACATTCATTCCTTCCACTACCAACACACAGTAGCAGAGTGTAGCATCAACAAGATACAATGTAGAAATTCACCAAGGCTTGTTAGACACCTTTCAAACTCACAACCACTGCAATCCAGAAGGACCAGGGCTGCAGATATAGGGGAACACCTGCAAGTTCATCACCTTCCCCTCCAAGCTACTGACCATGCTGATTCAGAAATAATCTTTCTTCATGGTTGCTGGAATCCTAGAACTCATTACTTAACTGCACTGTCTTTCTACACCAAATGGTCAGCAGCAATTCAAGAATGCAGTTCGCCACCACTTTCTCAAGGGCATCCAGGGATTGGCAAGCCAGGGAGCCCATATTCTCCAAACGATATTTTTTTAAAGACGTATGAACAATGCTTCTGTGTAAGTCAAGAGCATGATTGGGTATATTTTATTGCCACACAAGCAATTCAAATATTAATTAAAAACAGAAAGAATATATTATGTGGTTACATGCATATCTAATAATTATTATAGTTTCATTTTTAATTTAAATACAGTGTTACAATGCAAATAAAATATAACATTTAAAGAAAATAGATGATATGTGCTCCTATATTTCACTTACAATTGTTCGTCTTAATGCAAAAGATGCTGGGGTTGATCAAGGATACAGATTTATTCCAATTCAAAGTATACATTGCTGCCTCTTGATTGCAAAGCTTACGATCATCCCTGCATGGAGTTCAAGAAATATTCATACATTGAAAGATTATAAGCTTCTGTTTTAATTTTCTAAGGAACAAATGGAAAACAAAAAAAATGTAACAATTCCATTTATAGGTGTTGACAAAAAAAGTAACAGTGAGAAAACTTCAAAATCATGTTAGAAAGTACAACAATTAATAGACGACCAGCTCACCAAAAATCCAGGCTGAAAACAAAGTGCTGGAAATCACTGGTCAGGCAGCATTCATGGAGAGACAGTAAGCTAAGTTTTCGAGTCTTGATGACTATTCATCAGAGCTGATGTGAAGCGTGGAAGGGGCAGCATTTGTGCAATGGTGGGAGGTGGGGGCGGAGTGCAGGAGGAGTAAGGGTGTTGATAGTGCAGATTAAGTGATCTGAATGTGAGAATGGCAGAACAATGGTGTGTCTAACTGCCAAACTGGAAAGAACACAGTCCCAGTAGAGTGGAGGGAGGGGAGAAAGGACGTGGTGACAGAGAATGTATCAAGTAAAGCTAAAATAAAGGGAAGGAAATGGGAACGGTTTCACAATCTGAAGTTGTTGAACTCAATATTAAGTCCAGAAGTCAAAATGTTCCAGTTTAAGCTGTAAATCACTGGAGAAGCGCAACATGCCGAGGACAAACTCGTGGGCATATGAGCAGGATGCTGTGTTAAAATGACTGCTTATAGGAAGGTTGGGGTAATGCTTGTGCACAGACCAGAGGTGTTCTGCAATGTGGACACCCTATCTGCGTTTGGCTTCTCAATGTAGAGTAGGTTACACTGGGTGCAGCAAATACAATACACCAGATTGGAGGAGGTACAGTGAAATGCTGCTTTACCTACAAAGACTGCTTACACCCTTGGATGGTGAGCAAAGAGGACGTGAAAGGGCAGGTGTTGCACCTTTTGTGGTTAAGTGGGAAGGTGCTGTGGGAAGGGAGGTTGGTGTTGGTGGTCTGGGGTGTATTGGAGGGAACAATCCCTGCAAAATTGAGATGGGGGAGTGAGGGGAAGATGTGTTTGGTGGGGAAGATGTATTTGGTGGTGGTGTCCTCCTGAAGTTGTCTGAAATGTTAGTTTTCTTGATAAAGACAGATTAAAACTAATTATTTCATATTTTTGGTATTTCACTGAAACTGTCATGTATTCCCTGCGGATCTATCCACACCCTGATTTTTCTTTTTTCAGTTGTGTGCCGAAAATGTACATTTTCCTTTTATCTTCCTAGACAATCCAGTTTTACAGGATTTTTTTGTTACATTTGAAAAAAAATCTTTTTTAAAAATCATCTAGTATTCTCTTTGGTCATTTTCTCCTTTTCCAGCCAAGGGTGTGTATGTCCTCAATTTTGCCCCTCTACCTTACTCTTTTTTGTGAAGGCAATAGAGCGCATGCAGGAACAGTTCACAACAATGAGATAAAGAAATTTCAGTTACAGTAACAGTTGGAGAAGATGGGACTGTTCTCCTTGAGAAGATAAGAAACAGTTAGTATTTCAATCAAATCTGTTTCTATGTTCAACATACAATCATAATAATTAGGATCAGGCATATGCCATTTGATCCTTCTGGTCCATATTAGCTGATCTAAATTGTGACATCAACTCTACATTCCTGCCAACCGCTAACCACTGACTCCCTTATTAGTCAAGAATTTATCTACCTCTTCCCTTAAAAATATTCAATGATCCTGCCTCCGCTATTTTCTGAGGAACAGGGTCCCAAAGACATTCAATCATCAAACCCAAAGAAGAAAAAAAATCTTCTTCAAATCAGTTTTGTATCAGAGGTCCATGACTTTTAAACTATGTACTCTAGTTGTTCTCATCTTTCCCATAAAGGGAAACTATCCTTTCGACATTCATCCTGGTATGTCCCCTCAGGATTCTATATGTCTCAATAAGAATACCTCGCAGTCTTCAAAACTTGAATGCATACAGGCACAGCCTGTTCAACCTTTCCTTTTAAGATAATCTCACTTTCCAGTTATCAGTAGAATGAACATTACCTGAACTGCCTCTAACATATTTACATCCAAAACCATACACAGTACTCCACATCATCAAATTATAAGAAAATGACCCTATTTTTATATCCTATTCCTCTTTAAATAGACAAGATTTCATTTGTCTTCCTAATCACTTGCTGTACCTGTTTACAAACTTTGGGATTCATTATTCAGAATAAAAAACCCTCAATTTTGCAGAGTTCTGTAATTTCTCTCCAGTTAAATAATACTGGCTTTCCCATGCATTTTTGTTCACTCATGAGACATGGGTATTGCTGACAGCGCCAGGCATTTATAGCCCATCCCTCATTGCCTTTGAATGTGGTAGTAAGTTTGAACCACTGTAGTCCATATGGTCTAGATAAATTTACAATGTTGTTATGGAGAGAACTTTAGGAATTTGATTTAGTAGTAGTGAAGGAATGGTGATATATCTGTGGCTTGAAGGGAACCTTGAAGGTGGTGGTGTTCCCATTTATCTGCTGCCCTTGTCATTTTAGTTAGAAATATTGTGGGTTTGGAAGGTGCTGTCTAAGAACCTGAGGGGAATTTCTGCAATGCATCTTGTGGCTGCGACTGAACATTGGTGGTGGATGACTGAATGTTGTGGTCGTGGTGCCAATCATGTCAGCTGCTTTGTCCTGGATGGTGTCAATCTTTTTGTGTGTGTTTGGAGTTGCACTGATCCAGGAAAGTGGCAAGTATGGCATCACACTCCTCACGTATCCATTGTTGATATGGATATAACTCACGGAAGTATTCCTAGCCTCTGACCTGCTCTTGTAGCCGCTGCATTTATATGGCGGGCCCAGTCCAGTTCTGATCAATGGTAACCTTCAGGATGTTGACAGTAGGGTACTTAGTAATGACAACACCATTAAATATCAACCGGCAGTGGTTAGGCTGTCTTATCAGAGAAGATCATTGCCTGCATTTATATGGCGTGATAGCATTGTGGGTCAACCCATAGCAGGAGGACTGCAGCGGTTCAAGGAGGCAGCTCATCACCATCTTCTCAAGGGCAACTAGGGATGGGCAAGTAATGCTGGCCAGCTAGCAACGCCCACATCCACAAATGAATAGGGAAAAAGATATTTGCCACTTGCCAGCTGAAGCCTGGATGTTGTCCAGATCTTGTCGCATTTCGACATGATTTGTGTCAGCATCTCAGGAGTCGCAAATGGTGCCAAACATTTCGCAATCATTAGCAAACATCCACATTTCGGACTTGATGATAGATGGAAGGTAATTGATCAAGCAGCTAAATATGATTGGGCCTGGGACACTACCCTAAGGAATACCTACTGAGAAGTCTTGAAGCTGAGATGAATGACCTCCAACAACCACAACCATCTTTCTATGGGCTAGGCATGGCTACAACCACAGGAGAGTTTTCCCTCTGATTCCAAATGCCAAAGTAGACAAATTCACATTTTCTACCTTACATTCCATCTTTGTTACCCATTCAAAATTGAGGGGTCTGTACAATAGATAGTAGATATGGTGGAAGGACTGAGAATCAGAGAACATAGATTTAAGGTAATTGGAAAAATAAGTAATGACGGCATAAGGAAAAAGGTTTTCCTATATTAAATGATTGAGATCAGGAATACATTAGCTCAGAATCAGCTTAAAGGAAAGTAAATTGAGGCTTTCAAAAGAAAACTGGATCATTATCTGAAAAACAAAATTGTTGGACAATGGGGAAAAGGCTGGGCAGAAATGCTAAGTAAATTGCTCCTTCCAAGGGCCCATGAAGACAAGAATGGATGAATGGGGGTAAGGGGGATTGGTGAAGCCACGTAGCAATTTGAAAACAAGGAAAATTTTAAGGTAAGTTAAAATTAAGGAAAACATTTCTTAACCAGATCCGGTGTAGGTCAGAAATCACAGGTAATGGACAAACAGGATGCTGTATGAACTAGGGAACAAGTAGGGTTTTTGCTGACTTCAAGTTTTCAGAAGGTCGAACATAGGAGACCAGCTGGAAATGAATTGGAATATCTCAAATCCAGAGGTAACAAAGGCATGAATTAGGGTTTCAGCAGAGACGCTGAGGTAGGAATGGAGTTTTTTCATTAACTCATGGGATGTAGTTGTCACTGGCTGGGCCAGCATTTATTTCCCCCTCCCTAGATACCCTTGAGAAGGTGGTGGTGAGCTGCCTTCTTGAACTGTTGCAGTCCATGTGCTATAGGAGACCTACAACAACATTAGGAACAGAATTCCAGGATTCTGACCCAGCAATACTGAAAGAATGGGGAATTGTTTTCAAGTCAGGACGGTGAGTGACTCAGAGGGACTTTTCATGTATGTTATGAGTGACAGGAAGAAAAATGAAGATTACTGGTATGAAAAGGAGAGGTTCTGAGGTACATTAAATGGAGAGGAGCAGGAAAGACATAGATATTTGAAAATGAGAGTGAATACTTAAGGAATGATACACAGGCACTATGGTTGGTGGTCTTTGTCAGTTTATAGCAGGTAACAATATACCGGAAATCAAACGTTATTAAAAAAAAAATCAACAAACTATTAAAAAGAATTATAGTTACAATTTAAGAAAATCTGAATTTACTGGATCGAAGTAAATGCGCAATCATATCAAATCAATTAATGTTTTAGCACTGCATAAATTAATCCATTTCTCAGTTTAACTTACGTGACAATCTTAATATCACAGGTTGTAAAAGTAACTCGATCAGATTTTCTACAGTCTGGATCACAGCAGCAATTTATATCACACTGTTCCACCAGTAAGTTGCAAACACACAAGGAGTGAACTGAAAGGGCAAAAATGTACCAAAGTGATCATAAAACTAAAAAAAAGAGATACATTTCCAATTTATCAATTCTGGTGAAATTAGTGATGGATATATTGACTGATCAATAAAAATTGCATATCATACAACGCAGAGCTCCCTCAGTAATACATTGAAAAGTCAGCCAAAATACATACTCACATTCCTGAGGTCATCATGAGTGTATGATCTCGTTATGAGAGACACAAACCCTATCATGTAACATTTCCTTAATATTTACTTAATATTAAATTTGAAAGCGTTCAGAAAAGATTTACAAGGATATTAGAGACAACAAGGTGTAGAGCTGGATGAACACAGCTGGCCAAGCAGCATCAGAGGAGCAGGAAGGCTGACGTTTTGGGCCTAGACCCATCATCAGAAATATTGCCAGGGTTTGCAGATTTGAGTTATAGAGAGAGAGGTTAAATTGCCTGGGGCTATTTTCCCTTGGGTGTCGGAGGTGGAGGAGTGACCTTATAGAGGTTTATAAAATCATGAGGAGCATGGATAAGATAAATAACCGAGGTCTTTTTCCCAGGGTAGGGGAGTCCAAAACTAGAGGGCATAGATTTAAGGTTAGAAGGGAAAGATTTAAAAAGGGACCTAATGGACCTCTGTGGTCAGAAAGCCTCTGTGGTCAGCTCCTGCAATGTAATACTTCTGTCTAATTTGTTTACATGACGATCCTTTTAACAACATCTTATTTCTGTAAAGTAATGCAACCACTTTTTTATTCCTTTTTTCATATCTAAGATTGGTGCCTAGGTACTTGTGCCTCAGACGGTGCCATTTGAGGTGACAATGTAAAACCTTTCACTGTATGACTGTACTTGAGTACACATGACAATAAATATTCTAAATTCTTTTTCATGTAGCAAGTGGTGCGCATGGTATGAGCTGCCAGAGGGAGTGGTAGATGCTGATAAAATTACAATATTTAAAAGGCATCGGAATGGATACATGAATAGGAAGGGTTTAGACAGATATGGGCCAACTGCTGGCAAATGCGACTAGATTTATTTAAAATATCAGGTTGGCATGGATAAATTGAACTGAAGGGCATGTCTCCATGCTGTACAACACCCTGACTCTATTGATTAATTAATTCAAAACTTACATTGACATGAAAATTACTGACACTGATTCTGGGAAGGATAGGCATGTGGTTCAGAATAAAACCCAGAGCACTGATTTCATTCCTGCTCTGGCTGACAAGTGATGACATTTCTAAACCAGGTGGTACATAAACTTGGGTCTTTTGGGCCATTTACTTTTATAGATAGCTTCTGAATCAACTTTCCCAGATATGTTACTGCACAGGTTTGGAGCAGTTGGGACTTGAACCTGGTCTCCTGGTCTAGAAGTAGGAACACTACCACAATTCTACAAGAAAAACACCCTCCTCACAACTACATTCCAGGTAAAGTAGACGTAGCATCTGTCTCCCTGCTCTGCCCATGAAAGCAGGTAATAACAGCTACCAATCACCGAGGAAATTATCAAAAATTAGCTAGGGGACGATCACTCATGGAAAGTATGGACTAATTATAGAACTGAATCCTTGTCCAAGGTTAATATTTTTGATTTTGGGAACACAAGTTCTGTTCCTTCTGCTTTATTCTGCCGTTTTTAAGTGGCGGGGGGAAAATCGCGTTTAAACAGAGCCAAGCATACAGGGACATAAACCTACCGTTTATTTGAAGGTCTGGCAGTGTACCTACTCGCGGCAGATCCTCACTTTGAGTTACTGTCGATGAAGCTGTTGTTAAATCTGTCCACTGATCCACGAAGCTCGTGGTATTACCAGAGTTAGAATTCAACGGATGTGAAGTACTCACAATTTCAGTCAGATTATTGTCGGCAAGCAAATTGCCCTCAATAACGCTGTTTAATAAGAGTCTCATAACAATCCATACAACAACGGTCAGCTCCATCGCCGTGGGCAACCAATAACCATCAGTATCCGCTTCCTGTCGGCTGATTGGCGCAATCTGCGGCAAAATTTATGAGAAGTAAATCACTGGGCGACACCGTCAGTTATGTGTATTAAAAAAGAGGAAAAATAATTTTAAGATGCAGCATGAAGTTTGAGCTTGCGTGACGTCACCACATCTGACGTCAATCGTGGTTTAAAACGCTCGTGACGTAGGCACGGCGGTGACGCTCGTCCTTTGGGATTGGGGTTCGGAGCGTTGGATGACGCAGTGGCCAATCCCAATGACGCGCGTGCGCGGGTTCGTCACGAGAGCCGTGAATTGGAAGTGGAATGCCGTAACGTTCAGATGAGTAGTTGGTGTGACTGCAGTCGAAAGTGTTACGTTCTGCGTAAGGAAGATGGCGATTCTCGGGCTGCAGTTTGACGGAGCCGGCCGCGTCCACCTGAAGAACAGACTTTAAGTGACGAAAGTGTATATGTCTTGGAGAACAGAGCAAAAAAGTAGGATCGAATCGAGAACGTGAAGCTGCGTGTTTGTGTGCGTTGCCGTTGCGAGAGTGAGCGGAGTGTGTCCGCAGTCTCTGCCTCTCTACCCCTGCCCTTCTGGGCTTCAAGGTGCCGCTCAGGACCCTCAGGGGTGCAGGGATGTTTTCTGTTTTGTCCTATGGAAGACTGGTGGCCAGAGCAGTATTAGGAGGACTCTCCCAGACGGATTCTCGGGATTATAGCCTGGTTACAGCCAGTTGCGGCTTTGGGAAGGACGTCAGGAAAGGGATATTAAAGAAGGGAATGTGTTATGGAGATGATGCGTGTTTCATTGCCCGGCACAGGAGCGCTGATGTTTTGGGTAAGTGGGTGACTTTATTTTTAGTAAATAAGCAGCAATGTTTTAAAACAAAACACGAACGAATAGTTTGAGGCAAGCGTGCTATTGTGGCGTACCAAAGGCCCTGCTCAGTTTCGACAAGAATGGAAAGACAAAATTCCACCGGCGTAAAACGCTGTTTTGTTGGATGAGAAATATCATAATGTGTTAAAGCGTTGTTTTAGTTCCGAAACTCACCGACGTTAGTCCGCAGTCGGTGCATATTGAATAAGTCATGTTTTTAATTTTATGGTAACGTATGAAATTAACTTTTTAGTTTCTTTCCACCCTCCGTTCGTTAAAAATAAGTCGAAAGTTTAACTTTCTAAATGCGAGCAAACGTTTCCCGGATTATGCGTACACGTGGGTCGGTTTGTTTTGATGAGCCGTAAAAATTATGACGGGGAAAGTATCGAAGATTCTTTTCGTCTTTGTTGCAAACTAATTAAATTTCCACGGTTGAATGAAACACGAAATATTAATATTGCAACTGTACTTCAACAATATAATGTGACTTTGAACAAGCTTCTACGTTTGGACCGGCGGACTGAGGCTGACTTCCGCATTGGAAAGCCGCAGGAAATGTGAAATCGACTACATGTTGCAATTTATGTAACTTTGAGATTGTTTACTTCGAAGCATTAGAAACAGTGAAGTGACTGATTTTAATTATAATTTTACTAAAACACAAATCAAGTTAATGGTAAACATGTAGAGTATACATGCGCAATGAAAATCTACGCAAATAGAACGAGTGTCTTTTTAGAATTGCGAGTGTATCCTAAGGACCGCAGTGTTTCAAAGGCAATTGGGGATGAGCAAGAAACGCTGATGTAGCCAGCAATACCCGATTATCCGAAGAACAAAAAATGGAAAAATTATATTAAACCTGTTTTCAAAAGTGACGTGTCATTGCCCTCTTGAAACGTACTGTTGTGTGCATTTTTCACAGAGCTCACCATTTTAAAATGAGACAGCATCTGCAGAGTTGTCACTAATCCTGAAAACTTAATTGTGTGTGATTGAAAATTAGGACTGTCTGGTTGAAATTGATTTTACAGATGGCAGAATAGTAGCTACTGTATAAACGCAACCTTTAATCCATCATTAATTCTGCATATTTACAACGATGAAAAAAAATTACTGCCTAGATTAATGTTTCCCTCATGTTTTGATCTTGAATAATGGAGGGATCAGTGTGTCTGGTTTGGAATTGTTTTGACAATTTACGCTGATCTTTTAAAGAGCTTGTGTTCAGTTAAGGAAATGTACCAAATACTTTGTCAAATTATTTGAGTTGCACCAATAATTTCTGCTTTTACAGGCCCTTAGGTTATTTTATTCATGCCTCCCTGTCTCAGTCTGTTGATTTGTACTCTCAGGGTGGTCTACAACAAAGTTGTGAATTCTGCTTCTCTAGGAAATAAGATCTTTGATTAGGCAAGAGAAATTGTTTATCTATATTTGAAGTTGTTACCTGCAGTTTTCTTCCTGTTGGCTTCCAAAAGAAATAAGATTATGAATGTTTGTCATTGTAATTACAATCTCTCCCTCAACCCAACCTAATCTATCCAGTGGAGCTATTGCAGTACCATCATTGCAAGTTTGTATAAATCATCATAAGAGTTTACTCTTCCACTTGTATACTGACAAGCCTTTTACTTCTTGACTGCCATTTGACTCTTTAACATTGTCCCTATCAAACTGTGACTTGGGTTCAGAATTGCATAATCTATATTTATTTCCATTTAAATAATTAAAAAATCAAGTCCTCACCTCGAACTCTACTTTTCCTTCATCACCGCCAAGACAGTTCGCAATCTAATTCAGAGATTCTGTTTGAATTGGAATTGAGCTTTTGGCCCTTTTAACTGTTCTATAACAGGCCACTTCTCCATCTGTCATTTTGATGGCCTCAGATGTTTTTTCCAGCATTGAAAATGTACAAAGTTAGACAGAGTAATTTATTGAAGGATTTCAGGCTCCAGTTATACAGGAGCTACTATTCTCTGTTGGCTATAAAATCAGTTTTAAGCTGTGAGTCCTAACTCCCAACATTTTCATATTGAAAATTTTGTGGATGCTTTTATCCCCCCAACAGTTGACTGTTTCAACCCTGACCTAGCTGGTCTTCTATGTTCTACTTTCCAAATATTTCAGCTCGTCTAAAACTACCAGGATCCTATTCTATATCAGATTCCACCTTTTCTATTTGCCTCTGTCTTTTCTCACCAGTATACTGCAACAGTAATGGACCCTCGGAGCATGCTAGCAGGGATATTGAAGACGAGCTCCAGAGTTGGCCATGCCCCTGATCAGCCTTGACATCTAACTCTGAGAAATTACTCACGTATATCCTGTACATACAAGGCAGGACACATCCACTCTAGACAATTACTGCCTCTTCACTCTGCTCTCTATCAGCAACAGTATGATGGATGGGTTGTAAACAGTGCCATCAAGCAACAGTTGTTCAAGTAAACTGACATTCGGCTTCTGTCAGGGCAAATTGGCTGCTGACCTGGTTCGAGCTGTGATCCATATTATATTGGAGAAAAGAGCTGAATGCAATGTGCTGATTCTCCTGGAAATCAAGGCAGCAATTGACTGCTTAGACTTTAACGAACTCTTTTTTTAAAAAAAAACAAAAAAATACTAACAATGGAAATTGTGGGGGCAACCATTTTTGATTCAGACTTAACCTGAATAAAGATGGTCTGAGACCAAAACACTGCAAGAGTTTCTTTAACCCAGTATCTGACCCCACTGCTTTATTAATGACCTTCTCTCTGTTATGAATGTTTGATTGCAAGTGGTTCTGAACATTTTTCAATGACTTAGATGTTGAAGCAGCGTGTGTCCATATGCTACAAAAACTAGCATTCAGGCTAAGTGATGAGTAATATTTAGGCCACAAGTGCCAGTAAGGACGGTCTGTCTGAGACAATCTCCACTTGATGCTTAATGCAATTTTCATCTTTACTTCCACAATATTGACATCTTGGAGCTGCTGTTTCCCAGAAACTGTATTGGTCTAGGCATATAAATACTGTGGTTATAAAACCAGGTCAGTAGTTATGAATTCTGTGGTGACTACCTTTTCTGCTGATTTCTAAAAGTCTGTCTGGGATATTCATGGCACAAGTCACTTTATGTGATGAAGTATCTCCCCTGCATACCAAGAATGAATATAGCTCTAAGAAGCTTGACACCATCCAAGTCAAAGCAGCTCATATGATTGACACTCTATCTGACAATTTAAGCAATCACTTCCTCCAAGCTATATACTATCCTGGAACTATATCACGGGTGCTTCAATGTTGGATGAAAATACTAGAACTGTAGCAGTTTGAGAAAGCAGTTCACCTTCACAAAAGCAGATACTAGCTCAACCAGCAGCACCCAAATCCAATCAAAGAATATCTAAAATAATTTGCATCGGCTGTCAGCTTTGTCTCCAGATACTTGGTTTGGGTATGACCTTATTATCCACAATGCTTTTTGTGGTCTGAGTGATAGTTCTGTAACATACTTCTCATTTCAGTGAATACCTCCATTAGGCATTTTGTCTTCCCATATTTTCTGGTTTGAGTTGGTCAACTTATTTGAATTAACTTCCAGTTACTGTTGTTTAAAAGCTGGTTCTGAACCCTCTTTGTTTCAGACAAATGGTGTTTAATCTGGTACAATATAGTAAAATATTTTAATGGACTCAACCGGTGTGTAATTTTATGCTTGCAAATTATTCCTGCTCAATTTTCCTTTGTCAGATGTACCTACTAGAGAAGGTGCAAAACTTGATCAACTCTTGAGATATAAGACAGGGCAGTTGACTGAGGTGCCAGTGGGGCAGCACTTTGGGGCCAGTGACTATAATTCTATTAGTTTTAATAGTGATGGAAAAGGATAAACTGGATCTAAAAGTTAAAGCTCTAAATTGGAGTAGGGCTAATTTTGACAATAATAGCCAAGAATTTTCAAGAGTTAGTTGAAAGCAGATGTTTGCAGGTAAAGGTACAGCTGGAAAATGGGAAGGCTTCAAAACAGATATCGAGACCAAATACAGAAGTTGCTGGAAAAGCTCAGGTCTGGCAGCATCTGTGAAGAGAAAATCAGAGTTAATGTTTCAAGTCCAGTGACCCCTCCTCAGAACTGGACCCAAAACCTTTAATTCTGATTTCCTCTTCATAGATGCTACCAGACCTGCTGAGCTTTTCCAGCAATCTGTTTTTGTTCCTGGTTTACAGCATCTGCAGTTCTTCTGGTTTCTGAGATAACAAGAGTCCAGAGAGAGTGCATTCCTGTTAGGATGAAGGGCAAGGCTGGTAGGTGCAGGGAATGCTGGATGACTAGAGAAATTGATGTTTTGGTCAAGTAGAGGAAAGAAGCATAAGTCAGGTATAGACAGCAGAATCAGGTGGATCCCTAGAAGCATATTAGGGCAGGAGGAATATACTTGAGATCAGGAGGGCAAAAGTGGACATGAAATAACTTCAGCAAATAGGGTTAGAGAGAATCCAAAAGGATCCTACAAATACATGAAGGACAGAAGGGGTAACTAGAGACAGAATAGGGCCCCTTAAAGATCAACGAGACCCACCATTGTGTGAAACTGTAGGAGCTGAGGGAGACTAAATTAGTGTTTTGCATCCATGTGTACTGTGGAGAAGTATACGGAAGATAAAATGTGGGGAAATAAATAATGACCTCTTGAAAAATGTCCATATTAAAGAAGAGGAGGTGCTGAACATCTTAAAATGCCCAAGAGTGTATAAATCTCTGGGACCTGATCAGGTGTACCCTAGAGATGAGGGAAGTGATTGCTGGGCCCCTTGCTGAGATATTTGTATCATCGATAACCGCAGGTGCTAGAAAACTCTGGTTGGCAAACATTGTGCTTCTATTTAAGAAAGATGGCAAGGAAAAGCTAGGGAACTATAGACTCGTGAGCCTGATGTCGCTGGTGGGCACGTTGTTGGAGGGAATCTTGAGGGACAGAATTTGAATGTATTTGGAAATGCAAGGACTGATTTAGGGATAGTCAACATGGCTTTGTGCATGAGAAATTGTCTCACTGAATTGAGTTTTTTTTTGAAGTAGCAGCAAAGAGGATTGAGGGCAGAGCGGCAGATGTGATCCATGTGGACTTAAGGTGTTCGATAAGGTTCCTCATGGTAGACTGGTTAGGAAGGTTATATCACAGAAAACAGGAAAACTAGCTATTTGGATATAGAGCTGGCATAAAGGTAGAGGACAAAGTGGTAGTGGAGGGTTGTTTTTCAGACAAGAGGCCTGTCACTGGCAGTGTGCCACAAGGATTGGTGCTGGTCCGCTGCCTTTTGTTACTTGTATGAATGATTTCAATGTTAATGTAGGAGGTGTAGTTTGCAGATGACACCAAAATTGGAGGTGTCGTGGACAGTGACGAAGGTTACCTCAGAGTACAACATGATCTTGATCAAATGGGCCAATGGGCTGAGGAGTGGGAGATGGAGTTTAATTTGGATAAATGTGAGGTGCTGCATGTTGGAAAGGCAAATCAAGGCAGGACTTATACGCTTAATAGTAAGGTCCTGAGGAGTGTTGCGGAACAAAGACTTAGAATAAAGGTTCACAGTTCCTCGAAAGCGGAGTCGCAGATAGATAGGATAATGAAGGTGGTGTTTGGTATGCTTACCTTTGCTCGTCAGCCCACTGAGTATGGGAGTTGGGAGGTCACGTGGCTGTACAGGACGTTGGTTCGGCCACTTTTGGAATACTGTGTGGTTCTGGTTTCCCTGCTGTAGGAAAGATGTTGTGAAACTTGAAAGGGTTCAGAAAAGACTTACAGGGATGCTGCCAGGGTTGGAGGGTTTGAGTCATAAGGAGGCCGAACAGACTGGGCTATTTTCCCTGGAGTGTCAGAAGCTGAGGGGTGACTTTGGAGACAGGCATGGATCAGGTAAATAGGTAAGGTCTTTTTTCCCCCCGGATAGGGGAGTTCAGCTCTAGAAAGCATAGGTTTGAGGTGAGAGGGGAAGGACAGAAAAGGGACCTAAGGAGCAAACATTTCACGCAGAGGGCTGTGCGTATATGGAATGAGCTGCCAGAGGCAGTGGTAGAGACTGGTACAGTTACAACATTTAAAAAGCATCTGGGTATATGGACAAGACGGTTTTAGAAGAATACGTGCCTCTATTTAAGAAAGATGATAAGGAAAAGCTAGGGAACTATAGACTGGTGAGCCTGACGTCAGTGGTGGGCACGTTGGAGGGAATCTTGAGGGACAGGATTTGAACGTATTTGGAAATGCAGGGACTGATTAGGGATCATCAACATGGCTTTGTGCATAAGAAATTGTCTCACTGAATTGAGTTTTTTTTTTGAAGTAGCAGCAAAGAGGATTGAGGTCAGAGCAGCGGATGTGATCTAAGTGGACTTAAGGCGTTTGATAAGGTTCCTTGTGGTAGACTGGTTAGGAAGGTTAGATCATAGAATACAGGAAATCTAGTTTTTTGGATATAGAGCCGGCTCAAAGGTAGAGGACAAGGTGGTAGTGGAGGGTTGTTTTTCAGACTGAAGGCCTGTCACTGGGAGAGGAAGTGGTAGAGACTGGTACAATTACAACATTTAAAAAGCATCTGGGTATATGGACAGGAAGGTTTTAGAGGAATATGGGCCAAATGCTGTAAATGGGATGAGATTTATTTAGGATATCTGGTCAGCATGAGGGATTTGGACTAAGATTATTTCCCTGCTGCATATCTCTGACTCTGTGTACTTCAATGGCATGTAAGTTGGCTGTACAATTGAGTCTTCTGTGATGCTGTAATGTTGGAAACTACAATATCTTTAAACTAGTACAGTGTTAAATATCAAGTATTTTGAATAGTTTCAAGCAATGAAAATGCTACTGAAAATCATCCAAATACGCAAACAAGTTAGGTGCAGAATAGTGAATATATTTAAACTAGTTCCATTTTTTAAGGTGAATTTGGTGGCTTATTGGAAAACGTATCTTTCTCATTCTGCACCATTGAACTTTAGATTTCTTTCCCTATATGCCTACACAATAGTTGACACGCCTGTCTGGGCTTGCTTCGTTGTTCTTGTCCATCTTTTTCTCAATTCCTCTGATTTCAGTTTGATTCTGTCAGTTGCTGGTACAGGGTGTTGATGAGGCCACTTCTGGAGAACTGCATACTCTGCTAATCCTTCCTGCAGCAGGGCAACAATATTAAATTGGAGAGTATGCAGATGGAGTATAGTGTGGGAAAGTGAGAGATTATGCAATTTGAGATGAAGAACAGAGACATAGATTATTTTCTAAATAGGAAAAATCTTTGGAAATCTGAAGCATAGAGGGACTTGAGATGTCCAGTTCACGATTCTCTTCACCTTTTAACATGCAAGTTTAGTTGACAGTTAGGAAGACAAATACAGTAATAACATTCATTTTGAGGAGGCTAGACTACAAGAGCAGGGATGTACTGCTTGGGCTACATAAGGTTGTATATGTATAGTGTGTTCTGGGCCCCTATCTAAGGAAAGATGTATAGGAAGTTTACGAGAATGATTCTGGGGATAAGGGGCTTGTCATAAGAGGAGTAGTTGAGGACTTGTTCTGTACTTAATGGAGTCTAGAAGGATGATGGCTGCTTCATTTGAAACTTTCAGAATACTGAGAGACCCAGATAGTGAATGTGGAGAGGTTTCTAGAAGGAGAGACTAGGACCGGAGGGCATGGCCTCAGTGAAGGAACAACCCTTTAGAACTGAGATGTCAAATTTCTTCAGTCTGGAAAATCTGGAATACATTGCCTCAGAACGGTGTGGAGACCATGTCATTCTGTCTGTTTAAGACAGATTCTTGAGTGGTAAGGGGATCAAGAGTTAGGGAAAGAAGGCAGGAGAATGAGATGAGAAATTTCCAGCAATGATCGCATGACGGAGCAGACTTGATGGGCCAAATAGCCTAATTCTGCTCATATCCACGATCTTGTCTTATGGGTATAGTCATACAATACAGAAACAGACCCTTCAGTCCAACTCATCTGTACTGATCAGACATTCCAATCTGACCTAGTCCCATTTGTCAGCAATTGGCCCATAACCACCTTAAGCCTTCCTATTCATTAAACTATTCAGATGCCTTTTTTTGTCGAAATAGTGAGACCTGGAAAGTAGTAAAGATTTGCTAAACCTGGAAAACTGCATTTTTTTTTCTTTTAGAAAGGATATTAATGCACTGAAGAGAGTTTTGTGAAAAATGATTTTACCGGAATAGTATCAGGAATACAAGGTACCTGCTGGGAAAGGATGAACAGACTTGTCTCTTTCTTTTGAAAAGTGGAGGCTAAGAAGTGACCTTGGCAGTCTTAAATCCTTTCATAATTTTCAGAAGAGCAGGTGTAGAGTGAATGTTTCCCTGTGGAGGAAGATCAGAAGTAGAGGCTATTCAGATAATGTGGTCAACAAATATCAAGTAAGGAATTTGGACTTATTGATGTACAGTAAAATTGTGATAAATGATTGAGTCATAGGGAGCCCAACCCCACATTCTTGTGTAACAGAGTTTCAACATAAATGAGGAAACCCTGATGTAGCCTGATTTCCCTATATATGCGTTTTCAAAGGAAAGAGAAATACACAGTGAAAATGTGAAAATTAAGCTTTGTTACTGAAATTAATTCTCAACAGAACATGATTTAATGTTGATTTCTGTCTTTTAAAAAAAACACTTCTTCTGAAGTAGTTAAAGAAATTCATTGGGCACTTCATTAGAAACTAATCTAAAAATTCAAGATAATAAAGTGTGAAGCTGGATGAACACAGCAGGCCAAGCAGCATCTTGAGCACAAAAGCTGACATTTCGGGTCTAGACCCTTCATCAGAGAGGGGGATGCGGTGAGGGTTCTGGAATAAATAGGGAGAGAGGGGGAGGCGGACCAAAGATGGAGAGAAAAGAAGATAAGTGGAGAGGAGAGTATAGGTGGGGAGGT
Source organism: Stegostoma tigrinum (assembly GCF_030684315.1). NCBI lineage: Eukaryota > Metazoa > Chordata > Chondrichthyes > Orectolobiformes > Stegostomatidae > Stegostoma > Stegostoma tigrinum. The sequence goes on from NC_081379.1 coordinate 24,117,879, forward strand.
AGGGAGGGGATAGGTCAGTCCAGGGAAGACGGACAGGTCAAGTAGGTGGGATGAGGTTAGTAGGTAGGAAATGGAGGTGCGGCTTGGGATGGGTGAGAGGAAGAACAGGTCAGGGAGGCAGAGACAGGCTGGGCTGGTTTTGGGATGCAGTGGGGGGAGGGGAAGAGCTGGGCTGGTTTTGGGATGCGGTGGGGAAAGGGGAGATTTTGAAGCTGGTAAAGTCCACATTGATACCATTGGGCTGCAGGGTTCCCAAGCAGAATGAGTTGCTGTTCCTGCAACCTTCGGGTGGCGTTTTTGTGGCACTGCAGGTGGCCCATGACGGACGAGTCATCTAAAGAATGGGAGGGGGAGTTGAAATGGTTCGCGACTGGGAGGTGCAGTTGTTTATTGCGAACCGAGCGGAGGTGTTCTGCAAAGCTGTCCCCAAGCCTCCGCTTGGTTTCCCCAATGTAGAGGATGCCACACCGGGTACAATGGATACAATATACCACATTGGCAGATGTGCAGGTGAACCTCTGCTTGGAGACCCGCTTTGCAGAATACATTGGGGAAACTAAGCGGAGGCTTGGGGACCACTTTGAAGAACACCTCCGCTCGGTTCGCAATAAACAACTGCACCTCCCAGTCACGAACCATTTCAACTCCCCCTCCCATTCTTTAGATGACATATCCATCATGCGCCTCCTGCAGTGCTACAGTGATGCCACCCGAAGGTTGCAGGAACAGCAACTCATATTCTGCTTGGGAACCCTGCAGCCCAATGGTATCAATGTGGACTTCACCAGCTTCAAAATCTCCCCTTCCCCCACTGCATCCCAAAACCAGCCCAGCCTGTCTCTGTCTCTGCCTCCCTAACCTGTTCTTCTTCTCACCCATCCCTTCCTCCCACCCCAAGCCGCACCTCCATTTCCTACCTACTAACCTCATCCCACCTCCTTGACCTGTCCATCTTCCCTGGACTGACCTATCCCCTCCCTACCTCCCCACCTATACTCTCCTCTCCACCGATCTTCTTTTCTCTCCATCTTCAGTCTGCCTCCCCCTCTCTCCTATTTATTCCAGAACCCTCACCCCATCCCCCTCTCTGATGAAGGGTCTAGGCCCGAAACGTCAGCTTTTATGCTTCTGAGATGCTGCTTGGCCTGCTGTGTTCATCCAGCCTCACACTTTATTATCTTGAATTCCCCAGCATCTGCAGTTCCCATTATCTCTATCTCTAATCTAAAAGTCCATCTTGATTCTGCAGAAAAGTCAAGGACTGTGAGAGTTATTAGAGCGATTATAGACAAGTTGAGTGGGCTGAAACTTGGCAGGTGGAATATAATGGAGGCAATGCAAGGTTAAGCACTTTGGCAGGAGGAATAGAGGAACTAAATATTTTTTTAAATGGAGAAAGATGCAGCACAGAGGAATTTGGGGATCCTCGTACTTGAATCTTAGACAACTAACATCCAAGTTCAACAGGTGATTGGGAAAGTAAATAGAATGTTAAACTTCATTTCAAAGGGAATGAAGTATAAATATAAAGGATTCTAGCTAAAAATACACAAGGTATTAGCCAGACCACAGCTGGTCTGGACAGTTTTGGTTGCCTTATCTGAGGAAAGATGTACAGGCATTTGAGGCTCGAGGCAGTCCAAAGAAAGTTACTTAAGTTGATGCCAAGTCTTGTCTTCACTGGAGTTTAGAATGAAACACAACCTTATTGAAACAAGATTCTTGAGACGTTTAATGTGGAGAAGTTGTTTCCTTTCGTGGGGAAAGTCTAGGATCACAGGGCATAATCTTTAATAGATCAGCAATTTAAGGTTGATGAAGAGGAAATTGTGGATTTCTTTCATGAAGAGGCCTGTTAATGCTGAGTTGTAAAGGATTTAAGCCTGAGATGAACAGATCTTTAATTGGTAACGGAACTGATTGTTACAGGGTTGGGAAAAAATCCTCAACACTTTGCCATCAGATTAGTCATTATCTCATTGAATTGCAGAGCAGACTCCTCGGGCAAAATGGCTTATTTCTAGTGTCTTATGGTTCTATCAGACTTGTTTCTCCTGCAGTCTGTATAGCAGCTTACATCTCTGAAACCTGAGCTCTTAAATTCTCTTGCATTTTCACTTTTTTCGGGTTGTTCCTGTGACATTTTTGCTACTGTCCAATTAGTGCAGTTTATTGAGCAAGATTTTGAACTCCAGAAGCTGTTGGGGTGTATTGGACTGAAACGCTGCACATGCAGTTCAGAGCTTTTGACTGAAAAATGAAAGATTCAAACAAATCCAAAATCATTTACTTACAGCAGTGGTGACTGAATTGCCATATTGGCCCAAACTCTAACCTTATTGCATTGGAAAACAATTACAGATATACAGTAGTCTTTTTATAATTCATCAAGATCTATGTATTCTAAGGCACTTGGAGATTCATTGAAGGATGGGATGGGAGGTGTTGCATACATTATTTTTGTCATCCCATGTGCTAAACCACCACCAGTTCGAGCTGCTGAAAGACAGATTGGCCTCCATTTATTCAAAATTGTGTACTTCATGAAATATGCTATCAGAGTCAGGCAAAGTTTTCAAAGGTTTATCAAATTGCTGAACCAGTTTAGAAGCTTTCTTGACAAAGGTGAACTGGACATTCTTCACAAATCAAATCAATGACTTATTTGTTCTTGGTTCTTTGCAAATGAACTTGCTGTGGACCTGCAGATAAAGGAAATGATGGCTTGGTAACCAACAGAGTTTTTTGCAAAAATGAAACCACTAAATGGAAGAACAAGATTGCATGCTAAATTTGTAGTGTGCTGCTGAGCATATTTTTGAGAGATTGTTCAGCTTGGCTTCAAAATGTGGTCAAATTTGTGATTCTCGGGCTTCAGACATTTCAGTCTGGCCTTTCAATTCACACAAGATCTGTCTGCTCTGCTTTGCTTGGGACAAAATTAAAAATGAGTGGAAGTGACCTCAATGTACGTATGACCTGGAAATAAACCTGTTTATGCATCAAAGACTGACAAAAATATTGTGAAATGCCCTGACTGGAGATGACTATCCAGCTTTAAAAGTTACCAAGCTGTGCTTTGCTTTGTGTTGGACTGAACAGGGTTGTTTGAGTTACATTCTCAACGTCTACGTAAGTGCCATTCCAAGCTCTTAAATACACTGTTTCTCAAAACCTTGCTCCAGATTCCAAAATTTGTTGAACAATACTTCAAAATTTCATTGGTTTGGTAAAGCATTTGAAATATGCAAGGTGTTTTCTATGAAAAGTAAATGTGGCTTAAACAATGTAACTTGGTCCCTTTGTAGATCATCATTGACTTTCTTCCTTTTGGTGAAGACATAAATAGAAGGATTGTTTCAAGTTTGAATTCAAAGCCACCTCTCATGAGGTGAAATTCAAGAAGCCAAAAATAGTAAATGCTGGAAATGCCTTATTTTAGCAAAGGTTCAATACACAATGTTTGTATCTGTTCTCTGTGCAGATAGTACTTGATCTGCTGAGTTTTAAAGTTTCAAGCTTTTCTTTTGTTCCAAGTGAGTTTTAAAATCTTTTAAGCACTTGATTTACTTACAGGGGTGGCAGATGGAGTTGGTGGTTGGAGAGATTATGGTGTTGATCCTTCCCAATTCTCAGGAACCCTGATGCGAACATGTGAGCGTCTGGTAAGGGAAGGACGTTTTGTACCAACCAACCCTGTAGGGATTCTTACTGCAAGCTATTATGAATTACTACAGAACAAAGTACCACTGTTGGGTAAGTACTGGATGTTTGACTGGATCTGTTTTAGTATTTGTAAGGTTTTGCTTCCTTGTACTTTAAGAATTGCCTTTTACCTCTATGCGGTGATTTTTTTTTTCTGCACACATCGTAGGAATTGGGAACCAATTACTGTGAGCAATGACATAAAGTTTAACTTGTCAGAATCTTTTAGTTTTGACAAACTGCCATGGGCTTATGACTACCAACCATGGGAAAAGTTCATTTCATCTTGGCCCATGCAGGATGGTGCTTGAAAGTATATGAGCACTCCGTTGTTTAATTTGAAAGAGTATTAACTTAAGACAGCTACTCAACTTGATTTAAGCTCTGAAATAAGTTGCAACTTACCCCACTTACTGCAGTTGAAACTTCCCTACGTTTTTCAAACTGCTTACATTACGTGCCTTTGCTGTATACTCTTTCCTTGCAATGGTACAGTCAAATTTGTATGCTGTTCAGAGTACTGCACCTTGCTTTTAGCTCCTCGTGGCCAATGTTTTTGCATAGCATATTGAAAGACATGTAGTTTAAAACCAGAACCATTCAGCTTGGGAACAATCCATTTAAACCATTAAACTTGGTTCAGAACATTATTGTTTTTCCCTATGCTTTCTTCATTCCCTCGAGTTGTCATATTCTAATCCTTTGCAAGAAAAATTGCTTTAGCCTTATGGTGCTCAATCTTGCAGTTGTTTTGAGATTTTCCTTATGCTGTCAAATAAGCACCTAATATTCCATCCATGTTTTAAAATATTATTTTGTTTAAATTCATGCACTGATGTTGCCTTTCTAATGGTGCCAAACAGAGAAAATTCTCAAGTCCTAGCCTTTAATGTTTCTGAGCGACATTAGGATCAGCTAGATTTTTAAAGATTAAAGCTCGGGTAAAAATTATATAACTTCCCTTAAATCCATTCTGGTTCAAGTCTACTAACCTTATTTAAGAGGAAATTTTTTTTGAATTTCTTTTGAACAACAGAACTTAAGGTCAGAAGTAGTCCTCTGTGAACTATGTTCAGTAACATTCATGATACCTAGTACTAAAGCAGTCAATGTTCATAAGACCTGGACAAAATACAGTCTTGGGCTGATTAAGTGGCAATTAACATTCTTGCCACAAGTGCTAGATATAACTGTCTGCAACAAAAATTCTGATTGTCATTCCTTAATATTCAACAGTATTACTGTTGCTGAAACTCTCACTTTCAAAATTATGGGGGTCACCATTGACCACAACATTGAAAAGGTGCGAGACTAGGAATTTTGCAGTGAATAATTCAATTTCCGTTTCTCAAGTGTCTGTCCACTATCTACAGGGAACAATTCAGGTGTGATGAAATACAGTCTGTTTGCCGGGCAGAATGCAGTCTCAATATTTGAGGATCTAGGACAGAACAAAGACTGTTTGGCATCACACAATGGCAGCAATAGCTACCATCTGCAACATGGGCTGCACTAAATCACGAAACCTCTTCCAGGCCTGTACCTTTGTCCACCTGGAAAGGATGAGGACAACAGATTCGTAGGAATACCACCACTTGCAAGAACCCCCTCCACACCCCACACCACACTTACTTGGAAATATATCACTCTTTCTTTACTGACAGTAAATCATATGATGTTGGAAAGTGGGAACAAATTATTATCTGGTTATTGTTACAATCCTAGTAGAGATGGACCAAAATGTTTGGGAGTAATTTGAATACCTCTGTGATTAACTAAAAGAAATGATGCCATATGATTACAATTTTAAACAAAAACAAACTTTAAAGTAATTAAGCACAATGAATTTAACAATTTATAACTATACAAACTTTCTAATGCCACAGCCTAAATCCATGGTAACAAGGCATGTTTGGGATGTTCTCAACTTAAATGTGAACTCACCTTCAAAAATTCTTTGACCCATATGAATAATTTGAGTTTTTGATAATCCCACCAAGGAACTCCCTTCTTTACCAACCGCTTTTAACTTACATCTGGGAGCCATGTAAATAATTGAAATCTTTTATGGAGTTAACAATTGCCACTGACTCTACCAAGAGATCCAGAAGTGGGTCACCTCTGTTTATGTTTTCTCACTACTAATTCTGATTTTGCTAAATTGATGCACTAGACTGTGATTACCCCATTCTGTTTTTAGTTCCTCAATGAACTGTTTCAATTTATCTATATTTAACGCTTGAACCTCTTGTGAATTGTTATATTTCTAAAAAATAAATTATATCTAAAATATGTTTTCAGAAGTTAGATTCACAGTAGTTAAAGAAATTTGGGCCATAGTCAGTAGAATGGTGGTTAAATGTTAATCTTAAGGGGTACTGTGAGATTCTTAGAGTCAAAAGGCCGTTTCTCACTACTTTTTTTGTATTCTCAGACATCCAAAGTTGCATTGTATAGTTAAATCTGTACTAATTTACCTGTTGGAAACTCGAGCTATGCCTTCAAACAAATGTGCAGGTTTTTGTTGAAGCCATTGTCCCATCTATGATAAAGGGATACTTCTCATAAGCTTTTGTCTAAAGGCAATTAAGTTTTCTTTTAAGACCATTGAGTTGGACTGCCATTAAAAGGAGTATTTGTTGATATCAAGTAAAGGTTTTTTAATCATTTAGTGCAGTAATTTAAGTTATTAGTTTTGTATTATGTTTGACCATTATCATCCATTTGTTCTGTGTAATTTGGTCCTTTTCTCTTTGTAGGGAGTAGTACTGCTTGTTTAGTTGTTTTGGACCGTAGTAATCATCAGTTACACACAGCAAACTTGGGAGACTCTGGCTTCTTGGTGGTTCGAGGTGGCGAAGTGGTTCACCGGTCAGATGAGCAACAGCACTATTTTAACACCCCTTTCCAACTGTCAATAGCACCACCTGAAGCAGAAGGCGTTGTCCTGAATGACAGGTACATGGTTTTAATTAAGTGGGTTTTTTAAAATTCATTCACAGGATGCGGGCATTGCTGGCTAGGCCAGAATTCATTGCCCATCCCTAATTGGCTAGAGGGCAGTGCCTGGAATCACATGTAGGCCTTGGTGGAATTTGAACCTGGGTCCCCAGAACATTAGCTGAGTTTCTGGATTAATAATCCAGTGATAACATCACTGGATATATCAAGTGCCCCATTGTGGAAGAAAAACTACAATTAAATGGCATTTAACTCCGTAACTTTAGTAACTCTTAAAATAAGTTTACTAACTTTGAAATTTCATGATGGTAAGCCTGTTGCAACTTTTTCCTTTCTGGTTACCACTTTGAGGAATACATATCTACCAAGTTAGAGTTCCATCAGTTTTTTATCAGACATAGCAGTATGTTATGGTGGCTTCACCATTAATGTGGACTTCAGCTTGAAGGATTATGAATATTTGGATTTTTTTTTTCTTTAAGAGGTTGCTGAAAGGCCAGTAAACATCTTTAACAAAGCATTTGCTGAAAGTGACATGCTGTGATAACTGTTTATTACGGATCCACTTCCTGGGTTTGCTACTGTTAAGTCGCACCCTCTGCTTTTGGAAATGGCATTTTTCAGTTGCCAACCAAATCAAATCTACAACATTGTGTGTTTTTGTTTGTGAGAAGCCACCTTGTTAAAACTAAACCATGATCTATCCAGTCAGATTTCAGTTTGGGACCTTACTCTTCCAGTAATAACATCAGCTGGGACAATAACAATGCTATGTTGGTTCACTTGATGCTTTGTGTTAGTGTGGGGAGAATTTTTGTAAGAGAGTGGAATTAGAGTTGGCAGGGACAGCACGTTGGTTCAGTGGTTAGCAGTGCTGCCTCACAGTGCCAGGCACCCGGGTTCAATCCCACCCTTGCCTATGTGGAGTTTGCATGTTCTCCCTGTGTCTGCGTTGGTTTCTGCTGTGTATTTTGGTTTCCTCCCACAGTCCAAAGATGTGCAAGTTATGTGGACTGGCCATGCTAAATTACCCAGTGGTCAGGGATGTGTAGCTTTATTGTGTAGGCCATGGGAAATGCACGGATAGGATATGAGATGTGTCTGGGTGGGACGCTCTTCAGAGGATCAGTGTGGACTTGTTGTACCAAATGGCCTGTTTTCACACTATAGGGATTCTAAGTGTAAGTTACGCTCTAGCTCATACAGAAGATTTACCTTGTGCTATCCAAGATCAAACTGTTCAAAATGATGAAGAAACTTTCTCAGGACAGAAGTAATAGCTTCAGCTCTCAACATTTAACTGGGGAGATTTGCAGTTTATTTCTGAATTCTAGGTAATCATTTTTACAGTGTAAAGGAAGTTCAGCAGTGAGATAAGTGGTGAGTTGGTCAGTCTGTATATGAACGCAAGTGGATGCTGACTGGTCACTGGCTTTTTTTTTCAAGGATCATTTTAGAAGAGAGCCAAGGCCCAGTCCTTGGAACTCTGGAAAAGATTTACAGGGTTGGAAAGAGAAGCTGTTGCTTTACTTGGCATTTAATGAATACATAAGAGTGGAATCAAGCTGGGGAAATTCACTAAACTGGATTGCAGGAGAGGCAGTGGGCAAAGATGGTTTAACTAGATGAAGATAGCTTGCAGAGCACACCAGCGCTCAGTGTACAGGAGGGGGCCAAGCTGTTTCACCCTGCAAAAGCTTCCAAAACATCGGATTAAACCACAAGGGTAATTGTTTATAGAGGTCATCCATATTTGAGAGACAATCTGAGGGGGACTGCATTTCCGATTAGGGGTGTTGTCTTACACTGCAATCACATGAAACCAGTGAAGGCAAGTGGCTGCAGTAAATATGTCACTGGGATTTTTGCCCTCGATTGGACATATGGGGTTTTAATTGGAAATTTTAAAACTGTCAGCAAATAAATACTTAGAACCGAATGAGAACAAAAAACTTGAAATCGGTGATATTAATTTTCAAGGAATGAATTATAATGAATCTGTGGCTCAAGGCTACTTAAATTCAGCAGTCAGTTTTTTGGGGAAAATGTAATCAATGCTCTTATGAGCACTGTCAGTTGTGAAACTGAAATCTGAGATGCAGTAAATAGGATAGTAGCTGCCTAGTTAGTATAGTTCAGCTGTGAATTCAACAGTCTGCACAAGGTGTGCTTAGGATGATGGCATTTTTGGAGTAGAATTATGTTATTTGACTTTTGTAAACTAGTGCCCTTTTGTGCCAGCTAAAATGCTATGGTAATTATGAAATTATTGCTTTTCTATGGGTTGTGTGTTTTAAGTTTAATGGAGTATTGATATTTGAGGATATTAATTCATCCAATTCTGCTTGAGTTTCCAAACATCCCAAGTATCAACACTAATGAGAGGGTATTAATATGGTTATTAGGTGATGTAATCACATTGTAAAGGAACTGATGAGAATGGGGGAAAAAGTACCCTGTAAATTGCAAGAGTCCTCTAGAATGGGTGGAGTGTGATTTTCTTTTCAATCCCTGCAGACAAAGAAGGATAATGCTGTCAGTAACCTCTTGGTGCTGTGGGAAGGACGTTATCTTTTTGAATCACCTGCACTCTTGCTTATTTTGGGAAGACCTTGGAATTAGATCCAGCAATGATATCGGTTAATTTAACTGTTCACTTTAAGTACTCATGTGAGGAAGAAGATTAGCATTGCTGAGCATTTTTATTTTAAAGGAATGTATTTCGGAGAAGTCAAAAATCATGGCTGCTCGTGTGATCCCAAGTTCAGATTCCAGTCACTGCTGAAATTTTCCAGCAGAGCACAATGCACTGTCAGGGATAATAAATCTATATCTGACACAATATTCTTTGTATGTTGCTTGGGAAAATTAAAGGAGTTTGATACTGAAGAATCTCCATATGGTATTATCAATTATAAAGCAAAAATGGACAACCTGTGCCAAACTTCATAGTTTACAGAACTGAAAATTAGTTTGCATGAAATAATATTGAAGGAATTCCAAAGGTTTAAGAAGCAGTAAATGTAGTTAAGCAGCAGTGATTGCGTTGATCAGAGTTATCTGAAAGAGGAAGAAACTTTCTCAAAAGTTTAAATTAATCAAGGGCATTTAGCTCTTTCCATGATACATATGGTACAGTCTTTCCCTTATAAGCATCTAGCTATTCAATGAATTCTGCGTTTAACAACTTTTCCTGATGACCCATTCCGACTACTGCCTCAAGATACTGATGTTTCAGTTTTTTGTTCTATTGCAATGGTTCTAAGCATGCTTAATTTACCTTGGATTGTGGTATGCAAGGCAACCTGATGTAAAACATTACTCCTTTTTGTAATGTCCCAAAATTGTTTGCGCATATACTTGACATACAAGTTAACAACCTCGCTAACCTGTTCTTCCTCTCACCTATTTCTCCCCCCCCCCTCCACCTCAAGCTGCATCTCCATTTCCTACCTACTAACCTCATCCCGCCCACTTGATCTGTCCGTCCTCCCTACCTCCCCACCTATACTCTCCTCTCCTCCTTCTTCTCCTCTATCCATCTTTGGTCCGCCTCCCCCTCTCTCTCCCTATTTGTTTCAGAATCCTCTCCCCATCCCCCTTGTCTGATGAAGGGTCTAGGCCCAAAACGTCAGCTTTTGTGCTCCTAAAATGCTGCTTGGCCTGCTGTGTTCGTCCAGCTCCACACTTTGTTATCTCAACAACCCTCATCCCTCTTTTTGAGTTCCCACAAGTTATACTGTTATGTAATTGCTGGCTCTGAACTTTTTTACATCCTACACAAATACATTTTACATGGTACACTAGATACTAGGTGAATTGCAAAGATGAACTTAAGTTTAAGACGTGCCTCAAATGGAAGCATACGCATCCACTGTTCCATTTTATGTGCCCAATAGAGAGCATGAGAGCATGTTAAGAGCAGCACCAGGCACTTGTAAAAATGAGAGGTCAATCTGGTGAAGCTACCAAAAAGGGCGCCTTGTATGTAAAATAGCATAAGCAGCAAGTAATAAACAGAGCAATGTAATTGTACGACCCATGGATCAGATCTAAGCTCTGTAGTCCTGCAACATCAGTTATGAATGGTATTGGAAGGAGGCTCAACAAACAAGAGCCCAACCCAACACCATGCATTGAGTGAGTGACTCTGGGTCTGTCCTCAATGGAGTTCAGTATGAGGAGGAATCTGATTGAAATTTACAGCATGCTGAGAGACCCGGATAGGGTGGGTGTGGATATGATGTTTTCACTAGGAGAGACTAGGACCTGAGGGACCAGCCTTAGAGTGAAGGGATGGCCCTTTAGAACTGAGATTAGGAGGAATTTCTTCCACGAGAGATGGTTAACCTCATTGTTGCAGGGTGCTATGGAAGCCACAGAGGTCAATCATCACAGCGGTAGGAAATCTCTGCTGAATTTCCTCACGGTAATGTCCTTGGCCCAGCCATCTTCAGTTGCTTCAATGACCTTCCCTCAGTCATAAGGTCAGAAGTGGAGATGTTCACCGATGATGTTACAATGCTCAGCACCATTTGCAACTCCTCGGATATTGAAGTCGCCTGTGTTCAAAGATCTGGACAATATCTAGGCTTGGGCTGATACGTGGCAAGTAATGTATATGCTGCACAAATGCCAGGTAATGATCATCTACAATGATTGAGTCTGAAAAACCACTACCCTTTGTCTTTCAATGGATGGGAAAGGCAGCTCAATCAGCAGTCGAGCTTGGCAACATCCAGGCCAAGCAGCCCGCTTGATTGGCACCATAAGCATCCACACCCCCTCCACCAAAGCTCAGCAGTGGCCGTATGTACTATCTACGAGGTGCACTGCAGAAACTCACCCAAGGTCTTTGGACAGCACCCTCTAAACCCATGAGCACTTCTATTTAGAAGGGCAAGGGCAGCGGATGCATGGGAACACCACCACTTTCAAATTCCCCTCCAAGCCACTCACCATCCTGACTTGGAAATACATTGTTCCTTCATTAATGGGTCAAAATCCTAGTCTTCCCTCCCTAAGGGTATTGAGTCAATCTACAGCATGTAGACTGCAGTGGTTCAATACCACCTCAAGGGCAACTAGGATGGGCAATAAATGCTGGCCTACCTGTGACGTTCACAACTCATGAGCGAATTAAAATAAAACTCCACCAATGTATGCACCTTCGTTCTTTTGGGGCGGAGAATTTCTTCAAGGTTTCACAGATTGAACTTTGTGCTGACACCTGTAATACTTTTTCCTTATTTTGGCTGGTAGCCTTCATTTCTGCAGAAGGTTACATTTTCCTCATGTTCATCACTACAAGACACTATCGTCATTATTGTTACGGGGGTTCGCCTATAATACATGTTCAGCAATGTGAATTGGTTATAACATTGAAAAAATAAAGAAATGCTATTTGTAAAATGCAAACATGATTCCATCAATGTTTGTTTGTCATAAACCTCAAATGTAATATCACAGCAACTGGCTTATTAGGAAAATATCTGAAGTCTTATTTTGAAGAGTTTGTGGTAAACACATTAAATGCAGCAGCATTATTTTAAAATGTAGCTTATTTAATACAAGGGAATCCAATGTTAAATTGACAGTATAATTAAAAAGTGAAGTATGGTTTAAAATAATGAGCACTGTTGAAACATGCACCTTTTGTGTGTAGTATTTATGATTAGATTTTGTTGGATACTTAATGTGTAAGAATTTTTGAACTTGCTCATGCAAGTCATTTATACCAAAAGTTGTCTGTTACAACTTGCTGTTTTCCAGCACACTCTTCAATGCAATGTTATTCAGGTCTACAATGCATTTTAATCCTACAATTAACTTTAATGCCAGTGGGCTACATAGGAAAAGTCGGATTCCTCTGCTTAGTTTATCTGAAAATCTACCAGAAGTCTGTTCCGATGGAATGTTAGGTCAGATCAGTATTTAAATGGAGGAAGGAATTTTACTAAAAATTGCCGACATATCAATTTTGGGGGAGTTTCATGGAGGGTTGCTGGCTGTGAGCTCTATCTCTCTCAATTTTGCACAGCTCGCCTCTGGATCTTGCTCACACTATCATGCAGTAGTGACCATTGCTAGGATTTCCAGTGGCAGAACTCTATTTGAAGCCCAGCTGTCACTTCATTGTAAATACAAAGTCAAATTCATAAATGTGTTGCCTCTAAGAATGAAGTAACACAGGTGAGGAAGATTTTGTAAAATGTAATTGTCCTTTCATGCTCCTAACCCTGCTTTTCCCATAGGACACATTACTTGTATAGAGCGATTTTCTATAACATGATGTGCTGGAATTCAACAATCGCATTATAGCCGAATCTCATGTATGTATATTTGCACTGCAGGGTGTAGATTTTTCTATGTCATGGCAACCAATCCTGTCCAGGACTGTGTAGCAATCTGAACAATTTTATAGAGTTTAATCTTCACTATATTTTCCAAGAAATTTATGCGTCTTGTTTGGTTGGAAAATGTGATGTGAATTTAGGAATTCTAAATTTTCAGTGTTTTCTAAATGACTTGTAATGAAATCTTAAGTTTTATAAATCGGACAATTTCCAGCAATGGTTGGATTATTGTTTAAGGTAACATGGAGATTTTATTGTAGAATCTAATAACCTGAAAACTTTGTTCAAATAAATTGTTTTCACAGCCCTGATGCTGCTGACAGTACCTCCATTGATGTTCAACTAGGAGACATCATCTTGACAGCAACTGATGGCTTATTTGATAACATGCCTGACTACATGATCTTACAGGAGTTAAAGAAACTGAAGGTATTTTTATGGCAGTATATATTTATCCTGCTTTTAAAAAATCGCCAGTTCCTTTTCAGCTGGTACAGATAAAAAGTCACCTTTGGTTTTCAAAAAAAAACACCTGATGTAAATCAGTCATTGTCACATTCCATTAACAATTTCATAAATTTATGTAATGAACTAATTTTTCTATTGAATTGAAATAAAATCTGATTTTTCTAGATCTGCTCTAATAATCTGAGTTAATTCTGTTTTGCTTCAATCTCCATGGAAGAAAACACTATTAATATGAAACAATGATAATGGGAACTGCAGATGCTGGAGAATACAAGATAATAAAATGTGAGGCTGGATGAACACAGCAGGCCCAGCAGCATCTCAGGAGCACAAAAGCTGACGTTTCGGGCCTAGACCCTTCATCAGAGAGGGGGATGTGGTGAGGGTTCTGGAATAAATAGGGAGAGAGGGGGAGGCGGACCGAAGATGGAGAGAAAAGAAGACAGGTGGGGAGGAGAGTATAGGTGGGGAGGTAGGGAGGGGATAGGTCAGTCCAGGGAAGACGGACAGGTCAAGGAGGTGGGATGAGGTTAGTAGGTAGGAGATGGAGGTGCGGCTTGGGGTGGGAGGAAGGGATGGGTGAGAGGAAGAACGGGTTAGGGAGGCAGAGACAGGTTGGACTGGTTTTGGGATGCTGCATCCCAAAACCAGTTCAACCTGTCTCTGCCTCCCTAACCTGTTCTTCCTCTCACCCATCCCTTCCTCCCACCCCAAGCCGCACCCCCATCTACCTACTAACCTCATCCCACCTCCTTGACCTGTCCGTCTTCCCTGGACTGACCTATCCCCTCCCTTCCTCCCCACCTGTCTTCTCTTCTCTCCATCTTCGGTCCGCCTCCCCCTCTCTCCCTATTTATTCCAGAACCGTCACCCCATCCCCCTCTCTGATGAAGGGTCTAGGCCCGAAACGTCAGCTTTTGTGCTCCTGAGATGCTGCTTGGCCTGCTGTGTTCATCCAGCCTCACATTTTATTATCTTAATATGAAACAAGTTCTATTACTGTCAGGAATGTTATTGTCAGGACCTGCTTCGTTTTGCTTTCTGGACCTCTTCCCAAGTTATCTTGGAAACTTAAATATTATTATATTTTGTTTTCATTACAAGGATAGATGTGAGGAGTACCTTGTTAGATAGAGTGGTAGTCCATGGAATGTTCAGTTGAGTTGTTACTTTTGGTCACTTGAAGACAGATTTGTTTAATGACAATGTATTTTTACTGCAGATATTCATCTAGTGTGCAGCATAAGTTCCTACATTCATCACTAACGTATTTGATTTTGAGTTAAAGTAAAAGTTAAATTTTTTCAATCAGTCTGAGATGTATTAAATTCTACACAGCAAAACTGATTTTCCCATTTGCTGCTATGCTTGTTACTTTGAGCATATTTGACGTTGTGTAAAACTGAAATGGGGAAGAATGTCATACAGCTAGGATTTAAACTGAAAAGGCCAAATAAATGCAACGTTTACAAGTCTAAACAGACAATCCAGTATGCCACCAAAAGAATGCTGCATTGTCAGAGATGGCATGTTTTGATGAGATGCTAAACTGATTAGATGTGTTTTTTTAATCCCATAATAAATAATAACTTCAGTTAACTTTAGTCTCTTAGACAGTATTTAACTAGCAAATCAACATTAAAAAAATGCAAATTAGCCAATCACTTTAAAATTGTGAGTACTTGCTATGTGTGAAATGCTTACAGTGCTAACCTTAATTTATAACAGTAATCATACAACAAAAATATATAAATGACTTTTAAAGTACTATGCGATGTCCTGAGGTTTTGATGGGTGCTATATTAGTGCATGTCCAAAATGTCTCAACATGTTTTTAGAGTTGCATTTTTTAAATTGATGCATTTTAAAAGGATGTATTCGTTGAGGTAAATCTCAATCTTATGGCAATGTGATTGCAGAAGACCAATTATGAGAGCATTCAACAAACAGCAAGGAGCATTGCAGAACAGGCTCATGAATTGGCATATGATCCAAACTATATGTCACCATTTGCACAATTTGCTTGTGATAATGGATTGAACGTACGAGGTAAGATCATTAATTCATGCAACGAGTATACTCATGGAAAAAACTCTGCATTGGGGAAGAACTGAAATCTGGAAATCTTAATTTTGTGCTTTGAGGTAAAGAAATTCATTTTGCGCAGAGATAATGGGAACTGCAGATGCTGAAAAATCCAAGATAACAAAGTGTGGGGCTGGATGAACACAGCAGGCCAAGCAGCATCTTAGGAGCACAAAAGCTGATGTTTCGGGACTAGACCCTTCATCAGAAAAGGGGGATGGGGAGAGGACTCTGAAATAAATAGGGGGAGGTGGACCGAAGATAGATAGAGGAGAAGGTAGGTGGGGAGGTAGGGAGGGGATAGGTCAATCTGGGGAGGACTGACAACTCAAGGGGCCGGGATGAGGTTAGTAGGTAGGAAATGGAGGTGCGGCTTGAGGTGGGAGATGGGGATAGGTGAGAGGAAGAACAGGTGGAGACGAGCTGGGGTGGTTTTGGGATGCAGTGGGGGGAGGGGAGATTTTGAAGCTGGTAAAATCCATAGTGATACCATTGGACTGCAGGGTTGCCAAGCGGTATATGATTTGCTGTTACTGCAACCTACGGGTGGCATCATTATGGCACTGGAGGAGGCCCAGGATGGACATGTCGTCTAAGGAATGGGAGGGGGTGTTGAAATGGTTCGCGACTGGGAGGTGCAGTTGTTTATTGTGAACCAAGCGTAGGTGTTCTGCAAAGCGGTCCCCAAGCCTCCGGTTGGTTTCCCCAATGTAGAGGAAGCGACATCAGGTACAGCGGATGCAGTATACCACATTGGCGGATGTGCAGGTGAACATCTGCTTGATGTGGAAAGTCATCTTGGGGCCTGGAATCAGGGTGAGGGAGGTGGTGTGGGGGCAGATGTAGCACTTCCTGTGGTTGAAGGGAAAAGTGGTGGGATTGGAGGGGAGTGTGAAGTGGACAAGGGAGTCTGAGTGGTCTCTCCGGAAGGCAGACAAGGGTGGGGTTGGAAAAATGTCTTTAGTGGTGGGGTCGGAGGATGATGCGTTGTATCTGGAGGTTGGTGGGGTCGGGGGCGGGGGGGGGGGGGGGAGTGTTGTGGTCCTTGAACGAGGACATCTGGGATGGACAGGAGTGGAATGCCTCATCCTGGGAGCAGATGCAGCGGAGGTGAAGGAATTGGGAATAGGGGATGGAATTTTTGCAGGAAGGTGGGTGGGAGGAAGTAAATTCCAGGTAGCTGTGGGAGTCAGTGGGCTTGAAATGGATATCTGTTTGTAGGTGGTTGCCTGAGATGGAGACAGAAAGGTCCAGGAAGGTGAGAGATGTGTTGGAGATGGCCCAGGTGAACTTGAGGTTGGGGTGGAAGAAGTGAATGAACTGTTTGAGCTCCTCTTGAGGTGGCGCCAATACAGTCATCAATGTGAAGGAGGAAGAGCTGGGGTTCAGGGCCAGTGTAGGTGCAAAAGAGGGACTGTTCCACATAACCTACAAAGAAGCAGGTATAGCTTGGGCCCATGTGGGTACCCACGGCCACCCCCTTTGTCTGTAGGAAGTGGGAGGAATTGAAAGAGAAGTTGTTGAGGGTGCAGATGAATTCGGCTAGGAGGATGAGGTTGTCGGTGGAGGGGGGCTGGCCAGGCCTGCGGGACAGGAAGAAGTGGAGGGCCTTTAAGCCATCTGCATGGGGAATGCAGGTGTATAGGGACTGGACATCCATGGTGAAAATGAGGTATTGAAGACCAGGGAATTGGAAGTTCTGGAGGAGGTGGAGGGCATGGGTGGTGTCACAGACGTAGGTAGGGAGTTCCTGGACCAATCGGGAGAATATGGAGTCCAGGAAGGTGGACATGGGTTCTGTGGGGCAGGAGCAGGCGGAGACAATGGGTCGACCAGGGCAGGTGGGTTTGTGGATTTTGAGAAGGACATAGAAGCGGACATAGTGCGGGGTTGGGGAACAGTGAGGTTGCAGGCTGTAGATGGGAGGTCACCCGAGGTGGTGAAGTTGTGGATGGTTTGGGAGATGATGGCTTGGTGCTCGGGGGCGGGGGGGGGTGTGGTCTTGATCCAGGGAGCGGTAGGAGGAGGTGTCAGAGAATTGGTGTCTGGCCTCAACAATCCGACCCCATCACTATAGACATTTTTCCAACCCCACCTGTCTGCCTTCCGGCGAGACCACTCTGTCTGTGACTCCCTTGTCTGCTCCACACTCCCCTCCAACCCCACCACACCCAGCACTTTTCCCTGCAACCGCACGAAGTGCTACACCTGCTCCCTCACCCCGATCCCAGGCACAAGATCACTTTCCACATCAAGCAGATGTTCACCTGCACATCCGCCAGTGTGGTATACTGCATCTGCTGTACCCGGTGTGACTTCCTCTACATTGGGGAAACCAAGCGGAGGCTTGGGGACAGCTTTGCAGAACACCTATGCTTGGTTTGCAATAAACAACTGCACCTCACAGTCGTGAACCACTTCAACTCCCCCTCCCATTCCTTAGATGACATGTCCATCCTGGGCCTCCTGCAATGCCACAATGATGCCACCCGTAGGTTGCAGGAACAGCAACTCACATTCTGCTTGGGAACCCTGCAGCCCAACGGAATCAGTGGATTTCACCAGCGTCAAAACCACACCCCACCCCACCCCCCGCCCCAACCCACTGCATCCCAAAACCAGCCCAGATTGTCCCCGCCTCCCTAACCTGTTTGTCCTATCCCTTCCTCCCACCTCAAGCTGCACCATTTCCTACCTACTAACCTCATCCCGCCCCATTGAGCTGTCCGTCCTCCCCGAACTGACCTATCCCCTCCCTACCTCCCCACCCGCACTCTCCTCTCCATCTATCCTTTCTTCTATCCATCTTCAGTCTGCCTCCCCCTCTCCCTATTTATTTCAGAATCCTCTCCCCATCCCCCTTTTCTGATGAAGGGTCTAGTCCCGAAACGTCAGCTTTTGTGCTCCTAAGATGCTGCTTGGCCTGCTGTGTTCATCCAGCTCCACACTTTGTAATTTCATTTTGAGGTTCTTTTTGTTACTTAGTGGTACTAAGCTAGTTGGGAATCTTTGAAGTTAGCTTAAAGGTCGATCATCTGGCAGCCTTTCTGGTTTTAACCTTAGAACAAGACCTTTTGTGCCAGATATCTACTTCCTTTTGACCTTAAAGTTAAAACGCCATGATGAATGCTGCCATAAGTGTCGGGTTATTAGGATGTACCCAATTAATTTTGAGTTTGTATCAAAACAAATTTTTAAACCTTAACAGATCGTAAGTATAAAGATTTAAACGCCGCACGTAGTTATGTTTTGGTGCTAGACATTGATCTTGGTATCTAGTTTATGCGTTCAATTAATTTTAACTCTTAACTATTCATAGGCCAAAGTTAATGAAATGTTCTTAGATGTGTGGTGAGTGAAGCTTGATATGGTCATATCAGGTATTTTGTTTTAAAAAGCTAAATCTACATGCTATCTGTTTACTTGATTCTGGTTGTTTATAAAATAGAGTTGTGCAAATAGAAATTCCCCCTCCAAAAAATGTAAAGATTCTAATTACAAAGTTTATTGTATTGAGCCATTTTCAACGGGTCTTTCCTGTGATCCTTTGTAATTTTGGTAGGAGCGATTATGTTTTTGTAAGGGAGTAAAAACTGAAGTGGTTTGTGGGCTGTGATTTTAAAGGGTTAAAAATATGTTTGTGTGTTTAACTGAAAAATTATTTG
The DNA here is from genome assembly GCF_030684315.1 of Stegostoma tigrinum. Classification (NCBI taxonomy): domain Eukaryota; kingdom Metazoa; phylum Chordata; class Chondrichthyes; order Orectolobiformes; family Stegostomatidae; genus Stegostoma; species Stegostoma tigrinum. The sequence continues at coordinate 24,137,119 of NC_081379.1, forward strand.
TAATGAAAATCACTTTTGCGTTCCAGGAGGTAAACCAGATGACATCACTGTTCTACTGTCAATAGTAGCTGAATATACAGACTAATTACTTCAAAGCATAGACACTTTATCGTATTCCACTGCTTCCTGCTGGCAGGACCTTGTTTCCCCGACTACAAATTTTTAAAGACTAGTCATTCCCACAGCACAATTTCACTTCACTTCCTGTGGATTTTTAATACTCAAACACTGTTTTGTCTGATAACTGCCAGCAAGTTTCTTCTAATCATCATAAATGTCCTTTTATCAAGGGGGAAAAATATGAAAACCCCTCCGAGTACATTTTCAACAGTTTTGGTAATTCTGAAGGAATGTTGATATCTTCTGTAGATATGGTGGTGGATAATTTTTTGCCTGTGAAATTAGATGTTATATCCAGAGATGGGCACAGGTATGACTGGTCTTCAAAGAAATGTAAAAATATTGAAAATTATTGATATATTTACAATCACATAATAAAATGCACGGACCCTAGAAACCTTTTGGATGTGATTTTAATTTCTTGCCCAATAGCTGAAGGGCACTGAAAACTCTTTTTGGATGAACTAGCACAGCTAGTTGTATAGAGACTATCAAATATTTTAACATGCGTTCCATGAGTGATTAAAGCCATGTTTAATTTTATACATGATAATCAGGTAACTTTTGAAAAAGATGTATTCAACGTAACTTGTTTTAAAAATGTTCCTGTAGTCATTTTTCATTGTAGCTGTGTTATGTATACTATGACTTAATTTAAATCATTTACATGTACTGTGTACATGTTATTTCACTATTTAAACAGACATGCTTGTACCAGGCATTTCATTTTATATTTTGAGTTATATATAAGCCAGAACAATTTTTATTCTATTATTGGTTTTGCATAAATTGTTGGCACTTGTTTGGAGGTTGGATCTGAATTTTGTCTGAATGCTTTGGAACAGAATTGCTTTTTTTCTTCAATCCAGTATTCTGATGAACAGACAGTACAAACATTTGAGCACTAATGGCATAATAGACACTTTGTTTTTGTTAAAAGTTGTAAATTTCACACAACCATGACTTGTCTTTGTATTATATATGGTGACCCAAATTGTTTCACAAATTCTCAAAATAAAACATGTTCTGGCACCATGCCACAGATGTTAAGTTATACAACTGAACACAGAGTCAAATTACGTTTTTCAAGGTGTCTTAAAAAGGTGCCATTCAAGTCTAGGGTGGCTACTTAAATGGAAAGACATTGACAAAAATTTAGTAGAAAATCAATTCCAAACTGAAGTACAGAAATGCATTTATCTCACTTGAAGATTAATTATATTGACAAATTGTTCTATAAAATGAACTTCTCCCTTGCATTTTTTGTCACTATCTTAATTGTCAAATTAAAGCTGTAAAACAATTCAGTAGTCTTCCTTATATTTCTAATTTGAGTTGTTTGCAACCATACAAGAGTTTACACTATCCACCGAATTTTGTTCTGAGCTTTCCTACCAGTTGTATGTATTAAGCTTCAGACAGATTAACCCAACCTGATGCATAAATAAGACATAGCTTACTTAAGATTTCTATCAATCAATATTATTTAGGTGAGATGTACTTTATTGATTGTGCACAGTCAATTTCCTATCAAGGAAATGAAGTGGCTTTGACAACATGAGGCCTTAAATGACCAAAACGTGGGATGGGGAGGAGGGACTTGGAGAATTCACCAGATGTTTGGTCCTCTTAGACCTTTTAATTGCTATTTTGTTTTTATGGGTAATTTTATATGAATAGATCTAAGTGCAAACGTCATTTTGTAAGTGCAAAGTTCAAATTAACTGTTTGCCACACTTGAATGCTGAATTTGCAAAATAAAACAAGCATGCTTGTATTATTCACTGCGGGAAAAATACCCTTTCTCTTGGTCCTGTGTATACCAAAGACCAGAAGACATTTCTGTCTATCCCCACAAGACTTGTACTGTTTAAGCAATACTGTACTGAAACATTTTTAAAATTTGCTTTGGGCTAGTGTTTTAACATTAGACTTCTACAATGCACTATTATAATTGTAGGAGACAGCTCTACAGGAGCTGAGTCTTCACTTTTAAAGAAAAGTAATATTCCTGGTGCACAAGTAAATTAATTAGATGCTTTTGGGTTGCAGTCTTGACAATATTCTTTAAAGGCAAGTTCTTTTAGTGTAATTACTGCAATAACCAGGAAAGTTGTGAAAATTTACATCTTCCTCAAGTTGGTTTGCTTTTGAAAGAAGCATTGAAGAGTCATTGTGTCTGTGTATGTAGATGTGATAACTTGACAAGAAAAGGATACAAACCCCCTCAATCAAATGGAATGTTTGATCACCTATGGAACTTTAGCTAGCATATACTGAAGTTACAATAAAGCATAAGTGCAGGAATAATTATGTAAATACGTTGAAAAGCTGTGCAAATGATATATTTAATAAAAGTATAGTATTTATAACTAAGTCTGTCCATTTCTTTCAATCTACAAATCTGAATGCCAAGAAATTTCTCCCCTGACCAATTAAAAGCAATACATCTGTTAGTTATAAACACTAGCAATTTTTGTGTCCAAATACTTTAAACATATACAATCTACTTTATTGTCTTGTGAAAGAGTTAAATAACTTCAGTTTGAAGTGCTTTCAGCAAGAATAAATGTAAGCAGAACTGAAGGGTAACCGATGGATATGATGAGGATTGAGAAACAAGCCACTGAATCAAAAGATGAGGCCAAGGGGACAGGGAGTGATTGATAGCCAAAACTGCACTGTCTCCTGTTCACAATCAGTAAAGGTTTTGGGAAGCTTTGGGCAGCTGCAAATAGCACCTGATTTATGTTCTGGAGGAAATAAATAAAGTAAATTATGGTCATCTGTTTTAATGTAAATTGACCAGATTAATTTTGAGCAAATGATTTGGTGGCTATTATAGACAGGATCTTTGGTTTTTGAGTTAGTCTTCAACTGTTTAAGATAGGCTGTCCAACTGTACACCTGAATAAACAGTTGTAACCTGTATCCAAGTATCCTCATTTGTCAAGTTGTACTACAAACTCTGGCTAACTTGCCTGTAATTTTAAAAATTATAATTGGAATAATCTTATTGATTTTACTGAAAAATCAATGTTTTAATATAAGTGACATGCAGTGGAATGATATCCCCAAACCAGTGAACATGTCCCAATTTTTATTAGCTCGAGACCTCTCTTTTGTCCATATTAAACAGAGTACATAAATGTAATTTTATCTAGTATGGACTAAATAGTACCTAATTAGGTTAACATTGAAACCTTTGTTACAATTCACTACAAATTTTAAATGATCAAATTGATGCATGTGGTGACAATCATTTTTTTAAAAATAAAAACTTTATTGAAATTGCTGACAATGTGGCACCACAAATGAACTTGGTCAAAATGAGATTATAGAAACATTTTAAAATAAGTGTTGCAATGTTAAGTCTATTTTTTCCAATATTAAATTATTATTCATTTTTAATTCAAGTGTAATGTAAAATTATCTAAATTTAAAATGTTAGTTCCCACAAGTGGGCCAAGGGATGAATCCTGTTTTGCCACCCTATAATATTGGCCCTGTCCCTCATTAGGCAACATCCTGTTGCTGTCCAGTTTTGTCTTTTCTGTCCTCATAGAAGCCCTAGAGTGTGGAAGCAGGCCATTCAACCCCTTGAGTCCACGCCAACCCTAGTACAGCATCCCACCTCGACCCACCACCTACCATAGACACTGTGGGCAATTTTAGCACAGCTAATCCTCGTAACTTGTGCATCTTTGGACTGTGGGAGAAAACCTAAGGAGAATATGCAAACTCCACACAAACACAGTCACCCAAGTTTGGAATCAAACCCCAGTCCCTGGTTTTGAGTGGCATTAGTGCTAACCACTGAGCCACCAGACCATCATCTCTCCAAACAAAATAGCAACCTATTTTGCATTTAGGTATTAAGTACTGGGAGAATGTATTACCATCCCTCTTGGCTAGCAAGTCTATTAAAATATAAAGGTACTTTACATTTTTCTTTTTTTCCTTAAATGATCATGTTAGAAATCAAAAATAATTCACATTATAATAAAACAGTATTCTCAGCACAATAGGAGCAATACTAGCGCTGAAGAAACAGCTAGTTTCCAGAGAGGTCTTGTAGAATGGCTTAGTTAAAATCCAACCAAACCATCATGCCAATTTAAGAAAATGCTGCTCCTTCACACTCTCAACTGGGGTGCCAAAGTAAAGAAAAATCCAGATTCAACGTCTTGCATGTTCGTTGCTAATACTCTGACAACTTGCAGAAGAAACTTTTCAACCTTATTTGTCTAGAATGTATATCTATACAGTCACTCTTGAAAATCAAAAGCTAGAAACTTTGACAGTCAATACATCAGTAAATATGGAAGATGTAACATGTCCAATTGTGCTTGTTTGATTACAGTTAAGTCAAATATGCTAGCAAGGTCTTAATTTAAATATAGACACTTAGCAGAGGTCATTTCTGTTGTGCTGTACCTACACTGCCAAATTTCCACAATATCAAAACAAAAATGACCTGGTGGTAGTGTAACATGTGAATTTTATTTTAGTTGTACAGGCTACAGGGCCTCACTTTGTAGCAAAACCTGCATGTACTGTGGCCATATGGCAGCTTTCTGTACTGCAAGAGCATGTACAGTTCTATTTTTAAGCACTTATTAGAAATAGTTGAATCCATTGACAAAAATTCCCTCTATCTATTGATTATATATCAGAGCATGCAACTTATTCTTAAAGTTTCTGAATAATGCAATGTGTTATCTTGTTCTAATCTTCTAATTAAATGTTTTTAACCTATTGTAAACTGCACAAGAATCATAGAATCCCTACAGTGTGGAAGTAGGCCATTTGGCCCATTAAGTCCACACTGGCCTGCCGAGAGAAACCCCAGCCTATCCCTCTAACCCTGCAATTCCCATGGCTAATTCATCTAGCCTGCACATCCCTGGACATTATGGGCAATTTAGCACAGTCAATTCATCTACTTACCACATCTTTGGACTACACTTTAGAAACATTAGTTTAATGATGAAACTGTTAGCAATTAAACCTGTACATACCTTTAATTGACTCCATCATAATAGCAACTGATTAAATCTGATTCTAACAAAATTACTTTTACCTGAATTTTTCACCAAGCAATTGCATTTCTTCCCAGACCGTATTTCAACTGTCAAAATTATTTGCAAAAGCTGAAGTGTTTTGAGGCCTGCAGACAGGCAAAATTGCCCGTGTAAATGCCAGGTTCTGCATAATGTACACATACATATTAAATATCTGGAAGGTTGAAATGTGGTGCTCTTTACTGTCTGTGTTTGCGATCCACTATCTGTTCTATAGCACTTGTACAAACCTTTTTAAAAGCTACATGCACAAATGTTTTACGACAAAAAAAAACTCATTTGTCTGCCAATCATTGGAACATGGGTATTCTTAAAGGTATTTTAAACTTGTGAAAATACTTTTTGCTGAAATTTTGCTTAACAACTGGTATGTTTTACCATTGTTAGTCTAATTTAAAACAGCCTTTGAGCTAAGAAATAGTGAACTAGTGCATTTATCAGATACAGCACCATTACAAGGTAACCTAAGAATAAGACCATTAGATTTTTTTTTAAAAAAACCTTGGTAAATTATATACATAATGATTTTTAAAAGCATTGACTTCCTACAAAGGAACTAAGAGCAAGAATAGGCAGTTCTGATCTTCAAGCCTGCTTTGCCATTCAAGATAATCATGCTGATGCTGATGGATTGAGTTTTGACTTTTCAAATTTCTTACTGTTACTTTTTCCAACCGTTACTGATTACAACAATTTCTGAACAACAGACATCAAACTAATTGGTCTGTAGTTTTCTACAGTCTGCCTCCTTCCCTGTTTTGAGTACAGTGACATACATGCGTGTTCTTATGCACTGAAACCTTTGCAGCATCCTGGGAATGTTGGAATATTATAACCACTGCATCTGCTATTTTTGCTGCTACTTTGCTTAAGAGAGTATGGTGTAGTCCATTAGGCCCCTTGGACTTGTCTGTCATCAATCCCAACTGTTTGTTCAGTGTGATTTCTTTGGAGATGATGGTTAATTTGACTTCTTTCTTTTTACAATCTCTGCATTACCTGTTGTTACTGGATGGTACTTTTTTCCTCCACTATGAAAACTGAGGCAAAATATTGGTTTAGTGTTTTTGTCACTTCTATGTTCCTCACCACTAACCTCCCAATCTCATCCTTCAAGAGACTAACTTTCACTTTAGCTACTCTCTTTTCTTTTGTATACTTAATGCAGCTCATGCTATCTGTTTTTATTTTCTGAGCTAGTTTTCTTTTATAATTAACTTTTGTTTCACATTTTACCAATCCTTTGATCTTTAAAAATTTCTTAGTGTCCCAGGCTGCCACTGACCTTTGTAATATGATATGCCTTAGTTTTTATCTTTAACTTTCCTTAGTTGACCATAACTCTAAGTATTTAAGTCTGTTCCATTATCAAAATTTCCCCACTCCTTTATGATTCTTTGCAGCAAGCCTCAATTTTTATTTGTTCTTCAGACTTAGTCTCTGCACTCTCTAGTTTCCCATGCAAGTGCGTAGGCATGAAGCCTCAGCCTCGATTATTTCCTGCTCTGTGTTCTTCTATGCCCCGACTTGGTCTGCTCTCTCTGGTTGTCTGTATAAGTGTAGCGATAAAGGAATTAGGTTTCTGCACAACAACATCCTTAAAATAGGATTTGCCACACTCATGTTGTTTGCCACTCACAAGCCAAAGCCTGAATTTTGTCCAGATCTTTCATGCACATGTGGTCTGCCACAGTATCAATACAGGTGTAAACATTGTTGTTTAATAATCAGCAAACGTACCCACTGATCTTATAATGGAGGACAAGTCAGAATGTGTAGACTGGGATGGGATTGGAGTTGATAGCACTCTTGTCCCATGTAATGTAGGTGTGTTTTAATGAAAGCAGTCACGGCCAAGTCCAGTATTATCCAACGCTTCATTAGAAAGCTGTAAAAGTTACATATGAGCTGCTAGTGGTGCAATAATGATCGGAGGCAAGTCACTGAGAAGATAGATGCCTGGGGATCTATCTGTCAACAGTAGCAAGATGAAGGGAAAAGATAGAAATATGAAATATTTTCATAATGTAGAGTCAGATGTACAGCACACAAATAAACCTTTCGGTCCAACTCGTCCAGGCTGACCAGATATGCTAGCATTTGGCCCATATCCCTCCCAACCCTTCCTATTCACATAAGAATCTAGATTCCTTTTAAATTTTGTAGATTGTACCAGCCTTCACTGCTTCCTCTGACAGTTCATTCCATACGTGCACCTGCTCTCTGTGTGAAAAACCCTAACAAATAAATAAATAATGACTTTAAAATATGTTTAATAGCACAAGGAAAACATAAAATTTGCAACATTTAACATATTGTCCTCAGAAGATCTTTACAAATCTTTCCATCTTATTTAGAGAAAGTAGAAGTTATTTACCACCTGTATGATTAATCTAGCAAACTCACAACAAACAAGTTCAACCTGATATTTTGTTTTCCAGGTTAATTTCCCATTTGTTATTCCTATCTTTTGATTTGAGAAAAATATCTACTTGGGCTAGAGATGTTGTCGCATAGCAGCACAAAATCAGATAGTAAGATCCATGTCAACTCGATTAACCTTATTCAGGCAGTAATTGGGAGGTCGCATTTAGCCTTAGTATCATTGAGCTAACAAGCAAATTGTTAGCTAGTTTCCATTCCTGATTGCTATCCAGTGATTTCTGCATGTAAAAATACATGTAATCAACAAGTAAAAAAGTACTCAGCTTGCCCAAGATGGTCTCTGTACTCAAATACCCTATTTATTCTCATTGTGTAAACTTACATATCAGTGGCAGATGTTTGATGATACTGGTACTAGTGCCCGTGAAATAAAATTACAGCATCATTGGGAGATGAGGGATGATATTATTAATTCTTTAAAAATCTTTAAAACTACAATTAATAAATCAAGACCAATGAGGTTGTTTTGCATCTGTAAGAATAGCGTAATTTCCTATAAAGTTCTGTAACAATTGTTTTAACTTCTGGCATTTTTAAAAAATGAATAACAAATAGAAACAAATTATGGTGCAGGAGGCCATTTAACCTCTGTACCAACTGATAGTTATCCATGCTAATTCCACTTTGTAGCACTTGGTTCACAGTTGGTAAGTTACACCACTTAAAGCCATATCAAGATTTTTTTAAAATCCAAGGTGGAGTTTCATTTTTCCCACCCTTTCAGCTACTGAGCTCCAGACCCCTGGAACCCTCCAGATGGGGAGGGTGGGGGTGGGGGGTGGGGGGTGGGGTGGGGGAGAAGGATAAAATATTTGCTGTGATCTGCAAAGAGAAAAATGAGTTTTCTGTTCGCTACCAGGCAGAGTGCCAGACTATTGATCAAACAGAAGGGACCCACATCAAATTAAGGATACTGGAAGACTTATTCTGGTAAAGCTGAGAGAAGAAATTGCTGGAATTGGCCTTATTGCTGTTTACGAAATTAAACAATGCTTGGCGATCATGGGTTGTTACAACCCAGTGAAATAGAGATAAAACCATTGCAAGCTGGTAATGCTGTTTCCTATAAAGACTGCAATCCTGCAGAAAATATGCCACAAGTGTATATAAACCTGTGATCCTAGGTGTCACATCAAGATATTAATAAAGGTTATTTTTCTATAGTTAGGATTTTAATTGCCTAAGTAATGTTTATTGCTGAAAACTAACAAAATTTGTCAAAGTTTTTGATCTTGCACTCATCAGGACATTTGCAAGAATAGCAATATACAGGGGGACAATTATTTTTATACTGCATGAGTACATGCACATTGATTGACAAGTAGGCTCTGATTGGTAAAGGCATCACCATGGGGAACACACCAATTAGGTGACTGACAGTTAACAGGCAAGCTTTGTTTAAATTCAAACAATCTTCTTAAATAAAGCTTGGCACTTATCTGTCAGTCATCATTTAACTAGTGCATTCTCCATGGCAATGACTCCACCAAGAAAAGAATAATGATCAAACAGTGTCGTATATTCACACATATAGCTATTTTATAATTTCTACTGGATAACCCTGGTTTAAAAGCCCACTTGAAAACCGAAAGGTGGGGGCAGAATTTAGGCATCAAACAAGTTTCAAAGATATCTGCCAAATCTGTCTCTATCACTCACCTGCTGATCAGGTGAGAAACTAAATCAGCAGCTTAAAACTGCATTCAAGGTTTCAATTTTGAAACACAGAACACAATTAAAAATGTGCTAATAAATCAATAAAACTGTATAAAGAAAGCTGCACAAAGCGCTGCCTTCAGCACAATGAATGCTGTCCTGCAGGATACTCCAACATTTCAAGGCAACATGTCTACAAGTCTATATGTATACAGAATAGCTGAAGATTAACTGATATTTGAAAGTCAAAGGGAGATGCTTGAGCATTCCTATCAGTTTACTACCTGTCATGGGAAAGCTCACTGCTCAATACTTGGATATCATACTGAAACAGAAATTGCAACAGAAAAGCAGCAGATTTGGCAGCATCTGTGAACAGAAAGCAGAGTTAAATTGAGACACTGTTCTTCCAGCTTGCACGTAGTCTCGGTGAAATACTGCAGCAGGCCCAAGACAAAAATGTTGGCCAGGGTCCAGGTGGTGTGTTGAAGTAGCAAGCAACTAGAAGATGAGGGTTATTTTTACAGAGTGAACATTAGTGTTCTGTAAAGCGTTTACTCAGTCTGCATTTTGTTTCCCCAATACAGAAAAGACCACATTGTGAACTGCAAGTACAGTACAGATTGAATACAATATAGATTGAATGAAGATAAGTTGCTGTTTCATCTGTGTCTGGGGTCTTGGATGATGGTGAGGGAGGAGGTAGACAGGTAATTATTGTACCTTCTATGATTGCATGAGGAAGTACCACAGCATATATGAGGTGTTGGGAGTGGAGGAGGAATAGACCAGGGCATGCTGGAGGCCCTACTTCCACTCCTATGTCTTATGGTCTTATGGAACGGTCCCTACAGACTGCTGACAAGAAAGGGGAGGAAAATACATGTCTGGTAGTGGCATCCCACTGGAAGTGGCAGAAATGGCAGTTTATAATCTCTTGGATGCGAAGACTGGTGAGGCAAAAAGTGAGGAAAAGGAGGGCCGAAATGGACTGGGTGTCTTTATTCATATTTTTCTTAGAGTTAGGACACCAGTCCAGTCCAGGCATCAAAACCTCATTTTAAGGAGGTTTACACACATTCCAAAACAGCCCGAGTGGAAGCTTGAACAACATTGCATCTTCATTTCACAATATCTGACTGCTTTTGCAAAGATTTCATTAGCCATGTTTGGAGAGCCCTTATCTCCCAGCAGCCATCCTGTATAGTCCAAGGACCTTAGAAGGAGGCAAAACTTTGTGAGTTCTCTGTTATGGAAAAATCGTGGCAGCTCCCAGAATGTCTGAAACAGACTTTGAGAATATGTCAATGATATTCACATATAATTTGAACATTGATGGAGCCTTTTGGAAAATAGTGAAGATTGATGACAGGATGTTCTCTAAGCAATGTGGCTACAGTATATTTAACCATGCACTTGTGGGGAGAGTGCCAGTGATGGTGGGGAATCTTACTGTCTGAGCTGACTGACTGTCCTCTTTAGGACAAGGATATGAACAGGTTGTAACCTGGAGAAAATAGCATCAGTTACATCCTGGATGTGTCTGTGGGTCAAGGATTGGGAGATGTCACACAGATCACCAGTTTCTCCTTGAAACAAGCCACTGCCATAAAGATTTGTGGAGCTGTAAAGTTAACAGCCACCAAAATGACAGCCACCCAGTCCTCTGAGCACAAGTCCTGTTCCAGCAAATGATAACATGGCTTGGTGATGATGACCTGAGGACTTCCTTAATCTCCACGTGTTTAGTGCTTCTGAGAGCCGCAGAAAGTCATAGTAAGGTCTATGATCACAAGAGGTCACATTCGCTCTTTCACTTCATTGAGGGATCTTCACCACCTGCCTCTTCCTGTGGAGACTTTGCCACTACTTGAGGTTGCTGTTCTTGTAGGCCTTGCTGATGCCATTGTAATGTCTATACCTCTCATAAATTTTGTTTATCTCAATCAGATCTCCACTCAAGCTCCTCTGCCCTAAGGAAAACCAACCCAGCCTATCCAGTCTCTCCTCATAACTGAGACTTTCCATCCTTGGCAAAATCCTGGTAAATGTCCTGTGCAGCTTCTCCAGTGCAATCACACCCTTCTGATTGTGTGGCAACCAAAACTACACACAGTATGCCATCTGCAGCCCAACCAATGTTTTATAAAGATATTATATGACTTCCTTGCTCCTATATTCCATCCCACCTATACATTTCACATGTCTTCTTTATTACCCTACTTGTGCTGACACCTTCAGGGATTTATGGACTTGTATGCCGAGGTCCCTTTGTTCCTCAGTACTCCCTAGGGACCTACCATTCATTCTGTATGTCTTTCCCTTATTGTACCTCTCAAACCGCATCACCTCACATTTATGGGATTAAATTCCACCTGCCATTTCTGTCCAATCCACCTGCTGATCAATATCAGACTGTAGCCTGAGACCATCTTCCTCAGTATCAACTAACTTTGTGTCATCTGCAAACTTTTAATTATACCATGTCTATTCACATCCAAGTCAATAACTGTCATTTCACAAGAAGGTCAATGTCATATCTTGATAAGCAGCTGTGAGGTAGGCGAACTCAGACAACACAGACAGAGGCCATTCAGCCCATTGTGTCATCCAGTCATAGACTCATACAGCACAGAAACAGATCCTTCGGTCCAACCAGGCCATGCCCGACATAATCTCAAACTAAACTAGTCCCACCTGCCTGCTCCTGGCCCACATTCCTCCAAAGCTTTCCTATTCATGTTTGTATAAAAATGTCTTTTAAATGCTGTGATTGTACATACATCCACCACTTCCACAGCAAGTTCACTCCAAACGCAAACAACCCTATGTGCAAAAGAATTTGCCTCTTAAGTCTTTTTAAATCTCTCTCCTCGCACCTTAAAATCATGATGGCATCATGTGTCCCCTAGTCTTGGAATTCCCCACCCAAGAAAACAGACAACAAACATTAACTCTATCTGCGCCTCTCATTATTTTATAAACTATTATCAGGTCGCCTCTCAACCTCCCATGTTCCAGTTAAAAAAGTCCCAGTCTTTCCAGCCTTTCTTTATAACTCAAACCTTCCATGCCCAGCAACATTCTGGTAAATCTCTGTTGAACCATCTTCAGCTTGATAATATCCCTCCTCTAACTGGGCAACCAAAACTGGACACAGTATTCCAGAAGAGGCCTCACCAATGTCCTGTATCACCTCAACGTGCCTTCCTGCAGTCAACAAAAATCTGACTGCACTAACCCTAGTTTTCAGCATTTATCCTATAGCCCTGGAGGCCATAACAACACAAAAGAGTGCCTAAATTCTACTTAAATATTACAAACATTTCTGACTCAATCACCCTTTCAGGTAATGAGTTCCAGATCCCCACCACCCTCTGAGTGAAAATAATTCTCTTCAACCCTCCTCTTAGCCTTCTGTCTCTTACCTTAAATCTATGCCCACTAGTTAAAGACCCCTCCACTATTTGGAAAAGTGCCCTCCTATCCACCCTATCTATCCCTGTTAACCTAAGGCACCTCCATCAGGTTCCCTCTCAAATATTGCTGATCCAAGGAAACCAACTTCAGCCTGTTCAATCTTTCCTCTTAACTCCTGCCCAGGCAGTATCCTGGTAAATCTCTACACCTTTGAGTGAAATCACATCCTCCCTCTAATGAGGCAACCAAAGCTGCATTTTTATAGAGATCCAACATAACCTCCCTGTTCTTATATTCTGTGCCTCAGCTAATAAAGGTAAGTATCTCATATGCCTTCTTAATCACCTTATCTACCTAACCCAAGTTCAGCACAACGCAGTGGGCCGAAGGGCCTGTACTGTGCTGTACTGTTCTATGTCAACCTACTACCTTCAGATATCTGCGGATATGCACATGAAGGTTACTCTGAACTTCAGTACTTTCCAGAGACTTATCATTCATTGTGTAATCCTGTTATGTTTGATTTTCGGAGACTCTCACGGACTTGATGCAAAAACAAGACACTGACCTGATTACAAAAACACAATCCTTTATTAGTAAGTGAGTACAAGCTGCGGAGGATCACTGTGCGCAACCCGGCACGGAGTGCTGAGTATCGTGAGCGATTCTCCCTGAACAGGGGACAGTCCCCACTTTTATACGCTTGGAATTGGCAGATACATAAAACAATTACTACATCTGAGAACAGGATACAGCTTTGATCGTCACGAAGAGTGTGATAATGACAGGATGTGATTTCATGTGGTGACAACTGCCTGGCTTAATCAAAGCTCACTGACCTGGCCATTTCAGCAGAAACAAGGTCAGGTGGCAGTGTGGGTAGAGCCATGAAGGTGACAGAGCTTAATGCTTTTTGTTTTTACAGATGTTTCACACCCCTACAGATGTTTCACACCCAATCCTATTCAGGCAGGAAGTTGAGACAGTGTTCACATACCCCTGTATGAGGAGCATAACAATTCATGGGATGTTAACCCATTAACATCTCATTCCCTCCTTTTATCATTCCATGATAACATATATTGGGGCCAAGAAGGGAGCTACTAGTCTGTCAGTAATAATTCTGCAACAAGATTTCAGGCATACCAGGAACAGGCAGCAAACAATTATGACAATCAATAAGACAACCAACCCACACAGTAGGTATAAGCTCCCAGAAGCCATTCCAACCATCCTTCCCCAGGTCGGGGTTCTTCTCTGTACTGGTCCAACCGACCCTGTATGGCTTGGATAGCTTGAGTAATATTACAGGATGCATCGGTAACATGAGTAATGCATTTATCCCCTATAAACATACATACTCCTACTTGTTGAGCCAGCTGATAGTCCACTGCATACCAGGTTTAGAACATAGAACATGGAGAAGTACAGCACAGTACAGGCCCTTCGGGCCACGATGTTGTTCCATGAAGGGTTTGCTGAGCATAGAGCCGAAGTTCAACTAATTCTCGATTTACTGTTTCCAGTGCCAACATAGTGCTATTTCCTAGGATAGCTAGTCCACACATAAGGTAGTTTCGGTTTTTAGCGGACACCATCCCTAAGGAGACTCCCAAACTGACAGTTCCCAGGAAGCCATATCCCAAGGGAGAGCCCAGGGTGACCGGATCCTGCCACTCAGCACAAAACTCCTTGTTTATGGAGCATGTGACAATTTGTCGCCAAGTATGTGCTTGTTGGGGACAAGGGACCATGAGAGGCCCAATGGTCCCAACAGCAAACAGCACCGGTAGAGTTGGAGTTGCAGCAGAAAAGGTCCCATTGAGAAGGAAAACGAATCCCTTCTTAGCACGGTAGCAGGTAACAGACTCATGTACTATCTTGCTCCAGGAGGATTGACCCTTAAATGGTTGCAAGTCTGAGGAGTGAAACAGAAATATCCCATATCCCATTTCTACATGGGTGCCATTACAACTCTCACAAGTCCATGGTATGCCTGAAGTCACATTTACCGGGCTTGATTCCAAACAGGGGCAGTTCAATTGCCCTCCTTTAGTTGTACAAGTTCGTTTTACACACTGACAGGGCCAGGAAGCATCATGTCGGTGGTTGGTGACGTTTACTAAGGCATATACACAACAACTTCCAGCAACTTTAAAACAAAACGGCTAGCTGGTAGGATCTGTAGTTAGCCCCTTCCTTCCCAGACTTAGGTTTAATACCTGTAAAATTGGAAGGGCCTTTAACTATCAATACCACACATCGATCCCGCACACCCCTCCTCCAAGTTCCTCCCTCCCCTTGGCAAGGGTCACCAGAATAATCTAATTCATAGAGTTGGTGAGGGCTCCATCCTGGGGTTGCTACAAATAAAGCCTCTACAGACTGTGCTAGCAGATAACACACTGTTCAATTACCATGCAGTTAGATATGTGCCTTATAAAACAAATTGTCCTCCAACCCACTCACGGTCAGAACGTTTTGTAGTCCAATGATTAATGTTCAAGATGGTGGGGGCACCCATCGTTTACAGTCACTCAGATGGATCCAGCGACTCTGTCCTTGGATTTCGACTGCCGTTGGCATCTGAAGGAGCATTTGGGGGTCCTTTCCACCTGGGTCTGAGCTTGGAGCAATCCCAGACTTTGATCAGCACGAGGTTTCCCGTTTGCAGTCTGGGGGGGTTCATTCTGGTCGTCTGAGCTATGATCCATCGCTTGTGATGGTGGTCCGAAGGCATGCTTTACCTGTGAATGGAGAAACTTTGGAGATGATGTTAGCTGCTGAAAGTACTTTTGCATTTCCTCACCCATAACATTCAAGTCTATTTGGGTGGATGGGCTGGTATTGGCATCCCAGGGTGCCCTACTGGGTCGGCCATAAATTATTTCTGTGGCCGACAGTCCAGTGGTCAAATGTGGGGTAATTTTCATGTGGTACAGAGCTAGGAGCAAAACCTTTAACCAGTTAAGGCCAGTTTTGGATGTTAGCTTGGTCAATTTAGTTTTGAGAGTTCCATTAGCTTTTTCCACTATCCCTGCCGCTTGGGGGTGGTAGGCACAGTGGAATTGTTGTTGGATGTGTCTCACATCACACAATTCCTTATTAATCTTTCCTACAAAGTGGGGACCATTATCTAAGCCAATTTGTCAAGGCACTCCAAACCTTGGTATTACTTCAGTTAATAACAATTTTACCACCATCATGGCTTTGTTATTTGTCGTTAGGAAAGCCTCTATCCATCTACTGAATACATCAACAATCACAAGACAATACTTATAGCAATGTACACACAGTAATTCAATAAAATCTAGCTGAATACATTCAAACGGTCCACCTGGCAAGGGGTTCTTCCTGGTGAGCATCTCACCCCCCTGAACAACATTGCTGGCATGTCAAACATGATGCTATACGAGGCTGGGCTGCCTCAGCCAGTCGGGGATACCACCAGGTACGGAGCATGATACCACTCATTCCCTCCTTGCCAAGGTGGGTATCAGAATGATAATAATCAATGAGCAAAGGCAACAAAGCATCAGGTATACACACTTGGCCGATAGGAGTAACCCAAAGGCCTGACGACGCAGAATGCGAACATTCATGCACCTTCCAAATGTCCTTTTCAGAGGCAGGGGCGTCCCCCTGCCAGCATTGAACAGTGACAATATTGTGTTCGAGGCAGGCAGGCGAGTGATTTATCGCCTGCTTGCTCATAGAGGGCACAATAAGAGTGTGATCTGCAGCAGCCTGATCAGCCAGACCGTTGCCCTGAGTAACTACAGAGTCATCGGAGACATGGGCAGCGCATTTGATAATGGCCAATTGTTTAGGGAGAAAGATTACCTGAAGAAGGTTTTGGACATACAAAGAATTCTGGATGGGCATGTCCGAGGACGTTAAAAACCCACGCTGAGACCATAGCTGGCCGAAGTCGTGGGAGATGCCAAAGGCAAACCAAGAGGCAGTGTAAATATTCGCTGACTTCCCTGAAGCTAGAATGCAAGCACAGGTGAGGGCAAGAAGGTCTGCTTTCTGAGCAGACATCGGGGGGTCAAACGCTGCTGATTCTGATGTGGAGGCGGTGTCGACAATCGCATATCCAGAGAGGGGTTACCCAAGGGGGACATGGAGGAACTGCCGTCAATAAACAAGAAAAGGTCCAGAGCAGGGAGAGGGACAGCAGTAAGATCTGGGTGGGGAGAGGTTAGAAATTGGTTCCTTAGTAAGCAGTCATGTGGGGTTATAAGACCTCATCCGGCGGGGGGGGCACTCAAAAACGAGGCAGGGTCAATAGTGGAGCAGAAAGAGAACGTCAGATGGGGATTGTGAAGGAGTGCTACTTTGTAGCAGCTTATACGTGCCTGGCTAAGGTGTTGAGTCTGGTGGGAGGTAAGGAGGGTTACAACAGCATGTGAGGTATAGATGGTAAGAGGCTGGTGAAGAGTAACATTAGAGGCCGCAGTGACCAAAAAATAAATCGCAGGAAGAATCTAAGAACAAGAAGGCAATCCCAGAGCTACAGAGTCCAGGTGGGTAGAGTAGCAGGCAACCGGTCATTTACGATCGCCACGAGTCTGTGTCAAGTCTGCAGTAGCACATCCATCCAAAACATTAACATATAACTGGAAAAGCCTGTCATTGTCTTCCTAAAGCCAGGGCCGCATCAAGGGCTGCTTTTAAGTCTGTAAAGGCTGACTTTTGTTCTTCAGAGAGGGTGAAGGTTTTTGGGGCTTTACAAGAAGCAAAAGGGGTCAGTAGTTTAGTGAGTAAAGTTACATTAGGGAGCCATAGTCGACAATAATTAACCAATCCTAAAAAGGACCTCATTTGCTTAGGGGTAGTGGGCAAGGGCATCACAAGAATAGGTGAAATATGTTCAGGGATGAGCGTGCGGAGGCAGTGGTCAGGACACAAGCGATTGCTGGGGATCATGGTGGTATTGGGATGCCTGTAGGTGTTGGTTGGTCGAAGTTGTGGAGGGGGTAGTGGTCCTGGTGGGGCAGAGGGGTGCCTTCTCCAGTCCTCCTCTTCTTGCTCATCTGTGTTGTTACATTAGAACAACATCGGCAAGCCAGATATGTCAGGAGGTACCTCCAATTTTACTTTATCATCAATTCGGCCTGCCGCTCTAATCCCTGTTCTCTGTTTCGTCTTTCCCTTTCCAGCCCTTCCCTTTCATTCATTTCATGATCCTCACACTGCAGCTTTAAAATCTCCCTGGTTTTTGGTTTCCCTTGTTATCACATACGCTAATCCCTCACCGACATGCATTATTCTCCCAGCTGGCCTGCTTAGATTTATTCATTATTTCCTCAGCAGTCTTCCTCCACGTGGATATTAAAGTTTTCCATCTTGTCCCCGTATTACATTTCCAAATTGCCTCTCCCACTTTTATGTATTTATCTACACCCCAAGTTCCCCTACTGGCCAAATTTCATTTCCCAATTTCTTATTTAGGCATGCTGACAGACGTCTGAACTGTTCTTCATTTTTGGGGTCATCCCAACATAACCGATGCAAAGGGGATCCTGCACCCAACTTATCCAACGTCTGTCCCATTTTAACGGTTCAACTTCTTACTTATCTCTATATACTAGTCCAGTGTCCTTAGTCTCCACACCCACTTCAGGGCCCTGACCATCGTGTGGGGGATTTCCCCTCTTAACAACCGGTCTAAGGCATGGTGGTTGAGACAGACACTGTAGTTATCCTTTACCTTAGGCACTACGTTCCAGGGACTCGAACCCTGGTATTGGAGGACTCTAACCCCTGAATTCCCGGTACTTACAGTAAGGAGGACGCTAACCTCCTAATTCCAGGGGGACTCTAACCTCCCTGCCGAATTAGTTTGTCAAACCATACTGACCTAGGGACTCGAACCCCAGTCACCGGGGGACTCTATCCTCCCAGAATTAGTTTGTCATAGTCCTGGGGACTCTAACCTCCAGGCATTGGATCAACCAATGTACAAGATCGTGAGTCGTCTCAGGGTTCCGTCACAACAGAGCCACATAGGGACAAGGGGCCGCACGAGTAGTAGTTTAGTGAGAGAGACCAAGGTGAATGACACCTTGTCGGCCCGTCTGTCTCATGTCACCGACACTTGAACGATCACTTATTCAGTCCTACATGTAAGACCCCTGTACATGTTGGAACACTGCTCGCTGCGCCAAACGTTAGGTTCGGTTTTCGGAGACCCTCACGGACTTGATGCAAAAGCAACAAACTGACTTGGTTACAAAAACACAATCCTTTATTAGTAAGTGAGTACAAGCTGCAGAGGATCACTGTACGCAACCAGAGTGCTGAGTATCGTGAGCGATTTTCCCCCAACAGGAGACAGTCCCCACTTTTATACACTTGGAATTGGCAGATACATAAAACAATTACTACATCTGAGAACAGGATACAGCTTTGATCGTCTCGAAGTGTATGATAATGACAGGATGCAATTTCATGTGGTGACAACTGCCTGGTGTGATCAAAGGTCACTGACCTGACCATTTCAGCAGAAACAAGGACAGACGACAGTGTGGGTAAAGCCATAAAGATTACAGAGCTTACTCCTGAGATGCTGCTTGGCCTGCTGTGTTCATCCAGCTTCACACTTTGTTATCTAAGATTACAGAGCTTAATGCTTTTTGTTTTTATAAATGTTTCATACCCCTACAGATGTTTCACACCCAATCCTATTCGGGCAGGAAGTTGAGACAGTGTTCACATACCACTGTACGAGGAGCGTAAAAGTTCATGGATGTTAACCCATTAAAATCTCAATCCTTGCCTAGTTAACCCTTCTCAAGGACACTATCTCACACGTTTCCAGATTGAAACCCATTTGCTATTCCCACCTTATCCTCGAATGCTATGAGATCCCACCATTATGTCCTAAGTTTCCACCTTTCATTGTAATTATTTCCTCATTGATCCAGTCCATTGAAGCTCATCTCTAGACCTGAGTTTGCCATTTTCTCCAGAAGTCCATCAATTTCCCTCAGATTCTCCTGACCATTACTAAGCAAACCCCAAGACTGACTATAATTCAACCCGAAAACAGACTTTGCAGGACAGCACCAAATAAGCATGCCCCACCATCTGAACTGATTTCTCCACAGCACCCTGACTGACATGACTCCAACCTCTACCCTGCAGAATGTGCAGCCCTCCGCACCAATCCCAACCTCACCATAAAACACGCAGACAAGGGAGGTGCAGTTGTAGTATGGCGCACTGACCTCTACATTGCTGAGGCCAGACACCAACTCTCTGACACTTCCTCCTACTGCTCCCTGGATCAAGACCCCACCCCCGAGCACCAAACTATCATCTCCCGAACCATCCACAAACTTCACCACCTCAGGTGACCTCCCATTCACAACCTGCAACCTCACTGTTCCCTAACCTCGCACTATGCCCGCTTCTATGTCCCTCTCAAAATCCACAAACCCACTTGCCCTGGTCGACCCATTGTCTCCACCTGCTCCTGCTCCACTGAACTCATCTCCACCTACCTGGACTCCATATTCTCCCCATTAGTCCAGGAACTCCCTACCTACGTCTGTGACACCACCCACGCCCTCCACCTCCTCCAGAACTTCCAATTCCCTGGTCTCCAACACCTTATTTTCACCATGGATGTCCAGTCCCTACACACCTGCGGCCCTCCACTTCTTCCTGTCCCGCAAGCCTGGCCAGTCCCCCTCCACCGACACCCTCATCCTCCTAGCTGAATTCGTCCGCACCCTCAACAACTTCTCTTTCAATTCCTCCCACTTCCTACAGACAAAGGGGGTGGCCATGGGTACCCACATGGGCCCAAGCTATACCTGCCTCTTTGTAGGGTACATGGAACAATCCCTCTTCTGTATTACACTGGCCCTAAAACCCACCTCTTCCTCCGTTACCTTGATGGCTGTATCGGCACCACATCGTGCACCCAAGAGGAGCTCGAACAGTTCATCCACTTCACCAACACCTTCCACCCCAAACCCAAGTTCACCTTGACCATCTCCAACACATCCCTCAACTTCCTGGACCTCTACCTCCATCTCAGGCAACCGCCTAGAAACTGATATCCATTTCAAGCCCACCGACTCCCATAGCTGCCTGGAATACACCTCCTCCCACCCATCCCCTGTTCCCAATTCCTTCGCCTCTGCCGCATCTGCTCCCAGGATGTGACATTCCACTCCCGTACATCCCAGATGTCCTCGTTCTTCAAGGACCGCAACATCCCCCTTCAGAAGTTGAGAACGCCCTCGACCGTGTCTCCCGCATTTCCCACAACTCATCCCTCACACCCCGTCCCTACAATAACCACCAAAGAAGAATCCCCCTCGTCCTCACATACCACCTCACCAACCTCCAGATCCAACGCGTCATTCTCCGACGCTTCCGCCATCTACAATCCAACCCCACCACCAAAGACATTTCTCCATCCCCACCCTTATCTGCTTTCCGGAGGCACCACTCTCTCCATGGCTCCCTTGTCCGCTCCACACTCCCCTCCAACCCCACCATACCTGACCCTTTCCCCTGCAACCGCAGGAAGTGCTACACTTGCTGCCTCACCTCCTCTCTCACCCCCATCCCAGGCCCCAATAAGACTTTCCACATCAAGCAGATGTTCACCTGCACATCTTCCAATGTGGTATACTGCAGCCACTGTACCCGTTGTGGCCTCCTCTACATCAGAGAAACCAACCGGAGGCTTGGGGTCCATTTTGCAGAACACCTCCGCTCGGTTCGCAATAAACAACTGCACCTCCCATTCGCAAAACATTTCAACACCCCCTCCCAATCCTTCGACTACATGTCCATCCTGGGCCTCCTGCAGTGCCACAACAACGCCACCCGAAGGTTGCAGGAACAGCAATTCATATTCCACTTTCGAACCCTGCAGCCCAATGGTATCAATGTGAATTACACAAGCTTCAAAATCCCCCCTTCCCCCAATGCATTCCAAAACCAGTCCAGCTCGTCCTCGCCTCCCTAACCTGTTCTCCCTCTCACCTATACCCTCCTCCCACCTCAAGCCGCACCTCCATTTCCTACGTACCAACCTGATCCTGCCCCCTTGACCTGTCCGTCCTCCCCTTACTGACCTATCCCCTCCCTACCTCCCCACCTACAGTCACTTCTACAGGCTCCATCCCCGCCCCTTTACCTTGTCTGTCTCCTCTCCACCTATCTTCTCCACTATCCATCTTCGATCCACCTCTCCCTCTCTCCCTATTTATTTCAGAACCCTCTCCCTCTCCCCCTCCCCCTTTTCTGATGAAGGGTCTAGGCCCGAAACATCAGCTTTTGTGCTCCTAAGATGCTTGCTATGTTCATCCAGCTCCACACTTTGTTATCTCAGATTCTCCAGCATCTGCAGTTCCCATTATCTCTCACATGACTAATTCCTGGCCTGGCTGCACTTGACCTGCAGTACTCACTGTAATCTAATGCCCAGACCGCAAGGAGAGTGTGTCACCTGAAATTAAAGGGACAATTCACCACTCAGGTCATCTACCAGAAGAGGATTTGAGAGGGTCTCAAAACCAGACAACAGAATCTTAAGCTTTTCTTGGAGGGCTCTAAAAGCACTGTTCCAATTCCTAGTTCCACAAGAAAAGTCAAATAAAGTTTTCATTTGGTCAATTCTAGATCAGACTCCTCCACTCACTAGGTGGATCTAGTAAGAAAGCTACAACGATTTCTCCAAATAGGCCACAAAGTAAAATAGTAGTCAGACCCTCAATGTTGTCATCACCAGATTGAAAGAAAAATCTCATGAACTTTAGATTCAGTGCAGCAAGTTAAATTCAGAACAGAGCAAGACCTCATCAAGTGAATTCAATGTCTAATTTTAACCAACTGTTTGATTTAAGTCAACCTTTCAGCATCACAAAGGAATTGCTAAAGTAGAAGACTTACTTCTTTCCCTATCACCTATTGAAATGCTGTAAAATATGAGTGCAATTGTTTTTACATTGTGCATTTATTAAAATGGAATAAATTGCAATTCCTACATTCCAATTAAAAGGTAATCAACCAAAAATGTTAGGAGAAAATTGCCTTTCCTTTGAGACAATATTTAGAGGTTGATGTAAAAATTAAAAGGGACTTCAGACATGCATCTTGCTAAAATACAACATATACAAAAGATCAGAGAGGAAAGGAAAGATAATCTTGAATGAAATTAAAAGACTTTTAAACATAAATTACTATCAGTGATCTGTTTAAGCCTGCTTCAAAACATTTTATCTGGATAAAGTTATGGACTGGAGCAAACGCCTTCAAAAATATTATGGTAGCCTAGACCTTAACTTTTTCCTCATTTTAAAGGTAAATTGAGGTGCTGTGTTACAAACGTAATTCAATTGGTCAAACTTCTCAACGTTAAACAAACCACAATTTATTCAAACACTATGGTTAAAATACAACCAGAGAAAGAGGAACTTGGAAACCTAACTATCGGAAAGCTTAACAAAGGTACAGTAACTATTACTAATTAACCGTTCGTATATAGTAACATCCTACAAACACATCCTTGGAAAAAAGCAAATTCAGAAGAACAGATTGTCTCATAAGTAATCCTATCAGCAAGAAAGAAATACATGCAGCACCTCCCCGGAGACCCCAGCAACAACTGCCAAATGGTAACCAAACATTCTGGATCTGTGAAAGCTTGACCACACCCACTCAGGCTGCTTTTATTGTTCCAACTTTTGAAATAAAAACCCAAAGCCTCGTTAGCTGTTTATTTTCATGTAGTATGTTCATCACCACTCTCCCGATCTCATTTAAAAAGAAACCAGGACAAAATACACCTCTTAAAGCCATTGTATCATCAGAATAATCATGTCAAACTCAAATAAATATTACTTCATTGTGATAATTATATGTACAGGTTACTAGTAAGTAATTATTTATTTTTTGGAACCTCGCTGTCATGTAGTTTCCAAGTATGACACGCTTAATGACGGTTTTCACCTTGGCATCCGGTCAACCTTGCAGTTCTCGTTACAGTGCTAACAATACAAATAACTACATTTAACAGAGTCGGTAAAATTACTTCCAAATTAAGTTTACAGATAATTTAGTTAAAAAGTTTTTGTTACTCCTCTCAAACAATTCATCAGAATACGTCGTTGAAAAAGTTGAAGCCGCTCCGTGGTGCGCAAGCTCTCGTTTTGGCGCCAGTTACGCCCCGCCTTCTCATCTTCCCGCGGCCGTTGGTAGTGAGCAGCGGCGGTGGTTGGTGAGCTCGTGTTTGAGTGCCCGGTTTAAATGTTGTGAGCATTCTGGGCGTCCAGAGCACCTGCTGCAGCCGGAAGCCATCCCGTCACGGGAACACAGCAGCTCAACTTCTTACAATCAGTCTGTCCTCAATTTTCTTTTGATTACATTTTTATCTCCTGACACGTACCCGAGTGATCATGAAAGATGTATCAGAGATAATGGGAACTGCAGATGCTGGAGAGTTCCAAGATAATAAAATGTGAGGCTGGATGAACACAGCAGGCCAAGCAGCATCTCAGGAGCACAAAAGCTGACGTTTCGGGCCTAGACTCTCTCTGATGAAGGGTCTAGGCCCGAAACGTCAGCTTTTGTGCTCCTGAGATGCTGCTTGGCCTGCTGTGTTCATCCAGCCTCACATTTTATGATCATGAAAGATGAACGTTGTCTGCTGGTCCGCTTAAAGACCTTTTTTTAAACCCCTGGAGTGAGGCCTTCAGTGAACTTGTCATTATATTATACTTTGGGCACACCGTCTGTTAACAATACGGAAGCGAAATACCGAAGATGACTGAAATCTAAAAGGGAAAAAAACGCTTGGAAAACACTACGCAGTGCATGCAGCATCTAGGGAGTCAGAGAAAGTTAATATTTTAAAGATCATTGACCTGCTGACCATTCAATTTCCTGACGCCCGTACTATTATTAGAAATGGTTCCCTCTACTCAGGTACTATCCCTTTCAAAACTCCTGCCATCGCAGAAACATAAAATTCTTATAGCACTGAAAGGTTATTCACTCCATCATGTCTGTGCCAGTTTTCTACAAGAGCAACTCTGCTAGTCCCAATTCCTCCCTTTTCCTTGTAGCCCCGCATTTTTTTCCTCTTCTCGAGTACTTATCTTGTTCCCTTTTGAAATCAATGATTTAGGCGGTTTCCGGCATATTCTCTGGCAGTGAAAAATCAAGTTATAACCACGTCCTGAGTTTGAAAAAAATCTCCAAGTTGCCGCTGGTTCTTTCCCCAATCGCTTGAAGGGCATGGACTTTTTATAGGCTGTGAGGTTTCCTGCCTCTACTGCCCTCCCAAAGCAATGCATTCCAGATTCCTAACACCCTCGGTGAAAAAAAAGGTGGATAGAAAAGCAGCCTTAGTTGAACAGTCTATATCGATGGAGCAAAATTTGAAGGTTTAGAGGGGATTTATGGAGTTTTTTTCACCCAGAGGGTGGTAGGAATCTGGAATGCATTGCCTTGGGAGGGCAGCAGAGGCAGGAAACCTCACAACCTATAAAAAGTATATGGATGAGTATAGAAGAACGTGTATTGTAACATTCAAGACTATGGGCTGAGTGTTGGAAAGTGATAGGAACGTCAGATAGTGTACATAATATGGATAAGTTAACGCAGACTCAATGGGCCAAAGATTGTGTTGAATGTATGAGTTTAAATCTGTATTCTGGTTCTCAACCCTTCCCCCAAGATTAACTGTTTCCGCCAAGTATCTACTCTGTTCAGATCCCTCATGATTTTGAACATTTTCATCAAATCTCCTCTATTCTCCTCACAACTGTTGTGTCCTTGCAGCTACCGCATCATCTCCAATCTCACATTTTCCTCCGGAGTCCCTAAACATGTCATCTGCCCAAATCATACTCGTCATTTCTGCAGTTCATTTCTGCTGTCAATTTTATGCTCACTGAAACAGCACTAAATGATTCCGATTGGATCTAAGCCTGTGACTGCGGTGCACTATCCTAAATTGTCTTCTGAAATTGAAAACACATTGTATATATTACAACAGAAGAGATGTCAATTTAGAAAAGACCATTAATTTGAAATGACAACTGAGGGAAGTGACAGCTGCTCACAAAGGTCATTTCAAATCAATATAATTTTTACTTAAAAGGCTGTTCACTTACGTATATTTCCAATGGAGTTTTTATGCCCATTTAAAATGTGACTTTTGGTGTCAGCTGTGGCTCTGTTGATAGCATTCTCATCTCTGAATCAGAAGGTTTTGCTGCTCTAGAGCTTCAGCACTGACAATCGAGGCTGACACTTCGGCGCAGTTGTTAAAGGAGCCCTGCACTATTAGGGTGCCGTCGATGGGATGAAACATTAAACTAAGGTTCTCGCCGACTGCTCAGATTCCATCGCACTTATTCAAAGAACAAGGTAATATTGGTCAATCAATATCACACAAAAATTATCTGGCCATCTTGTTACTGTTAACAACTCTGATAAATGTTGGTGAACGGCACGTTAGACTGTGATATCGACACACACCGGCAGAAACTATCAGCAGTTATATTAGGCAGACGCATTTAAAAGTCGAAACAGAGACCCTTCGAATTCTCGTTGTTCTAAGATTGTCCAATTGACTACGCCGTAGGGACCTGTTTCTAAACTGGAGACTGATTGGCTGGGTATTTGCTGGGTACTGAGTGTTTTCACTGAGGACTTGCTTTTCGCTTCGCCGATTGGAAAATGGTAAGTAAAAGATGCGGGGACTAGAAATCGAATGTTGTTTAAACTTCAATCCTTCTCGACCTCACTGAAAGTGTATGTGAGTGCCTCATTACGGTTGATGTCTTGGAGCTGGATTTGAAAGGCCCGGTCTGCGATTGGTACCTGGGGCCTACAGTGGGATTGGGAAACTATCACATGATGTTCGTCAGCTGGCTGATCCTGAAGGCATGGGGTTGGGTGGTTTATGTATCACTGTGATAATGACCTAAATTGAGAAAAGAAAAATCTCGGTGTTTATTATCTGCTATACAGATGTGTGTGTTTGTTCTAAATTCAGCAATCGTTTACTTTAATAAAAAGACGTTTTGTATTCTGGAAATGTGAGGCTGGATGAACACAGCAGGCCAAGCAGCATCTCAGGAGCACAAAAGCTGACGTTTCGGGCCTAGACCCTTCATCAGAGAGGGGGATGGGGGGAGGGAACTGGAATAAATAGGGAGAGAGGGGGAGGCGGACCGAAGATGGAGAGTAAAGAAGATAGGTGGAGAAGGTGTGGGTGGGGAGGTAGGGAGGGGATAGGTCAGTCCAGGGAAGACGGACAGGTCAAGGAGGTGGGATGAGGTTAGTAGGTAGCTGGGGGTGCGGCTTGGGGTGGGAGGAAGGGATGGGTGAGAGGAAGAACCGGTTAGGGAGGCAGAGACAGGTTGGACTGGTTTTGGGATGCAGTGGGTGGGGGGGAAGAGCTGGGCTGGTTGTGTGGTGCAGTGGGGGGAGGGGATGAACTGGGCTGGTTTAGGGATGCAGTGGGGGAAGGGGAGATTTTGAAACTGGTGAAGTCCACATTGATACCATATGGCTGCAGGGTTCCCAGGCGGAATATGAGTTGCTGTTCCTGCAACCTTCGGGTGGCATCATTGTGGCAGTGCAGGAGGCCCATGATGGACATGTCATCAAGAGAATGGGAGGGGGAGTGGAAATGGTTTGCGACTGGGAGGTGCAGTTGTTTGTTGCGAACTGAGCGGAGGTGTTCTGCAAAGCGGTCCCCAAGCCTCCGCTTGGTTTCCCCAATGTAGAGGAAGCCGCACCGGGTACAGTGGATGCAGTATACCACATTGGCAGATGTGCAGGTGAACCTCTGCTTAATGTGGAATGTCATCTTGGGGCCTGGGATGGGGGTGAGGGAGGAGGTGTGGGGACAAGTGTAGCATTTCCTGCGGTTGCAGGGGAAGGTGCCGGGTGTGGTGGGGTTGGAGGGCAGTGTGGAGCGAACAAGGGAGTCACGGAGAGAGTGGTCTCTCCGGAAAGCAGACAGGGGTGGGGATGGAAAAATGTCTTGGGTGGTGGGGTCGGATTGTAAATGGCGGAAGTGTCGGAGGATAATGCGTTGTATCCGGAGGTTGGTAGGGTGGTGTGTGAGAACGAGGGGGATCCTCTTGGGGCGGTTGTGGCGGGGGCGGGGTGTGAGGGATGTGTCGCGGGAAATGCGGGAGACGCGGTCAAGGGCGTTCTCAATCACCGTGGGGGGGAAGTTGCGGTCCTTAAAGAACTTGGACATCTGGGATGTGCGGGAGTGGAATGTCTTATCGTGGGAGCAGATGCGGCGGAGGCGGAGGAATTGGGAATAGGGGATGGAATTTTTGCAGGAGGGTGGGTGGGAGGAGGTGTATTCTAGGTAGCTGTGGGAGTCGGTGGGCTTGAAATGGACATCAGTTACAAGCTGGTTGCCTGAGATGGAGACTGAGAGGTCCAGGAAGGTGAGGGATGTGCTGGAGATGGCCCAGGTGAACTGAAGGTTGGGGTGGAAGGTGTTGGTGAAGTGGATGAACTGTTCGAGCTCCTCTGGGGAGCAAGAGGCAGCGCCGATACAGTCATCAATGTACCGGAGGAAGAGGTGGGGTTTGGGGCCTGTGTAGGTGCGGAAGATGGACTGTTCCACCTAACCTACAAAGAGGCAGGCATAGCTGGGGCCCATGCGGGTGCCCATGGCCACCCCCTTAGTCTGTAGGAAGTGGGAGGAGTCAAAAGAGAAGTTGTTGAGTGTGAGGACGAGTTCCGCTAGGCGGATGAGAGTGTCGGTGGAGGGGGCCTGGTCGGGCCTGCGGGACAGGAAGAAGCGGAGGGCCTTGAGGCCATCTCCATGCGGAATGCAGGTGTACAGGGACTGGACGTCCATGGTGAATGTGAGGTGTTGGGGGCCAGGGAATTGGAAGTTCTGGAGGAGGTGGAGGGCGTGGGTGGTGTCACGGACATAGGTGGGGAGTTCCTGGAAGGTTGCAGGAACAGCAACTCATATTCCGCCTGGGAACCCTGCAGCCATATGGTATCAATGTGGACTTCACCAGTTTCAAAATCTCCCCTTCCCCCACTGCATCCCTAAACCAGCCCAGTTCATCCCCTCCCCCCACTGCACCACACAACCAGCCCAGCTCTTCCCCCCCACCCACTGCATCCCAAAACCAGTCCAACCTGTCTCTGCCTCCCTAACCGGTTCTTCCTCTCACCCATCCCTTCCTCCCACCCCAAGCCGCACCCCCAGCTACCTACTAACCTCATCCCACCTCCTTGACCTGTCCGTCTTCCCTGGACTGACCTATCCCCTCCCTACCTCCCCACCCACACCTTCTCCACCTATCTTCTTTACTCTCCATCTTCGGTCCGCCTCCCCCTCTCTCCCTATTTATTCCAGTTCCCTCCCCCCATCCCCCTCTCTGATGAAGGGTCTAGGCCCGAAACGTCAGCTTTTGTGCTCCTGAGATGCTGCTTGGCCTGCTGTGTTCATCCAGCCTCACATTTTATTATCTTGGAATCTCCAGCATCTGCAGTTCCCATTATCTCTTGTATTCTGGAAAGGTGGTTGCACTGACGTGGTTTTTTTTATATACTTTTTAGTAATCCAAAGCATACGTAAAGTTTGACCAAATCGGATTTTTATCTTTTGTTCGTGCTTTTAAGTTTTAATTTAATGAAGTAAATTTTGAAGTTTGTTTCTGACCTGAACGTTGAGCAGTGATGTAAACGATCTGCAGCGGGCCATTTTACGTTACAGGAAATGGTCTCAAACCTGCTGGGCACTTCCCAATTAGAGTTTATTTAATCAATTTGAAGGGGTAAAAAAAAAGGAAATGGTTTAGCATACACTTACAATACACGTAAAGAGTGGAGGATTATATTTGCAAAAGCAGAATGACCCTCTCTAGAAAATTGAGTAGGGAGGCATATACAAAATGAGGTACAGTTGTTTGTAGTCATCATTGTGCATTGTCCATCTTAATGCAAAAGAAAAAGTTGTGTTTTGTTTTGCTATATAGTTTTTAAAAGATAAGAATTTGTGTGATTTAACTTTCAATATTTCTATTTGATTTAAACTAGTAATCCTTTTTAAACTATGAAATTAATATCTAAAATTAAGAGAATTTTAGTGAAGCAAACAAATTTTAATAGTTTTATCAGCAGTGGTAGCTATCTTTCTTCTAGAAGAAAGATAATCAGTGAGTATTACAATCAACATTGTTCAGTTAATTGAGTATGTATAGTAGTGTATATGCTAACTAATTGGCTTATTTACAGGGTTAATTTGCATAGTAATTCACTCTCCCATCTATAGACCACTTAGATCAATAGACTGATGCCAATATTTAGAAGCCACCAATTAATTGTGTCCAAAATGTCCTCTTCCTAATTGTATTTTGAAAGGTCCCTGTAAAGTACCTTTTTTAAAGTGACCAGAATGCAGATAAATCCAAGTTGTTGCTCCAGTGCAAAGTCGGAGGAAACTTTGGCAGTGTATTTGATAATGAAGAAGAAAACAGTACCTTTTGTAAGAACAGCACAGAATTTTATGGTGCAGGCAGCCATTCAGCCAATAGTGTCTGCACTGGCAGATGATTAAAACTGACAAACTTTGAGAAATGGAAAGCTGTTGCCCCGTAAGTTAAGAGCAAAGACTTGCAGAATGCTTAATTGTTCTTTCTCCTTTTTAGAAATGTTGTTATTGCCACAGTAATGCCACCAGAGATGGCAAAGGTAAAATGTATGTAATTGAACATTATCTGCACCAATTCATTAGTAAGATAACTGTGTAAGTTAACTTTCTTGGAATTGCATACTTTGTAACTTCATCAACCAGCCACCTATTTCCAAACCAGCTGAGGAACCTATGAAGTAATTACAATATTTGATATGCTGAGGCTGTTGCTGTAGTAGATGAATCAAGGCCTGCATGGAAATATGCTCTGATTTAATGTTACTTCTCTTTGGCAAGAGGAAGTGAAAGCATTAAACCTGGATAATACACCAAATGTTTTCTTCAAGCAAGTGTCTTTAGACCTTAGTTTAAACTTCTTAATCAGTGCTTCATCAATGTCTGATGGTCATTTCATTATGAAAATAAATGATGCAAAACTAGTTATGTCAGTAGCTTCTGATGCAGTCTCATGATTATCTGGAGCTGAACCTTTTGTATTTGAGCAAAAATATTATTGTTTAGGTATGAAAATTATATTAGGGTCAGAAAAAAGTGAAATGAATTGTTTTGAGTTCAGTGCCACCATTTATTACCAAAGTGGCTTGCTAGGACTGTGAAGACTTAACCAAATTGCTGTGGGTGTGGTGTTACATATAGGCTCAACAGTCAAGGGTGGCAGATTTTCTATCATAAAGCTTGACACTAGTGAATTGGATAGCAAGGTGTAGAGCTGGATGAACACAGGCCAAGCAGCATTAGAGGAGCAGGAAGGCTGACATTTTGGGAAGATAAGGTTGTTTATGACAATTGAGAAGATTCATGGTTGTCATAGAATAGCTTTTAATTCCAGATTTTTAATGAGTTCAAATTTTGTCATGTATTATGGTGAGATTTGAACCCATATCCCCAGCACTTTGCACTGGAATTCTGGATTCAAGCCCAGTGACACTGTGCAACTGCATTCCATTGTTTCAGAGAAATGTGGGGAAATGGATTTGGGGTGTGGGTGTTGCAAGCAAGTCGAGGGAATATAGAATGAGTGGTAGAATAGTGAAAAGTGCAGAGGGCAAAAGAGCATTGAATTGTATCTAGGCAGGCACCTCAAGGTGACAAGATGAGATGCTGAGACCTAGACATTGAGTGGGGTGATTATGCTAGAACTGTACAAACAATAAGCCACAGTTAAAGTAATACATACTGTTCTAGTTACATGGATGTAATTACAGTACACTAGAGAAGACTCAAAAGATATTTGAGGATGTCTCCAGGAGTGGACAAGTTTTGGAGGAAAAGCTGAGTAGATTGGAGTTGTCATCTTTGGAAAGAAAAGGTTAAAGAGATTTAATTGAGGTGTATAAAACTGACCTAGAAAAAAATGGAAAGAGGAACGTATTGCTACTTAAAGACATCAATAACAAGGGGTGTGGATTTAACAAAATGACAAGTAAATTAGAAAAGTTGATGATTATTTTCATAGTGCGGGTGGCAGGGTCTAGAAACTCTACCTGAAAGACTGGTTGAGGCAGAAACCCTAACTTGCATTAACAAATTCTAAAGAATGTAGTTAAAGTGCCATAATCTTGGTTACAGGCCAAGACCTGGATAAGGGGATTAGGCTGGGTTGATTGTATTTGGTCAACATGGGCTTATTAGGCCAAATAGCTTATTGTGTTATAAATTTTCAGTTTCTATATTAAGATTATCTGGTAGTTATCTTACTGTCCCTCTTTCCACCCCCCCCCATTACAAAAAGATTTGAAAATTCAATTTTTGCATCAGTTCAAGAATTTTTCTGCTGTTAGTCATCTCTTAAAATAAAACTTCAATTTAACCCAATTTCTAATTATTGAATTAATGTATGTAATGCTGATTAATTAGAACTTTTTGTGCAAAAACTAGAACTTGACAAATGTAAAACAAAATAGAAATTGCTGGGGGAAAAACTCAGCAAGTCTGGGAGCACCTGTGGCGAAAAGGCAGGTTTAACATTTCAAGTCTAGTGATCCTTCTTCAGAAGCATGTCACTGGACCCAAAACATTAACACTACTTTCACTCCACTGATGATACCAGACCTTCTGAGTTTTTTCCCCAGCAATTTCTATTTTTGTTTTACATTTGTCAACTCTAATTTCTGATTTCCAGCATCTGTAATTCTTTGGGTTTTTTTTGGTTATGTAGTACTTCTCGAATGTACATGTTGAAGCAGCAGCAGCAACTGGTTGACTATACACCCCTCAGTATTGTTGGTTGATTTAGAAGATAACCATTCTAAGTCTTCCAATTTTTCCTCCATCAATCAAGAAAAATGTTACTGCATATCTGTATAATTAATACTGTGTGATGCAATCTTTTGGTGAAGAAACAAATGGCCTTGGTTGATTCATGAGCATCTGTGGTGTTAAAGTTCAAGTATATTCAAATATAAAAGTGTAGCATAAGGTTTTAATATAACTAAAGTATAAACTCGTTTGCTGCAATTTTCCAAGTGTTTTGCAGTAAGGTTTTTTGGTGACTTTTTTGATATTTTTTCCCCACTGACTTTTATTTCATTTTGTTTATTTTAATTTTCACCATAATCCCAACTTCCATCTCATGCCTACGATTGACCTTCAATTCATTAAGGCCTCTCACAGAGTAAGTTACTCTCTTGGCGGTGGTGAAAATTGTTTGTTTGTGCCAATAATTTTGAAAGTGTGCAGACTAACAGTTTGTTGCAGAATATAGGCTGTTCATCTTGCAGACTTAATCTAAGCAGTTTGTGGACTGATATTTCCTTTTGATACAGTAGAGGTTTCCTAACTTATATTGTTTTCCTAACTTGTTAAAGTTACCTACCATTCAGTTGGATCCCATGTGTGGCATTTTTTCTAAGGAATAGATGCCCTGAGAAATGAGTCAACCTGACGTGTAAAATTTAATCAAAGCTGTGCAAAAAAACTGTCATTATTAATGGCTGCATTCACCCTGGCAGCACCCCTACCAGTCAATGCCAACCAATCTGCCCTCCTCTTGTTGATTTTTCCCTTTGAATTGGTATTGCAATTTTTTCCTGAGTCTAAGACACTCAGCTTCAACAAAATATTATTTTAAGCATTTTGTTCCAAATAAGGTTGTAGCATACGAGTTAACAGTTTCAAAACCTAGTTGGGAGAAAGTTGAGAATTCAAAATACTCACTCTCTGATTACAGTCATATGGTGATTGAACTCAAATACTCAGCTGCTTCAAGGATCTTCAATATAATAACCAAAAGAATCAACAGAAATCTCATTTTAATGAACCGATGTAGCCAGAGGAAGTTCATTATTTTTCTATCATGTTACAACATGTCATGTTTTGCATACCTGCTAATTTTCTAGAAGTGAATATTGGAACTTTCAAAAGCTGCTTCTCAGGTAACATAATCTGTCACTGTAAACTCACTGTATTGCTCTTGTAGAGATCAGTGGGGATCAAACCATTCTATGCTATGCTGACATTGACCCAAAATGCACCACCTGCAAGCCTCGTGGCACTCTATCTTATTCCATTTGGCACATCCTCCTTGCAGCCCTGTTCCCCAAACATTCCCCGAAATGACTTGTGCAGCTACTCTCGGAATAAGCTTCAGACTAGACAATAGATTAACAATAGATTTTAGAGTTTGAAGTAATATGTTAACTTCTATTCTGCCATAGGCCTGGGCAATTGTGATAAAAGATAAGTTATATGCAGCACTGGGTAGTCTGACATGCTAAAGTAAAGGCTCTTGCTTCATAAAATGTTTTTGCATTCTAGGATATTGACAGTTAAAACTTTCTCCTTTTTTTTAAGATTAATCAACAGAATTTTTAAATTTAATCTGTCTGTTTTCTTGCACTCCTATTCTTCCTGCCCCAAGCTGGAACAGTGTCATAATATCACTGCTTAGTATCTGGCAGGCTTGGTCAGTTTGTTCAAATGTTTTTAAATGATTTTATTTGTTTCATGAGATCTGTTTGAATTATTGCCTGAAAAGTTATTTTTAAGTCTTCCATCATTAGGTATATTGTGACCCACAAAGTTATCCAACCATGATTGATACTTCTGGTTATAGATTGGCTTGGGATAGTTTGCAGTCCAGCTAACTTGCAAATATTCTACCTAATGTCTTGCATGTTTTTGGCTGGCTTAAATTAACGATTGTAACAAGTTTTGGCTTTGCTAAAATATTCTTTCGTCCTTGTTGGGATAGTTCTGCTTAACCAGTTCCTATGTCGTGCATTTCTTAAGTCAGTATGAATGTGACAATTTAACAGAAAGCATCAACAGGATAATTACTATCATGAGAGGCTAATCCTGTCTTAATTTGAAATCCAAATGTATCCACATTCAGCTGAAGTTTCTGGATCTTGGTCATGCTGTAATCATCTTTTACTGGTACACCAGCTGAGAAAATTCTCCATTCAAATGACCTTTTCTTAAAAAAAAGTTAGACAACACGGTGTGAAGCTGGATGAACACAGCAGGCCAAGCAGCATCGGCGGAGCAGGAAAGTTGATGTTTCGGGTCGAGGCCCTCTGCTACTTGGCCTGCTGTGTTCATCTAGCTTCGCGCTGTGTTGTCTCAGATTCTCCAGCATCGGCAGTTCCTACAATCTCTCTTTTAAAATAAATATTTCCTTGCCTTACTTTTTGTTAAATACAGAGATATATAAGTTATCCAAGTTAAGTGCAACTGGTTCATTAGAAATACTCAATCTTGTCTAACCGCATTCACTAAACTTTATGTAATTGTTATTCTGGAGATAAAGTACAAGTTGTCTTCAAACATGCACGTAAATGCAAGTAGATATTCAGTTTCAGTTAGTCTGGTATTGATGATAGTTAGCTGTCTGAGAAATGGGGTCACAGAGAAAGTCTGGAAAGCACTACCTTGAAAGATAAACTAATATACCAGAGCTTCAGGAATTTCACCTTGAATTCCTAATTGCTGATGGTGCTGTTATGGCTTACAGAATGACTGACGACATACAGAAATCGTAAGCCACCTTGCCAGTGATGTGGCATGACCTTTAGATCTTCTTAAAAAAGGATAGCGGTCCTCTTCCAATCAGCTCCCCTCAAGGTTTGTACACTTCAGTCTGTGGGTAAAGCCACCTACCTTGTGTGTACCCTGTCTAGAGAAGTACATATTAATATAGAAGCCTTCCTGAAGCTCATCACCACCAGCTTGGCATTAGGCAGACTCTGAAGTGACCACCAAGGCTCTTGTCCTGCAGGTTAAGCTCAAAAGATGCCTATGTTAAGATGCTGAGTCCCTTCCACCCAAGCTAATGATCAAAATGCAAGACAAGCTCCGTGTACACCAAAGTCTGCAAAGCTGACCTGCCCTGATTATAAAGACATGGGTACAATCAACAAGACTTAGTACATATGTCTGCAGAGCAAGCTTTGAAGAAAATCTTCTGTGGCATGTTGGCAACTGGGAAGTAAATTCCTGATGTTAAGAAAGCAAGATGTAGACTATATAAAAGCTACTCTGCAACTATACCAAGTTGACGTTCATAAGTGGGAACAACTTCAAAATAAGCATACATAGTCTAAAACCATCCACAAAGGCACCTACCTAGCAATGTCTATCACGTTTGCACATGCCAAATCTAAAACACAACTGTTCGAGAAATGGTTCCAACCTGGTGCATCTGATAGCTACTGTATCAAACTTTAAACAACCATTGATGTGAGAAGAAACAAATCTCATCAGTCACCGCAAACAGTTTTTCCGATTTTTATTTGACGGATGTCTGGCTTGTTTTGGCTTTGAACTTTACTGCATTGATAACCACTTAGATCTATTGCTAGCTTTGCTTTCTTTTTCAGTCTTTTAAATGGGTTATTACAGCATTCTGATTTTTTAAATAACTAATTCTGAATTTTTTTTAGACATTTCAGTTTTTAATGAAACTCTAAATCTTAAACACTTTGATATAATAATGTCCCATGTGACACATGCCCCTGGGGATTTAGTGTGCAGTATGGTTTGTGTAAATTTATTTTATTTTCTATTTTTAAAGTTGGTGCTGGTATTGGGAGACCTTCACATTCCTCACCGTTGTAATACATTGCCAGCCAAGTTCAAGAAGCTGTTGGTACCTGGTAAAATCCAGCATATCTTGTGCACAGGCAATCTTTGCACTAAAGAAAGTTATGATTACCTTAAAACTCTGGCTGGAGATGTTCACATTGTCAGAGGAGACTTTGATGAGGTATGTATTTTATTTTGTTAAAAGAAATATACTTCTAGAAATTAATATTCTTGATCATATGAAAATTTTAGTCAATTAGGTCATATTCCCGCATTTTGTTCTCCTCTTCCTCCACACCTCCAACCATTCCATGGAGACATTAGCTGTTTGGTCAGAATAATGTATTCATGCATGAAACGTGGACAGGTATTTAACCACAGTGGCTGATAATAGTAGGCCTTGATCTGCTCTGCACAACTTCGAAATTTCAGTGGAAATATAACAATCAGCAGCAGTATTCACACTGTTTTATTTGCTAACCAGAGATGTTATAGTACCCCTGCTATTATTGAGATCAGGGAACCGAGCAAAGCTTGAGTTTTGAACATTTTTGGTCTACATGACTCACCTATTCAGGGCATAAATTAGTTTGTTCCTTTATTTATTCACGGGAAGAGGGCATCGCTGGCTAGGCGTCACTTATTGCCCATCCTTACAGGGAAGTTGTAAGTCAACCACATTGCTGTGGGCCTGGAGTCACAAGTAGGCTAGACCAGGTAAGGATGGCAGTTCCTTCCCTAAAGTACATTAGTGAACCAATGGGTTTTTTCCAACAATTGACAATGGATTCATGGTCATCATTGATTCTTAATTCCAGATGTTTATTGAATTCAAACCCTGCCATGGCAATTGGTGGAATTTGAATCCTAGTCTCAAAATCATTATTTGGGTCTGAGGATTAACAGTGATAATACCACTAGGCCATCACCTCCCCCTGTCTTTCCAAAGAAGAGGATGAATCTGTTTTCTAAACTTGCAGAGGTCTTATGCAGAAGTGCATGAATAAGCAGGATGGGCAGTGCAAATATTAAGTCACTTCTACTTAAGCTGAAGTCGCAAGTCGAATTTGCTAGAGTCTTGATAATATTTCTAACCATTGTTCAGGTCTACTGAAAATTGGGTACAAAGGCTTATTTACCCCCTTGGTTGTCTATGTAATGATATTTTTGGTGCCACTGTTTTTCTCTGATTATCGAATGGACACCTTGTTATTAAATCCTGATTTTCCTCTTGTATCAAATCTTATTCTTCTCATTAATAGAAAATACATTTTTTTAAGTATGAATCTGTTCAATGTCACTATCTGTTAAACAATTATCACTTCTGAGCAGGATTGAAATGTGTGTGTTGGGCAATTCGCACCACCTAGGTATATTTGCATTTCTTTGCATAATTTATTGTTGCTGTCTCTTCATGGATGCTGCTGCACCTGAAACTATTCTAGTAAATTTCTGTCCTAACAGCACTGTAAGGGGCTCTTGTGATGCAGAGAGTGTTCCTATCCCTGGACCAAAAGGCCCAGGTCCCACCTGCTCCAAAAGTGTATAATAACATCTCTGAACAAGTCGATATGGAAAAGTAGGTTATATTTTTTTAAAATCCAAATAGCACTGTTCTCTCCATGGACTGCAACAGTTCAAGAAAGCAGCTTACCATGATCACCTTTTTAGGGTAATTAGGGATGGCAATAAATGTTGGTCTAATCAGCAATGCCACATTCCATGAAGTAAGTTTTTAAAAATCACTATATTAGCTTATGCATGACTGATTGCAGCTATAAAACTAGTTCAGCAAACCATGGAATGTCTATCCTGAAGTGCCAATATTTTAACAACTTTGTCAAATGGAAGCAGACCAGTTGCTTACACCAATAAGAGCACAGACCTGCTGGCAAGAGTGCTTCAGATGCTTTGGCTCTGTATAAACTGATTTTAAATTTGTACACTGCCACCTCATTTAGATTTAAAGTTGTTGCCCCATGTAGGGAAACATTATGCCAATGCTGATGGGTTGGCAGTTTTTACTACAGTGTATTTTTCATTATAAAAATACATTTTTGAGGATATTAAACATGGATGTCACAAATCTTACCACTGCAGAAAAATCTATCACTTCCAAATACAGGGCAGTTTTACAGGCAAGTTCAAAATCCTTACAATTGAGTAAATAATTTGTGATCAGATAAAATTGATAATTTTATATAGTCAGCTGGTCAAAGAATCAAAGTCATGAGGAATTTGGCTTTTTTTCTTTTTACATTCCCTACTAATTCCTTCCTCGTTGCTAAATTATTCTTCTAGTAATTGAAAATATGATTGGGTCAAATTATAATCTGAAATCTACATACCTTGTCTTGACACAATATCCCACTGACCAGAAGATCTGGGCTAGCAGATGCTGTGCTGCTGATTGCAATTGTAAACTGTCCACTTGCTTTCTGTGCTGGATCTTGGGGCTTTCTGCTCTGAATTCCACTATCCAGTAGAGTCAGAACTCATAGAACATAGAACATTACAGCACAGTACAGGCCCTTCAGCCCTCAATGTTGTGCCGACCTGTCGTACCGATCTCAAGCCCATCTAACCTACACTATTCCATGTACGGCCATATGCTTGTCCAATGATGCCTTAAATATACCTAAAGTTGGCGAATCTACTACTGTTGCAGGCAAAGCGTTCCATTCCCACTACTCCGAGTAAAGAAACTACCTCTGACCTCTGTCCTATATCTTTCACCCCTCAATTTAAAGCTATGCCCCCTCGTGCTCGCCGTCACCATCCTAGGAAAAAGGCTCTCCCTATCCACCCTATCTAACCTTCTGATTATTTTATATGTTTCAATTAAGTCACCTCTCAACCTTCTCTCTAATGAAAACCGCCTCAAGTCCCTCAGCCTTTCCTCGTAAGACCTTCCCTCCATACCAGGCAACATCCTAGTAAATCTCCTCTGCACCCTTTCCAAAGCTTCCACATCCTCCTTATAATGCGGTGACCAGAACTGTACGCAATACTCCAAGTGCGGCTGCACCAGAGTTTTGTACAGCTTCACCATAACCTCTTGGTTCCGGAACTCGATCCCTCTATTAATAAAAGCTAAAACACTGTATGCCTTCTTAACAGCCCTGTCAACCTGGGTGGCAACTTTCAAGGATCTGTGTACGTGGACACCGTGATCTCTCTGCTCATCTACACTGCTAAGAATCTTACCATTAGCCCTGTACTTTGCATTCCGCTTACTCCTACCAAAGTGCATCACCTCACACTTGTCTGCATTAAACTCCATTTGCCACCTCTCAGCCCAGCTCTGCAGCTTATCTATGTCTCTCTGCAACCTACAGAATCCTTCGTCACTATCCACAACTCCACCGACCTTAGTGTCATCTGCAAATTTACTAACCCATCCTTCTAAGCCCTCATCCAGGTCATTTATAAAAATGACAAACAGTAGTGGACCCAACGCCGACCCTTGCGGTACACCACTAGTAACTGGTCTCCAGGATGAACATTTCCCATCAACTACCACCCTCTGTCTTCTTTCAGCAAGCCTAGTAGTGAATTCCTAGTAGTGAAGCATGACTGCATTGGAACTGCCCCATTTATTTCTTCATAGCCCTTAAGATCTCTTTCCAAATCATTTGAGTTTCTTAAATGGATGTCACCCCAGTATGGCTCAGTCTTGCACTCCACCCACACCGCAACAATTTTGACTCTCCTGCTCAACTTTTCTTTCCCCTGTTCATGACCATGCTGAACTGCTCTGCACTTCCAACTGGATCACCCTCCTATACTTCCAACAATGCTATTTTTGTTTGATACTGCTCTTTATCACTGACAATGCTGATTATCAGCTGGACCGGAACCAAGGTTATAGGAAGGTGAGATGGTAAGCTATGTGGAGAGGGGCATGCTGCTGAATTTTGATAGGCAGGGAGTCCCGGAGTAGCAGGTTTGCTGTGAATTGCTTGGAGCTGCACATCTCAAAGATTTGCACCAAGGAAAACCTCTAGGTAAAACCATGCACGTACAGTCCAAGACTCTGTCTGTGCTTTACCCACTCATAGGAAGCAGTCCATCAGAGCAGGCATGGTAAAACAGTCAGTTTTAAGCTTCCTACATAATTTTTGCACGCTTGCCATGTCAGGACATTCCTCTGGGTCCTGAAGTACATCCGAATCTTAATTTGCTGCTCCTGGTATTGGAAGATTCCGGTAATATGTTGCTAAACCAAAACTACCCCTCTCACTACTTTTTACTGTTTGGCTCTTTTAGTTCCCCAGTCCAGTAGCTGGAATGGAAAGCATGTGGTATTCAGTTAACTGTGCAGGATTGAGATGAGAATCAAAGTCAGCAACCGTTGGAACATCTGCTTAAATTGTGAAAGGATTAATTAAAACCTGGTTGACAGAAATTTGATCCTTGGATAACCAGGTTTTGTTTTCATTTTTAGAATCTGCATTACCCAGAGCAGAAAGTGGTAACAGTGGGGCAATTCAAGATTGGTTTGATCCATGGTCACCAAGTAATTCCTTGGGGTGATATGGCCAGCCTTGCTCTGCTGCAACGACAGTTGGATGTAGATATCCTAATTTCGGGTCACACACACAAATTTGAAGCTTTTGAGCAGGAGAGCAAGTTCTTTATCAACCCAGGCTCAGCCACAGGTGCATGCAATGCACTGGAAGGGTAAGTAGTTTGGAATGAATGAATTCTAGAATTCATGTGACTGTTTAGGATTTCTTGCTATGTTAACAGCTTGGATGATTTGGAAAAGTGCATTGAAAGTGTATGGTGTGGGCTAGGAATGAGCTGCTCCAGACAGGGAATTTCACTTTTCTGAATAGAAGAATAACGTGCAAGTTGGACTTTAATGCATTTGGGGGAAGAAATCATGACGACAATGTTTATCACCACCACCCTCAGCCTAAACAACACTGCTTGACTTTGACCACTAACCTTAACTAACCAATGAATATGAACGTATGTTGGTGTCAATTGGCTAACCATACTATTTGTCTCAATGTGTTCTTTGTCATTTTAATCTTCCAGCATTCAAGTGACAGGTGCAATTGAGGACACTTTTTTTTTACAAATAACCTGAGTTGTGACAGTCCACTTTGACTTGGAGTCAGTTGGTAACTGTCTCACCCACCTTTCACAGAATATTGTGAATTCAGATCCCAACTTGAAGTAAATTGAAACCCCATCTACTCGTTCTGTATTTGTAATGTGCACTAAAGATTCTGAATAACCTTCTTTGATAACTGAAGAATTCTCCTAGTGTTCTGGTCTGTATCCTTTCCTATGTGAATGCCAGAACAAACTAATTCCCATTTATCTCACTTTGCCATAATGTTAAATTTCCATAGTTGATTACCTTTGACAGTACTTAAGAACATTTTTCAGAAACTTAAGCATTTTGGGCTCCTAAGATACAAAGGACAATATCAGCATAAACACTTTGTCTTTATCAGGGAAACAAATATAGTTAAGCAACAAAAAGTTGCTGTACAGTACAAATACATTACATCAAAAGGCAACAATGAAATTTGAAAAGATCACTTCATATTACACACTTCTAGAAGAGGCTGATGGATTAGTGCATTCATTCAAATTATAGAAGTTGCAACAGATTAGAAATGTCATCAGATGTAGCCATGAATATGAATTTAGTCCATCGATTTTTAAATCCCTACCTAAAAATTAAATATCTGCTAAATTTTCACTGAGTTAATGTAATCAATTACTGATTCAGTAATTTACTTTTTTCTAAAGGATTTTTAGATGCAGTTCAACATTCGCTTTTTTAAATTTAAAGTTTTGATTTAATTTGGACACAGATCTTACTGTGATTCTCAGTGTCTGTAATTAGAACTTTTTTTAAATTGCCTGGTGGTTTTTTTTTAATAAAGAATCTAATGCTGCAACCTGTATATGGACTAACCGGTTTCTGGTCTCTTCTCTCTTCCAGTAATATCATCCCTTCATTCGTATTGATGGACATTCAAGCATCCACAGTAGTCACTTATGTTTATCAGCTGATTGCTGATGATGTAAAAGTAGAACGAATTGAATACAAAAAATCCTAAATTTTGTTTTTTTTTGTTGCTTTTTTTAAACCATGTCATTCCTTTTCTCTTTTCTTTTGAACCTTGATCATGTTAACAAGCCTTTACATGTATTATATTGTGAATTGTAACTTTTAGTTCAACCTAGTACCAGTTAACTATTCCAGCAATATGAAAGGAACCTTTATTGCACGCACTGATAAGGTTAGTTTAGATCCTTGCTGAAAAGGGTGCTATATTCTTGAATTACTGAGGGTTTTCAGTCCTGTAAATATTTCCTTTCAATGCTTACAGTAATGGAGTAGCGTACCATGTAATATGCATGAAATCCTTCACCAAAGGTTTTTGTTTCTGCCTTTGTTTGAAGCACCGCTGTTTCATGTAAAATGTTTATCTTACTTTCCATAAACTCTAATAAATGTTATTTCAAGTGCTTAACAGCATTGTTTTATGTTTTGAAGAAAATGAATGAAGTGTAATTATTGATGCATTTCACAATATTTTGTGACAGATTTCATAAATGGTTTATATCCTTTATATTTTCCTATGAACTCTTGGTGAACCAATTTCTTAGAATGTAACTTATCTAGAATGGATGATTTCAGTTATAGCTCTGTAATTAACTAAATCTGTTAAATCAAAATTACTACTTTGAAGGTTAAAAGTTACTTTCAGAGTTTAAAATGTTGAAACTTCTACTATTATTAATATATTGGCTTACTAAAATAATTGCTGACTTTGCATTGAGAATATATTATTTGTGGTGCACATTTTCACTTCTGTCTCTATAATTATCACTGAATTTGTTGACTGAGTATGTCACCATGATTACTGTTTATCCTTTGTGCCTTGCTGCACTAGCCTGTACCACGCCTTGAAAGCTACTTGACTCCAAAGGCAGCACAGATGAGTCAAGCCCTGCTTTTATATTGTGGCATATGGAGGTTAGTGATCACAACTACCCAGTTTCGGCATTCAGTAACTTGTAAATAACTTTCTGATAGTTTCATTGAGTTTAAGAAGCAGCAGTTCAGATCTGATACCTAGTTTCTTTATCTTTAAATCAAACATGACAATTAGGGATGGTTCACTAATAGCTACTAGAGGACTGACTGGCTATCAACGCAGAATGTTTTGGTTGCCTTTTAAGTGGTCGGGAGAGCATCCTGCTCTTTTGCCAAGGTGTTGGGGAACTCTTCCATGCGTCTTCCTACACTTCAGATCTTTCTTCCCTATTCCTGACCATCTTGGACTACCCAACAAGAACTGCAGCCTACACTGTCTGCTTAATGAGATCTGCCCAAAAAGATTTCCCCCTCTACCCCTGTGTACTCATCAAAAATTTAATTAGAAACAAAATATAACAATGTCAATCAATTACTTGAACCCTTTTGGCCAGTGGCCATGAACAACTACTCTATGATGTCAGATGGCTATTGCCTCCTTGCTCACCTCCCTTTTTGAAGATTAGTTTTCGTTCCTTCTAAGAACACAACCTTATTTTTTTTTTTAAAAACAATAGACTAATATGGGGTACCTTTTGGCACCAGAAAGTGACATCTGTGCTTCTCATAATTCTTCCCTTTTGTTTTCCTGCACAAATTTTTCAGCAAGTTAATTACTGCTGTTATAGTTCTTAAATGAAATCTCATGCTACATAGTATTTAATAAGCAAATTCAGGTTTTAAGGCATCCCAGTATCCAACAAAAGACAGTGACTAAGCTTTCCAGTCCCTTCCAACATTGGCAGACATCAGGACTCACCATGGCCATTCCAATGTCAATGGCTCAGCTACTCACTAGT
Organism: Stegostoma tigrinum; assembly: GCF_030684315.1. Taxonomy (NCBI): domain Eukaryota; kingdom Metazoa; phylum Chordata; class Chondrichthyes; order Orectolobiformes; family Stegostomatidae; genus Stegostoma; species Stegostoma tigrinum. The sequence goes on from NC_081379.1 coordinate 24,181,420, forward strand.
TAAAATCATTGAAGAAGGTTTGCCTTTGTTCACTTTTTTGAAAGCAATTTTACACTTGTGGAAAGGTATCTCTAATTTTTGTCCAGCTTAATCTGTGGAACACTAAATATTAAATGTAATTAATTATATTGTATGTACAGCAACATACCTGTCATGTTCACACTGTAGTTCGTGTAGCATATTACTTGTTCTGCCTAACACACACACATCACTTTGGCTTTATGGAAGCATCCTGTTACTGACAAAACCACTTGTATTTTTTTACTGTACAAGAGCAGCTCAAGACCGCGAACTTCATCTATGGTTTAAAATGTTTGACATCCCTTAACCTCCAGGTTAATTAAGCAGACCACCCACCCACACAGTATGTTTCAATGCAACAAAATAGGTGAACAGTTGTTTTTTTTTTATTCATTTCTCAGGGCAGTGTCTTGATCAGTGTCAAACCGGCATGTTTAAAATTTAAATGTTTTGTTTCAAATGATACTCATTTATTGGAAAATAAAATAAATTCCCTTCTGTGATTTTTATTTAAGTGACCCAAAGAAAGAAGCCAACTGAAAAGCCATAAATAGTGGCTCCAGCATATTACATGCTGATTTAGTAGAATTCCCATAGTAAGGAAACGGGCCATTTGACCCATCAAGTCCACACTTACTCTCCAAAGAACATCCCACCCTCTTGACCCTGCATTTACCATGGCTAATCCACCTAGTCTACACCTGCCTGGACACTCTGGGCAATCTTAGCATGGTCAGTCCACCTAACCTCCATCTTTGGACTGGAAGAAAACTGGAGCACTTGGAGGAAACCCATGCAGACACTGGGTGACTGTGTGCAAACTCCACACAGACAGTCACTTATGGGTGGAAATCAACCTGGGTCCCTGGCATGAAAGGGAGTAGTGCTAATCACTAAGCCACCAAAGTGCTTTAACTTAGCTGTTCCTATCTCCCTATTTGGATTTTTTGATATTGGTTTGAGAAGTAATAGAATGATGCAGGATTGTAAATGCTTGTTTTCTTTTGTGAATGTACATAGTCAATCATGTGAAGAATCAATAATCTCTACTTTTTAGTGAATTAAAGTGCAAATCCAGGAGAAACGGGCACTTATTCTGTTTTTTTTAGTGACTTACTTGTACTGCAGTATCAGCTAGCATTCTTTCTTCAGAGTAATGTGGTACAATTGTCTATAAATTGCATAGAGACTCAGAAATATATTGATAATTATAACTGAACAACTGATTTGGAACAAAGTAACTACTCATCTGCAAACATTGAATAGGTTTCTGTGTTGAATTCCTAGAAAGTTTTATATTCTTAAAACTAACAAATTTCCAAAATACTAGAACTGTTAAATTTTAAAAACAAAATGCAGAAAATACTCTGAGGCAGCATTTGTCGAGAGAACACTTCAGGCTGATGTCCTCTTTCATCAGAATATCTTTATTGTATTTCAGTACTGTGTTACAGACAGCATTTTTTTTTTCTTAACACATTTAATTTGCATACTTTTGGGGGGGGGGGAGTCAATATTTTGCTCCTATCATCTATGAAAATTATTGGTCATTTTTTATGAAAGTATTCAAAACTAATTATTTTACAAGTTAATATTGGAACTTCAGACAACAGCTATAATGAAGAAAATAGGACTGCAGAGTTCTGAAGTAATATTTTGGCAACTTGGGTGTTCAATTTTCATTTCTTTGTTTCTTTCGTTGATTCTTGCTTGCCTTGTTGTGATTTGATCTGTATTAGGAATGGAACTTTGTAGAATCAACCGGTTGTGCTTAATCCTCTGTCACTTTTAAAGAAATATTGCAACTTAAGTTTTGAAATTCCTGCAACACGAAACTACATATTAAAGCTGTAATATTAAATACAATTTATTGTAAGAAGAGAATTTTTTGAACTGTGAATTTGACAAAATGATATGCTTACCATAGTACCAGCCGTGATCTACGTGCAACATTCTGCTACTCAACTAGATTGTCCTGGTTTGTGCCCTACCTGTTTGCAAGATTCTGCTGGCGTCTGTTAGATGCAAAGTCACTATCAGTGGAGGGGGGGTACCATAGACAGGGTTTCAGGACTCACACTGGTATCTGACGTTTTCCAATCAAACAATTTTGAAGTTTTTAACCCAGTTTATTAAGTAACTTGGTAAAAGCCAGAAGGGTAAAATGCCTGGATATCCTGATTTTGGTTTGAAGCAACGGCCAGCAATTTATAGATCCCCTACAGTGTGGAAACAGGCCCTTTGGCCCAACAAGTCCACACTGCCCCTTGGAGCATCCCACCCAGACCCCCCCACACCCTGAACACTACGGGCAATTTAGCATAGCTGATCCACCTACCCTGCATATCTTTTGGACTGTGGGAGGAAACCGGAGCACCCGGAGGAAACCCACACAGACACGGGGAGAATGTACAGACTCCGCACGGAGAGTTGCCCTGTGGCTGGAATCGAACCCAGGTGCCTGGCGCTGCGAGGCTGCGGTGCTAATCACCGAGCCACCATGCCGCCCCTGATGTGGTTTCTCTGCTAGCCGCAGAATACTTCTCTAAGTAATGAGGGGGGTAGCCTGGGATGATAGGTGCACTCGGTTTCTTCAGTATTTAGGAGAATTGCTCCTGCCTCTGCTCACAGTCCAGCTTCATTCTTTTGCCCCACCCCCAAATGCGTTGTTACGGTATAGAATTTGCCATGTTGGATCTTGAGATTCAAAGCATTCTTGGACCACTTACAATGCCAGTGAGGAACATTAATTGTTTCATTTTGGCTGTCCTTCTGCTAAGTCACACCAACTTGCTTTCTGCCATGAAATCATGTTCCCTTCAATAAGCAACATTATCAAAACTTTCAGTTGTTCCACACTTCGTTATAGGAGCTTCGTGCTCTCTTGTTATACAAGAACAATTGTAGGTCTTAATGGCTTCACAGTGACTAGTATTTTGTCAACCCCCATGATCTATTCAAGAAGCACTTATAGTGGTTTATATGTTGAGCAATTAAATCTGTGTAAGCCACTTGCACAAGAAATCAGTTGTGCCTGTGAATTTGTCTCATCTCCTCTGTGTAAATCTTCTGAATTTAAATTTGTATCTTAGCAATGATTTGGAGATTTATACAACGAGTGTTAAAGATTTGAGTGAATTCTCATCTCTTACCTGCTAAATTCATCTATTTATGCTAGTAAAATTGTTGACATTTTGAAGAAGTTCCTTGCCTTGAAGTATTTTCTTTTAAATACTGCTCACCTTTTGGATTTGGTCACTTCGGTTGACTTGAACCTGGGCTCTCTTAGCCTTAAGGTTTACTTTGTTTGGGGCTCTAGAAGGCAACCTGCAAGCATTGGAAAACCATTATTTTTATTTTGCATCTCAGTGTCACCCTAAAGAGTCTAAAATTATTTAATTACAATTAATTACACTGCAAGCTTTTGTTTAAGTAGGCAATTCTTGCCTTTTAAAAATAGTCCAAGTGAAAACAGCATCATTGCATGGGAGGGGGCTTTTCAGACCATGACAGTCTATACTGGATCCTTGCAGCAATCTTAAAAATAATCCCACTGATTTTAGTATTTTGCTTACTATTTCAATTTATTTAGGTTCTGATTGGATGTTGATAGACTCTAGCATTTATCAAATAGCTATTTGTCCCAATCACAGCTGTACAGCATGAAAACAGACCCTTTGGTCCAACTTATCCACACTGACCAGATATTCTAAATCAATTTAGTCCTGTTTGCCAGCATTTGACCCATATCCCTCTTAAACTTTTCCTGTTTGTATACTCATCCAGATGTCTCAAGTGTTGTAATTGTACCAGCCTCCACCACTTCCTCTGGCATCTGCCAGACTTGCTGGGCTTTTCCAGCATCTTTGTTTTTGTTCCTCTGGCAGCTCGTTCCATATGTGCACCACTCTGCGTGAAAAAGTTGCCCCTTAGATCCTTTTAAATGTTTCTCCTCTCACCTTAAACCTATGCCCTATAGTTTTGGGCTCCCCGACCCCAGGAAAAAGATCTTTTGGTCTTTTTACTCTATCCATGCCCCCCCCATGATTTCCTAAAACTCTAAGGTCACCCCTCAGCCTCTGACACTCCAGGAAAAATAGCCCCAGTCTATTCAGCCTCTCCCAATAGCTCAAACCCTCCAACTCTGGCAACATCCTTGTAAATCTTTTCTGAATCCTTTCAAATTGCACAATGCCCTCCCCATAGCGGGGAGACCAGAATTAGATGCAGTATACTAAGCGGCCTGGCCAATGTCCTGTACAATGGCAACATGACCTCCCAACTCTTATGCTTGGTGTACTGACCAACTAAGACAAGCATACCAAATGCCACCATTATCCTATCTACCTGCAATTCTACTTTTAAGGAACTATGGACTTGCATTTCAAGGTCTCTTCATTCAGCAATACTCCCTAGGATGTTACTATTAATTAACCATTTTAAACTACTATCTAGCACTACATATTTACTCAACTATAAGGAGTTCTTGCATCATGGACTGTTGCAGATTTCAACAGCTTCTTGTAAATGATATGTTTGGATAATTTAAAAATACGCTCTGGTGACTGACTGACAGATTTGTACAAATGTGAACCTATATGTTTCAAGCATCCATGATTTTAAAAAAAAACCTGATACAAATCAGAGCTCAACTCATTTATGTTTTCCAAGTTTCAGATAGTGAAAAAATGTACATTCCCCAAAAATGTATTTCCACTTAGTGAGCATTGCATATTTTCAGAGGTTCTGTGGTTTAATAGAAGATAGGTATGGACCATTGACAGAGTTTTCCATACATAGTTTTGAATTTTGTTTTTTTTCCTGAATGGAAAGGATTTATTATATTTAAAATATCATATTTAAATGGTAAAGTTTAAAATATTCTTTCAAGAAAGAAGCATGGTAGGTGATATGGTAAAGAACTATCTATACTGTATTAAAGAATAAAAATTCAGTTACATAATTGTTGGTAATATTATTTCTGGAGCCACTTCTTTTAAAATCTGAGGATGCAGGCCATCTTAAGCTTTTTTAGGCCCACAATTTTTCCTTCACGATTGTTTTAAACTACACTCATTTAATTCCTGATTCGAGTTGTATCTTAAACTCCTTTAAAGTTCAATAGTGAAGACCTGTTAACCCCTCCAACGTTTCCTTTTCTCTTTTAAATTCCCACTGTAGAAAACCAACATTAATTTTAGTTTTTATTTTCCTATTTAAGTACCTGTAGAAACTTATTGCCAATTTTATATATTAACTAGCTTTCATACTGTACTTTGTCCTTTCTTTGCTGGTTTATAAAAGACTACCAATTTTCTGACATAGCTAGAGGTTTGACAAAATTCATTCAAATTTGACAGCATCCTTACCTTCCTCATTTAGCCAAAATTATGCTGCCAGCTTGGTCCTTTTTTCCCCACTAGGACGAAACTTTGAGAGTTGTGAAATATTTCCTCTCATTTTAAAGTACACCAAAGCATTTCTTCTATCTTTACAGTGTAACTACTGTTTAGGGGGCCCAGGAAGTACAGCCACATTTTCCTCCATCCAAAATAATTCTAGATTGTATTAATTCTAGCTTTTTTAAAAAAAAGCTAACGTCATCCCTCCTGTATTGTGCTAAAGACCTCAATTAACAGCCACCGACCATATTTTCCACAGCACCAATCTTTTTGAAATGTCAAATACTCTTCAATATTCAAGTCCCAGCCTTAATCACTCTGCAACCTTCAAGTTGTATGTATTTATTTCAAACTGTGCTAACAATTCATCCATTTTGTTATGAATACTGCAAGACTGAAATCTAGACCCTTTAACAATTTTTTTTTTCAATCTCTGGCTTTATTTGCTAGTTATACAGTTATGTTCATATTCTATCCCTACCCTGGTCTATTACGTAAAGCATAGAATAGTACAGGACAAGAACAGGCCCTTCGGCCCACCATGTCTGTGCCAACCATGATGCTATTTTAAACTAATCCCATCTGCCTGTACATGGTCCATATCCCTCTATTCTCTGACTGTTCGTGAGTCTGTCTGAATGTGTCTTAAACTTTTGTTAATATTTTTGCTTCTACCACCTAGCAATCTCTTCCACGAACCTACCATTGTCTTTGTAAATTCTTTCCTTGCACATCTCTGTTAAACTCCAACTCTTTTCTCTGCCCCCCTCATCTTAAACCCATGCCCCCTAGTATTTGACATTTGTACCCTAGGAAGGAGACTCCAACTATCCACCCTATGGCTCTCAATGTTGTCATGTCATCCTTCAGCCTCCAAACCCCTGGTGAAAACAATCCAAGTTTGTCCCTCTCCTTATAGCTAATACACTCCAATCCAGGGCACATCCTGGTACATCTCATAAGCCTCAACATCCTTCCTGTAGTACGGCAACCACAACTGCATACAATACTCCAAATATGGCCTGACTAAAGTCACGTGAAGTTGCAACATGACTTGCTAACTTTTATGACCTAATCGATGAAGGTAAGCATGCCATATGCCTCCTTTACCACCTTATCCACTTGTGTTGCCACTTTCAGGGAGATATGGACTTAACAGCCCAATATCCCTCTGTGTATCAATGCCCCTAAGTATCCTGCCATTTACTGTATACTTTCCTCCTGCATTTAACCTCCCAAAATGTATGAACTAAGTGGTTTGCTAGACCATTTTAGAGGACAATCAAGAATCAACCACATTCCCGTAGGACTGGAAACATACAAAGGTCAGACTGGGTTAGGACGGCAGTTTCCTTCCCTAAAAGGGCATTAGTAAACCAATTGGGTATTTACAACAATTGGCAGTGGTTACATGGCTGCCATTAGACGAGCTCTGCATTTCAAATTTTTATTGAATTCACATTTCATCTCCTGCCATGATATTTTATGAACTCTGATTCCAGGGCAATAAATTTGGGACTCTGGATTATTGGTTTAGTAACTTCATCATTCTTGAATTAAAATCCGAAGTTCTTTCTGAATGGCACTGAGTGTACTGCACCAAATGAAATAGAACAGTTCAGGAAGGCGGCTTGTGACGACCTTCCCTAGGCAATTACAAATGGCCAAAGAATGCTGGCCTTGTCAGCAACTCTCATATCCCATGAAAGAAGAAAGTAAGTTTATCTGGTAACAGTTTAAGTTAATAAATACAAACAATATCAAGAACAAACAAGGTATCAATTAGCAATGAGTTTTAAAAAAAGCAGGAAATCAAGTAATCAAATTCTTCAATTGATTTCTTGAAAGCTTATGAACCAGAAGGTATCATGGAATCGAGTTTAACAAATGATCTTAAGGTGTTTACAATAAACATTTCCATACCTCATTGACCACATCTCTCACTTGACCCCTTTCCCACCACTATTTTGTTTAAAGCCATCTCTACTGCCCTAGCCAGAGCACAGTTCATTCATTTCAACAGTACATCTGCCAACTTTTCCCAGTACTGCTGCCAATGCCCCATGAATCAAAATCCATTTCTTCTACATCAGTCCTCGAGACCCATACTCACCTCATTCACCTTATTTATCCTATTCCAGTTTGCTTGTAATTCAGGTCATCTTGGGATTATTACTAACATTGAAGCTAAATTTGAAAACAGAACTCTATCTAGTCGTGAGATCTTTATCTGAAGAAGGGTCTAGGCCCGAAACTTTCCTGCTGTTCTGGTGGTGCTTGGCCTGCTGCATTCATCCAGCCCTACAACTTGTCATTTATATCTGATCATAATCTGCAAGTGTAATCTCTTTCCTAATCTCATTTATGTCATTTGCTACCCATGTGTGCTAAGATAACTGGATCATCCCCCTCCCACTGCAAGTTCCTCTCCAAGCCAGAGCAGATATCCCGATCCCTGGCACTGAACAGGCAGCACAGCATTCTAGACTCTCTTCCTCCAACTGTACAGAACTGTGTTCATCTCCCTACTGTCCCTCCCACCAGAATGTCCCTATTTAGTATTCATACTTGAATGGCTCCCTGCACCATGTTGCCAAGGTAATTTGCTCATTCACTTTGCAGCTCTAGTCCTCATTATGAAAACTGCAAGAATCTCAGTCCCAATGGACAGTTGTAAGGGCTGAAGCTCCTCCACTTATTCCTTCTCCGTGCTTTCAGTCCTGTGTAATTTGTATACCAAATGTTATGGTGGGTATAAATCTATTCATATGAACGTAGCATTAGATATCTTCTGGATATTCTGGAAAAGGTTGACCAGATTACACTAAAAGACGTGAGAAAAATGATATCTCTAGCTCATATCTCTTCAGTTTTATCATATGATGATATTGGGCAGCAGAGGTGTACTTCTGAACATAAGACTCTAAGACCACTTGTATGAGTAATCCGACATTCTGGTTCTGAGAAAATATCAAAGGCAGATCTGAAAGTGGTTAACATTCTCATTCCAAGCCTAATGGGCATTCTTTAATCAAGACTTGGACAACAGGTCAGTATTACGCAAAATAAATATTCATAACAAATCAACTACCCATCTTTAATTCTGTAACATTCTTGGATACAATAACAAGGAATGGGAATAAAGCAGGGAAATTAGTGTAAAATACACAAACCTCCAGCTGCTGTCTCCTATGACGGGGAGGAAATGTGGTCTTCCAGCCTGTAAAGTTGGTGACTGCTTAGAAAGACTTTGAGCTGTTGACGACCTGCTGTTACTTTGCTTCCGGGTTTCTTTGTGGGACTGTTTTGTGAGATAATCAGTGTACTTCTGACATTCGTGTGGGGTTATATACCCTGGTGTTGACAAATGAGAACACATGTTGGAACATGTTGGACCATCAAATCATTAAAATTGTGAAATTTTATTAATTATAGTGCCACATTTTTTTCAAAATCAATTTAAAGGGTAAAACTCTGCTGAAAGTATCCTGATTACTTCACTCTATCTGATGCCTTTTCCTACTCTTAGCTAAGATGGAGTGCTGCAGTTCAGAGATATACTGCAACCATGCACATAGTTGTATAATTTGCCTAGTCAGTAGCCTTTTTAGGGAAAAGTTTTCAAAATTGAACATTCTAAATTTAAGTTCAAATATTTCTTAGTCTTCATCTCTTCTTACATAAATTGGAATTTGCTTCCAATTCCCTCTTTTAACTTCTTCCACATTTCTTACATTCTCTTTAAACTCACATCAAATTTTGCCTATAAAAAGGTCTGAAGAAGGAAGTTCTGAGGAAGGGTCACTGGACTGGAAACGTTAACTCTGATTTTTACTTCACAGATGCTGCCGCACCTTGTTTTTCAGCAACTTCTATTTTTGTTCCTGAAGAATCAGATCTGACTCAAAATGTCAATTTAGTTTCTCTCTCCACAGATGTTTCAAGACTTGTGAGTTTCTCCAGCACTTCATTTTTTTTATTTTGGATCTGAGCATCTACAGTACTTTGCTTTCATTTTGGTCAAGCTTTGATACAAAATGTTAGACAATAGAATCATGAATTTTTAATAATCAGAATATACTTAAATACCTTCTACTTACCAAGCTGGGTACGATGTTGCAACATGCTTAAGTATTGTTTCTGCATCAGCCTGTGCATGTGATCTGTGCTGTAGATGTTAGCAATACTGTATAGATAGCGCTTCTGGCCTGTTTTCAAACCCGGATGCTGGAATACAGTACGTAAAGTGTCACTGAACATACCATTTAAAAAAAACAATAATGTTCAAGTACACCAATTAAACAATTTCAAATTAAACCTAACTGGCCAATTTTTGATCAAATCAGATTGATATTGTTCTGTCCATCAATAAAGTTATTGGTGAGTGTATACAGAAGGACAATTTCCCTCAATGTGTGTTTACATCTGTCGCTTCAAGAACATGACAGTGAAATGAATGTGAAGCATTAAGTGGAGTGAGTATAGTGTCCAGATTTGGTTACATTTTGTTGCACAACAAGATACAACAAACAATAAGAATTTGTGACTAATTAATACATTTTTGATGATAATGGCTGACAGAAGAATGTTGACGCATACATCATTAGAATTGCCTGTTGTTCCATGCGAAGTACCAATGGATCTTTTTAATCATACACTTAAGGTACTAAAGCATGCAGATGTGGTATCAAACCTCTGAAAGATTATCCTGTTAACAATACTGTACTTCCTGAGCACTTCTAAATCAGCCTAGATTGCAAGTTCTTATCATCAGCAGTTTCCCAGACTGAGTGCAGGGGAAAAATAAATATCAAACTACAAAAAAAATTTATTGTTTCCTGGATTGTAGTGTTGGTACAACTTGAAGTGCACCAAATAAAAAATGAAATAAAACATTTGGTGGAAAATAAGATGAACTGTAAAAATAGAACACTACATAGATGTATAGAAATCCTTGAACAAATAAATTTGGTCAACCTCCAGTGCATGAATAACAATGGGAAATATCTGTTATTCCCATTTACTCTAGAGGTGAGATTGTAATCCCTCAGCCTGCTACAAAAACAAAGTATGGATTTTTTCAGAGATAGTTCGAACTGCTAATGCTGGAGAATCTGAGATAACAAGGTGTAGACCTGGATGAACGCAGCAGGCCAAGCAGCATCAGGAACTGGAAAGCTGACGTTTCATGTCTAGACCCTTCTTCAGAAATGGACTTTTTCATTAACTCAAGGCCACAGGAAGTTCACACAACTTTTGAGAATACCTGCTACATTCCAGATACAGTACTTGGCTCTGAATTAATCATCAACTGAGCAGTTTTTCACAAAATAATTATAAAAAATGATAAAATAACAAGAACAGCTGCCAATCCAAGTAGATTTCCAACGACAACGGAAGTTTCCATTTGACCACATGACCTATTTAATTAACTCCTCTACAGGAGTAGAGGGGGTGGCACAATGGCTCAGTGGTGAGCACTGCTGCCCCACAGCACCAGAGACCTGGGTTCAATTCCACCCTTGGGCAACTGCCTGTGTGGTGTTTGCACATTCTCCCTGTGTCTGCATGGTTTTCTCCGGGTGCCCCGGTTTCCTCCCACAGTCCAAAAATATGCAGGTTACGTGGACTAGCCATGGAAAATTGCCCATAGTGTTGAGGGATGTGTAGATTGTGTGGGTTATAGGGGGACAGGTCTGGATGGGATGCTCTGAGGGTCGGTGTGGACTTGTTGGGCCAAGGGGCCTGTTTCCATGCTGTATGATTCTATGAAGGAGTATCCAAATAAAAGGTTTGGGAAAGGATAGGCCAAGACAGCTGAAATCCAAATATCCACCACCTTCCAAGAAAATATGCGAATACAAAATAAAGTAGATGGATAATATAGAAATGTATTGCACCAGCACTCTTATACTACTTTAGCTACTATGTAAAATGAGAGCAGAATTAAAATATATGAAGAGCTGCACGTTACATTCTTAACCAATTTGTCAATTACTTTACTGTCATGTGGACAAAACAGTAGCTAATATGTATGAAACAAGATCAGACAGGTATTAATAAATTTAAGGACCAGTTAAACTATATTTGTGGAGTTGGTTAAGGGAGATCTTTTGACAAATCAGCAGCTTCTCACTCATCTTTGAATAGTGCCACGGATTTGTTTATTTACACCTAGACAAGCAGGCCAAAGCATGATTTAAATATTCCACTCTACAAATAGTGCACGTATACACACACACACACATGATCTCTATGTCGCACCGAAGGGTCAATGGAGATTATATAGTCAAATCTACAGAACAGTGAATTTTAGTCCAGGACAGAAAGTGTTACTATTGATTCAAGGTTGACATTTTATGTGAATTTTTGCAAATAGTGCAACTGATTCACTTTGCCGCATCTATTGAATTATTTCTCTAAACACTTATAAATATTTTAAAATGTTGAACAATGCATTTTATTAGCCATTAAATTTGTAATTTATTAACTAGCACTAACTTGTATTTATACAGTGTCCCAGTGCACAAAACAAACTATATAACAAGGGCACATAAGGAGATACTAGGTCTGACAATCAAATTCTTGGCCATAGGTGTACAGGTGGAAAGCATATAGACAGATACAAGGAGGGAATTCCTGACTTTAGACCTCGACAACTGAATCCTGGCCATCGACTGTGATGGATTTAAAATCAAGGTGCACAAGATTAACAGGAGATATTTCTGAGGATCATTCAGCAAGAGAATATTATAAAGAAATGAAGGATGAGGCCAGGGAGAATTTGAAAACAATGAGACTTTTAAAATCAATGTATTGGTTGACTGACTGGGGAGTAATTGAGATAAGTAGACACAGGGATGATAAGTAAACACAGAGCTTAATGTCAGTAAAGGCAGGATACCAGAGTTTTGGATTGTATCAAATTTCCAAAGAATTGAAACTAGCTGTGCAAGGAGAAAGTTGACATTAACAGGTATCAGAATGGAAGCAGAGGATATTTACTAGGATGTTGCCTGGGCTGGAGTGTTGCAGCTATGAAGACAGACTAGACAGGCTGGGGTTGTTTCCTTTTGAGTAGAGAAGGCTCAGAAGGGACCCGGTTGAGGTCTACAGAACCGTAAGGGTGCATAGACAGGGTAGAAAGGAAGAAACTTTTCCCATTAGTAGAAGGGTTAATTAGCATTGGCCATAACTTTAAGGCAAGGAGTAGGAGGTTTGGAGGGAATTAAAAGAAGGATTATTTTACCCAGAGGGTAGTGGGTATCTGGAACTGGCCAGCTCAAGGAAGGCACTCAAATCAGCGGAGGACAAAGGAAGTATTTCAAAGGCTTCCTGAAGACTTGCCTCAAGAAATGTAATGTAGATGTCAACACTTGGGAGATCCTTGTTTAGAAGAAACCAACACGAAGGGACACAATTCTTTGAGAACACCCATCAGCAGGAGGAATGATCGAAAAGGCATTGGAGAAAACGACAGCGATCTGAAGGCCAAGGACCAATTCAACCTGCCAGAAAAAGCTGCCAAATGTCTGGTTAAAGATGCTGCTCTAGAGTCGGACTCAGCTACACAAGGAGCCACAGAACCCATAATGAGTGACACAGAATTTCCTAGGTGGACAATCATACTCGTTAGCAAGTGAATGCTGACAATGATATAGAAGAATTATTTTACCCAGAGGGTGGTGGGTGTCTGGAACTCACAGTCTAAATGAATGTTAGATGCAAGAACCATTGCAATATTCAAGAAGTATTTGGATGAATATTTGAAGCACCATAGTATACAAAACTTCAGATCAAAGTGGGACTACAGTAGATTGGTGCTTAATGACCAGCATGGATACAATGAGCCAAGAGAACTATTTCTGTGTACAACTAACTCTCTGACTCTGTGACTTAGGTGAGGGAGGTGCAAAGTCAAGAAAGCATGAACTGATAACCTATATTCATGATGTCTATCTCAGGGTCAAATTTGACTCCAAGATTCCAAGGAGTCCAATTTAATTTCAGTTGCCAGGGAGGGGGTTGGGGTCAGTAGCTAGGGAACAGAATTTACAACAGGAACTAAACACAGTGGCTTCAGTCTATTCAATATTATTTGTAGGAAATTTATGTTCATCCAGTACTAGATGTTGAACAAGGAATCTGATAATTCAGCAATTGTGGAAAAGCTAAGATAGGTGGTGATAAAATAGCGCTGGGTGTCATCAGAAAATACTGTCCAAATCATTCTGAAAATAACAAGTTTACTTGGCAAAAAACAATGATCCTGTTTTGTTGACCAAAGTTGCTGAATATTGGCACCTTCACAGAAATAGCACTGAATGGGTTGCTAGGCGAGTGTAGTTACTCAAGTTAAAAGTAAGCTCATTAAAATGGATGAAGTTGTTCCACAAGCTTAGAAAAGTCAATAATGCTGAAGAACAGAAGCGTACTTTATAATAGCTTTCTCAGCAATTCCAACCCTCAGGTTTTCCTCTGCCTTTTCTGGAAATACTGCTGTGTTTTCTAGTTAAGTAGTAATTGCAATGCTTTATTGTCAAAAGTTATGGGCGGTCAGCCTACACAGAAGCCTATCATTTTTATTCTTTTAATGAACCACTGAATACAAGAAGCAGTTAACTGATAATTTTTTAAAAAGCCATTGTTGCACCAAAATAATAAAGTCTGAAGTTTGATGTTTTACAGCTGCCTATTTTTAAAAGCATCAAGGTCCATGGGGATAATGGCTGAAAATGGTTTTTTAAGTTGAACAATCATGTTCTTGTTGAATGGCCTATTTCTATTCTTATTTCTTTTGTAATTTTCTTTGTTTTTAAGTCTTGTAGTTTTATAAAAAAAGTAAATTTGTTGAAATTTGGTTGAATTGAGAAAGATGATAGATATTGTGCTTCCATTTGGAAGTTAAATTAGTGGTGTTTCTTAAGTTGATGGAATAAGATTTCTTCCCTCTAATTTTACAGAGTGATTAGCAGTAATATAGAAATTTCAAATGTAGTTTGCAAATGGTTATGATATATAAGAGATGTCAAATGCAAACTAAATAATTGCCTGCAAAATACAAAGTAATAGCAAATATTTCCTGTTACGAAAGGGCCAGTTTTATGTGAATGTTACATAGAATACAGTTGTACTTTCTTTAAAATGTTGTATGAGATTTTCAGGGAATAATTTATCAACAATTGTTATGCTAATTTATTTAACAATATATCGTAATGGTAGGACTTGTACAATTGTATATTTGAACAGATCTTGCTATCAAAATATGTAGCTGTACAAAAATTTGGCAGATGCTGAAAATCTGAAATAAGAACATAAGTTGCTGAAAATACTTAGCAGATTTAGCAGCATTTATGGGAAGAAAGGAACAAGAGTCAAAAGATTCAGATCATTTAACACCGTTTCTTTCTCAAAGATGCTGCCAGACCTGCCAAGTTATTCAGCAGTTTGTTTTTATTATGCTTTTACAAAAAATTGATTAATAGCTATAAATAACCATCTAGACTTGAATTCAAGATCAGAGGTCACATGACACCAGGTTGTAGTCCAAACAGGTTTATTTGAAGTTACAAGCTTCTCAAGCGCTGCTCCTTCATCACTTCACCTAATGAAGGAGCAGTACTCAGAAAGCTTGTGATTTCAAATAAACCTATTGGACTATAACCTGGCCTTGAGTGACTTCTTACTTCGTCCACCCCAGTCCAACACCTCCACATCATAAATTCAAGATGTTTAAACTTGCAGTTCAGAAAGGAAAACAGAATTTGCGGTGCTACAGCCAAAAATGTTTCAGTTGTTTGAATCAGATAACCAGCATATTGAAACACGAGGACTTTAACAGTCAAGCACAAGAAAAGATGACAGTGGCTTGTATGGATGGATGTTAATGCTAACATCCTCCAGCTAAAGAAGTAGACAATGCACCCTACTCTGTCCAGTGACCTAAAGGCAATCTGTTTTGGATTATAAACTGACTAAACACTGTACTGTATTGATCTCTGCTGTGTGCCTACTAAAGATTTGCTGTAACTAACAGATATCAAGTTCAAATTCTTGAATTCTGACAGTTTAATTGTGTTTGTTTTATAAGCACTGAAAGTGATAGTTCCCAAAAGGCAACATAATGGATTGCTAACAATATCGACTGAAGACTCCACTGACAGCTCCCTGAGTTTATCTGTTCATGTTCTAATTTTAATATCTGGTTCACGGGAGCTGTGTTACATATGGCCTAAGTTATCCATTCTAGAAATCTGCAAGTATGGAAATATCAGGCAAGGACAAGAGTCATCTAGACTCGAAATGTTAGCTTGCTGTCTCTCCATGGATGCTGCCAGACCTGCTGTGATTTCCAACATTTTGTTTTCATTACGGACTCCAGCATCTGCAGCGGTTAGCTCCTACAATACGAAGGTTGCCTGAGATACTGTCTATGGTTAAAACACAAGCAGATTGTCAGTGTTAGGGCACAAATGCTAAATGGGCTAGATCTTGTTGAATAGTGTTCATGATAGCACCCATTTTTGATGGTAACATGGCCAGAAAGTTCAGAAGGTTAAGCAAAATCAATGAGTTGTAAATTTCCATAACTGGCTGGTTGACTTATACCACTCCACAAAGGCATCTCGTGGTATCTTAGTCGTGTCCCTACTTATGGGCTGGAAGGTCCAGGTTGAAGACTTAGCTAACCAGAGGTATGTTATTATATGTCTGAATAGATTAATTAAAAAATACTTTTTTACACCACTACACAATTTGTTTTGTGCAAATGGAATCTTGTTATGTGCCTCTCCTATAGTGTTTAAGAACTTGCTGCATTAAACCTTATTTATTTAAACTCACCATAGAAAATTAAAATATGTAATTAAGAGCATATCACTTATTAAATGCTACGGTGTTTACAAACACATACTATTCAATCTCTCTAATCTAAAATGAGAACAATATACAGCATTTAATCTCATTTCTGCACATTGTCAATTCTTGTTAGTGATTTAAAAAGTCAAAGTTTAATTTTATTCTCTTACTTTTCCTGATACTTACCTGTCTGAATCCAATCTTTATTTCAACGCTATTTCTGTATCTGAATTCAGCCATTCTGATTCACTTTCTTTTCGGATGTTTCTTTGGTGCTTTATCCATCTTTAAATCTTATTAAAGAGATTCTCTAGTTCCACAGTTGACAAAAATCTCAGATGGCCAGCTGCCCTCATCAGAATGTTAACAGCTCATGCTTAAGGGATTATGACAAAGAAAGAATTTTGACATGCAGGATGCAGCAAAATGATACAATGCTCCTGCAAGGTACTTTGCTCCAGCAAGGTCAGGCCAAATATCAAGTGATTGAAGTTGAATAGTGACTAGGCCCTAGAAAGCAACTAATACCTTCAGGAAAAGGAGAATATTGGTCAGCAAAAAGAAAATGCATAACTCACATTGTGAGAATATGAAAATATACGAATCATAGGGGTGATAATAGCACATTAGGCCCATCACACCTATAGCAGCTCTTTAAAAGAGCTTTTACACTAACTGCTATAAATTGCTTTACATGTTTTACATTACCATATGCTATTGCGTGCACAGCACACTGGAAGGTTCTTATGTTGTGAAAAACTTTTTACAACTGCAATTTTCTAGGAAGGGTGAAGATGTGGCATTAGACTACCAGCTTATCCTACTGCACAAGGCAGGCAGAGCAACAATCAGTGCTTTTATCAACAGTATGAATGCCCAGCAGCAAAAGCTAAACTTCGCCCCAGGATCCTAATATGCCGTAGTCCAACATTAACAAACCTCAATCTTTCAAAGTAATGCTTATTTCTTTGAGTTTGGACCTGATGGAGACAATGTATAACTTTACATCCTCCACTACCCCTGTTAATTGTTTAAATCCATGCAGCTGGTGTGTATTAGCTGCCCAGTCACTTAAATCTATTAAAATAGACAGACTAAAATCATTGTTTTTGGGCTAGGAAGTAGACGTTTGCAATATATAACACCATAAACAAATATAAAATTGTGTAAAAGAACAGCAGATTCTATCCATCATTGACTGGCTTTCTAGAAAGTGATTGGACAAATAAATTATGTTGTCGATGTTAATTATAGATTTTGTTAAGTACACTGCTCAATGCATGTAATTGCTTGGGATAACAGGATTGAGAAAATTTTCAGGAGTATATTGAAGACATGTATAGACACCACCTGTAGAAATGGTGCATTCTCCACTGATTTGGGGATGTGTACAGTCTTCACCTGTGGAGTGAGTGATGGCTGTTGCAGCAGAACTTGATACCCTCTGCCTTTCAGTTCCTTCGGTTCAGCTACTTTTTTTGTTAGTGGAAACATCAGTGCTACAGAAAAATAAACAGCAGAGGAAATAAACAATATATTTGACTTTAACTCAAAATGAGTGTGTTTCATATATGTTGTCAAGTTTGTAATGCAGCTTCTGCTCATTTTAAAACATGAGTTTAATTCCCATTCCAGCTTTACACAATATACAAAATAAACAAATTCTTACAATGTTTAGCAAGGTAGCTAAAACAGAACATGATATCAATATTCCAATTAAGTTGGAAGTCAAATGGCTAAATTTTTTTTTGTCTCACCCAGGAGGTATATTGGCTATTGAAAGTGTATTTGTGCCTCCTTCACACATTATTAAAATTCCCAAGATGCCTCCAAGTAAACAGAAAAGTAAAAACTTCTCCTTACCATTTGAAGCATGAGTTTTTGGAAAATTATGTCCTAATGTCCTAAAAGAAATAGCACATTGAAAAGATACAGTTACATGCAATTAAATATACAATGAAATATGCAAATACTAACTTTTGCGTTTCTAATAGATTTTTAAAAAGACATTATTCACTTTAACATGTTCTGCCTAAATTGGAAAAAGAAATCCGAGTATACGTCCTATTGAAAGAAACTGGCAAAAATTGGATTATGAGAAGGAACAGTTGTACCAGTTTAAACTGTAGTCTTATGCTTGTTAAATCAGTCACATGTCATTCAGCAGAACAAAGCTGCTTACACTTCGGAAGATAAAAAATTTTTTCTTCCCCTTTGTCACATCCTCCATTTCCTGATTAGTTGGTTTCACTCTTTGCTGGAACCATTACTGTGTACTTACCTAAGGTAGACATTGAAGGGCATGAAATTTTAAAAAATGGAAAGTCTCACTATAACTGTATAGAGTGTTTGAGGCTGCATCTGCAATACAGTTTTGGTCCCTGTATTTAAGGAAGAATATGCTGACATTGGAGGCAGTTTAAAAGAGATTCACTAGACTGATTCCTGGATTGAAGAGGTTGGCATGAAGAACACTATGTTAGACCTTTATTCATTGAAGTTTAGATCATTAAATGAATGAGCACTTGTATAAAAAAAGGAAAGAATATTGTTCATCTTATTCTGTGACTGATAAACAAATGGTTATTACAATAAGTGTTTCTTTTTTAGGTTGGAATCTTGGCACAGATAACTGACCCTCGTAAAAAGGATCAGATTGTTAGAGTCTAGAGACATACAGCACAGAATCAGATCCTTTCATCCAACTCATCCATGCCAACCAGATATCCTAAATAACCTAGTCCCATTTGCCAACATTTGGCCGATATCCCTCTAAACCTATCCTATTCATATACCCATCCAGATGCCTTTTAAATATTATACCAGCTCCCACCATTTCCTCTGGCAGGTCATTACATACACACACCACCCTCTGTACAAAAAAGTTACCTCTTAGATCCCTGTTAAATCTTTCTCCCCTCATCTTAAACCTATGCCCTCTAGTTTTTGACTCCACTACCCTGGAGAAAAAGACCCTGGCTATTTAGCCTATCTAATCCCCTCATGATTTTATAAGCCTCTGAGGTCACCACTCAGCTTCTGACATTCCAGGGATAATACCACCAGCCTATTCAGCCTCTCCCTATAGCTCAAACCCTCCAACCCCGACAACATCTTTGTATTTCTTTTCTTCACCCTTTAAGTTTAACAACATCTTTCCTATGGCAGGGAGACCAGAATTTAACATGGTATTCCAAAAGTGGCCTTACCAATGTCCTGCATAGCTGCAATATGACATCCTTGCTCCTATACTTAATACACTGGCCAATAAAGGCAAGTGGACCAAATGCCTTCTTCGCTATCCTGTCTACCTGCGACTCTACTTTCAAGGAATCCTTCAAGATTTTCACAATGAAGAAACAGCGCTGGAAACACCGTGCTCTGGAGTACTTCAAGGTGCCGTGTCTCCAATGGTCATTCCACTCCGGATCCTGATGAATTACGTCCAGGCTGCCTCACCAAATTCTTACTAGGGATTGGTCCACAGTATAAATCTAATTATAATTTGGCACAAAATTAACAAGGGCGATATTGGATGAGTGGCATGCAAACAATTAAAATGCTAGTATAGGAACATAGAACTCAGGCGCAGGATTAACCTCCTGGCCCTTCATGCCTGCTCCATCATTAAATAAGGTCATGTCTGATTGGATTGTGGTCTCCGTCCTACTTCTGTGACTGCTCCCCACAGCCCTCAAACTTGCTCAACTTTCTAATTCTACCTTCAATAAATTTAAATGTCATAGCCTCCACTAATTTCCAAGTGTGTTTTTGTGTTAGTGAAAAAGGACATTGTTAGTGAAGAATAAAGGATACTTTACATTGATCTATACCTTACATGGAAGTGTATAATATTGTTACAAGATGTTCAGAATGGAAAAAAAGTGTGTTCTTTCAGAGAAGTTAAACTTTGATATTTTGATAATAAGTATTCTCCAGCTTCCCACTATTTATGAAGCATTTCACCAATAAATTATAATAAATAATTTTGATTATTCTTATTTTTTACATTAGAGAACCTTTGGAAAAATGAGCACCATAAATTATGAAGCAGAACACTAATTATAATCAAAGGAAAGCGTAATATTAGAATTGGGATATAAATTGAGGCAAGCTTTAAACTTACAAAGAAACACAGCCATTCAACCTGAAATAGGTACTTTATTATTGAAACAGTTGCACTATTTTGTTGTTCTAAATAATCATCCAATAAAACTTGGACTTTACATAAGGAATGTTTTAATGTGAAAACTAACAAAGTACAGAAAATTGTTTGCAATGTCTTTAAAATTTCTAAAATGTCAAATGTAGTAGTTGAGAACAATTCTAAAATAGGGCTACAGTAAAAATTCTCCCAAGTGTTTAATTTTCTGATGTTGAAATGAGACACTAGAAATTGGAGAAGTCAGGATAATATCAGTCTACACAGCACCTGACAATTTGCAATACAAACAGCAACAGTGAGCACCATTATCCACCTCAATGTTTTCCATCACAGTATCTTCTTTCTTTTTAGCTGTAAGTAGCCGCAGCAACCTAAGAGAAGCAGGTAGCTCCATCACAGCTGGGGGAAAATCATAAAGGATAAACATTTCCCTTTACACCTAGTACAGAAGACTAGCCAAGCATACTTACAATATAATTAGCTATTTCAGTAAGTATCATTTGATTCCTCTTTTATAAATAAAATGCCTCTTACTTCAAAAGTCTTCCCATGCAAAATTTGCAATGGCAAACAGACAGAAGTCAGCGGTTATAGAGACAGAAACAATGCTGGAATGAAAACTTACCAGAAACGGTAGGAAAACATTGAAGCTACAAGGTGCAAAATGCAACCAGAATAACATCAATGCAATCAGCATTTATTTTCTCTTTTTAAGAAACTTCAAAATTGTGGAAATGAATTTCACCGTAATTCCCATCGAGTACAGAAATAATCGTGTGACGGACACAAAATTGACATTCAAGGACATTTAGTGAAATGAGAAAAGTACATAAAACTAATCATCTTCCAATGCCCGAATTGTCAGATGAATAAAACAAGTGAGCAACAAGTACCGTTTGCTTCCTGGCTTTGTCTATTTCAGCAGAACTCGCAGCTGCCTGAACCAATTTGAATGGAGAATGAAAACAACTATTGACAATCGTTCTTCTTACCTTTTCATGCATGATTGCTGCAGACCCTGGCAATCAGAATCTCGTTCGAGAAAGGTAACCTGTTTTCTGGATTCCATTAAGGAAAATTTACACCCTAGTTTCTCCCTATACCAGACCCACGACTTGAGCAACGGCTGGCAGCTTAGTGAGAGCCCCCATTATTGCTGAGTTAGCATCCAGGATACACATGCGCACAGAATAACGTTCCAGACTATTTAAAGCATTTTTTTTAGGCAGAATGTAGCAGCGTCAGATTAATAAGAACTAAACGCACTTAGATTCTGCCAGTAAGATTGTGCATTTTAAACGATTTGAGACAGGGGATTTTTTAGGATACTGCCAGTGTAGTTTATTATATAGTTGTTTTAATAATAAGAAGCAAGTAATTGTTACATGTTATTGACTAGGGCGGATTTAACTTTATTTTCAAAAATTATGACCTAAGTTTATTAATAGTTTTTATTGTTTATCTTTTCTGACCTAATTTTCATGCTTGATGTGTGGAGCACATCGTGGGTGTATTTTACAAGGCCAAAATCAAGTTCAGCAATCCTCTTGAAAGCAGAATTCCCAGAATGTTAGCACTTTTCAAACAGAAGTAGCTTTCTTGGCTCCATCAGAATGTCAGATGGTCACTAGGAGTTTCTGTATGGTGAGGTAGCTGGAGCCAGAAGACCAGTGGTACCAAACCTCTCCTTCAAGAATACTTGCAAATGTGACACGAAGACCTCAAAAGTCAATGAATGCACGTGGAAATAACTAAGGAATAACAGAAGAAATGACAAGATAACGACAGAGCCTGGGGTGCAATGCGCCACCATGATGACCAGCACCCATAGCAGCATTTGCAGCAAAACCTGTCTCACAGGGATTACTTGTGTGCACATGAAGACACCCCATCTGGAATGAATTTATTTGCTCAATGGTCATTACCTTTTGTGGATGAAAGGATACTGACCAATGATAAAATTGACATCCAAACTTGACATTAAAATTATTTGTTTTCAGATTTCTCCATGGCCTCACCCCTCCTATATCTATAATCTCCACAAACCTCCAACATGTCTACATGCATTTAATTCTGGCTTCTTGTGCAGGCCTGATTTTAATCATTCCAACATTGTTAGTGCTAGATTCCAAGTCTTGGATACCCTCCTTCTACCTATCTACATCACTTCCTTCCTTTAAGACAGGTCTTAAAGCCCCATTCTTAGTTCAAGCTTTTGATCATCTGACCTGATGTGACTTAATTTCATATTCTGTTTTAAAAGTTTCCAGTGAAATGCCTTCGGACATTTTATTAAGTTGTTGTTGTTTTTATCAGTGATGAGACTACTGCAGTAACAAGTTTACAAAACTAAATGATGAATTTCAATGAAGTCAGCTCCTGCCATAGTGTAACAGTTACTCATGAACTGCAATTGGAGCTTGCAATTAAGTTGCTTCTATTTGCAATAAATGCCCAGCAGTTCACAACTCTACTGTAGATTACTATGTCACAATAGTTAAGGCCACTGTTATTCTCATAGAAAGTAAATCACATGTACTTCCATTCTTACATATTTAAGAATATCTCCATTGGAAACTAAGTTGCATTTATACTCTCATGGAATGTAAATTTCAATATGCCCAATTAGCAGGTAGATTATATTTCCACATACTAAAATATTGATCACATGGTAAATCGACCATATCCATTGGGAAAATTTCTTTGTCGAAATGTTGACTGAATCTAACAGATTGTTTAAAAAAAGATTGCCAAGATGCCCAAGTTTACAAGCTTCTTAATAGTTTGCAAGTATCCAGATTACAACGTGGATGGTTGTGTTAGTTGAAGAGCAGTCACTTCACCTCCAGGACATCTCTGCACAGGTTTCTCGGGGAGTGTCCATTGACCAACCATCTGTCAGAAGAGGGGATGTTCAGTGACGATTCCAAAACATTCACAACTGCTCAGATACTGAAGCAGGCCAAGTCCGAATGGAGCAATACCTGAACAATATCTACATTTGGGCCAAAAAGGATATCTATTATTCATGCCACAGAAGTACCAAGCAATGCCATCTACAACAAGAAAAAAATCTCACCATTGCATATTGACAATCAATGGCCTTGCCATTGTTAAAACTCCAACTACCAAATTCCTGGGGATTACTATTGACCAGAAAAGGAACTGGACTTGCAATACAAGTATCAGATTAGAGGCTAGGAATCTTGCAGTGAGTATCTCTGTGTGATGCTCTGAGCAGGTTGGGGGGAGGGTCAGTGTGGATTTGATGGGCCAAATGGCCTGCTTCCACACTGTGGGGATTCTGTGAAAACCTGTTCACCATTTACCATGTCAGGATTATGACTGAATATTCCCCAGTTGCTTCTTGGTTGCGGTCCCAACAGCCCTTAAGAAGCTTGACACTATCCAGAACAAAGCATCTAGCTTGATTGTTTGTGGTGCAGTGCCATTCACTCCTTTCACTACCCACTCTCAGTAGAAATATTACATACCATCTACAAGATGCAGTGCAGAAATTCACCAAGGTTCCTGAGACAGCACCTTCCATTGCCACTGCCATCCAGAAGGACAAGGGTAGCAAATGCACAAGAACTCCTCCATCTGCTTACAGTTAGGAAACGAAATTGCCCAAATGTTCATAATCTTGTTCATTGGAAGGTATGATGCATAATTTTATAGTAATAAATTGCACATATCTTTCTGGAAATGTTGGGAGAAAAAAAAATTTATTCATTCTAATATCTGGGTAATCTTGATAGAGTTTGAACTTTTCTCAATACCTTAAAGGACTGCATGGTGATAGTCCAGGGTTTTATAATCATAAACTGCATTTTTTTTACTTTGATTGAATAAAGGAAAAGGGAAATTTGCCAAAGTCTCAGAAGATAATAAAGCTGTTCTCTCATTAAAGTGGAATGACTGGTTAGTGGTGAGTTTAACAAAGGATCACCATGCTTCAGGTTGTTGCCCATCTCTGAAAGACAACAGTGCATGCATAGATGACAATACAGTGGAGACAATTAGAGCTTTATAAAATACAATTAATTTATTAGGTATTTAAATGAATAACACACAAGTTCAACTACTTGAGATTTCTCAATCATTCTCTTTTACTACCCTGATTTCCATAACTAAACTCAAATGTTATTATCTGAGAGAGTAAGCAGCTGGCTAGGCTGAAACTCTGCTCAATGTCTTAATTGTGCCTCCTGACATAGGGTACCTTCCTACAATGTGAATCTTTGAAGTGCTGCTGAACAAAAGGATTTCTTCTGGGTCTTTATATACAAGTCTCTGTGCCAACTGTATGCCTTATTTGGAATTATCCATGCATGTGAGCAAACCTGAATGTTTCATCCAAATATATGCCTTATTTGGAAGAGACAGCGGTTTCTGACTTCCAGCCTTAGCTCTTAGCTGACTGACAGCTGATTCTTAAGGTGTTTGACAGGATTGATGATCAGAGGGTGTTTCTCCTCGTGGGGAGTCTAGGACCATAGGGGCACAGTATCAGAATTAAGAGACACCAGTGTAAGACCGAGATGAGGAGGGATTTCTTCTTGTGAGACTTTGGTATTTCTTGCCACAAAGAGTGGTAGAGACAGAGTTATTCATATTTAAGACTGAGAAAGATTTTTGATCAGTAGAGGAATCAAGGGGAATGGGGAGAAGGCAGCAATTGGATATGAGGAATACTGGATAAGTCATAATGCTATCAAATAGCAAAGCAGGCTCAAAGGGCTTATAGTCTACTTCTCTTCCTATTTCTTATAGTGTTATGTCGAACTCATCTTAGAATTACCACTATGTCCACCTTTAAGCAATATGCATGCCAAACATACAAGTCCTACACTACAAAAAAAATCCATTCTTGTTGCAATATAAATCTTGTTTTTGCTTCCTATTGCTGTTCATTTAGATTTGGAAGATGCATGTATGTAAATGTCAGACAACAACAGGATCAGTCCTTGGGTGGGATGTCTTTAATGTTTGAAGTCAGCCATTGCTTCTTGTGCAATTGCACAAAAGCAGTCACATCATTGAGAAACTGGAAGACCTCTGATGTCCAATGCATGTAAGTCAGCATCGGTCCTAACTGGAGAAGAAAGTTTTTTAAAAAATCTTTATACTATGGTCAGGTAAGAAAGGCATTGTTTTGAAAAGGTGATAGCTGAATACTTAGTTAAGTAGTTGTGAAATCTTGATTGGTATAAACATGGCACTGGCAATTATTTTGTGAGATTTTGCTAGTTTTATTCTGTTGTTGGTGTAAAAATTAATTAGGCCTAACCATTAGAGATACTTGCTGGATATATTGTTACTTGGGCAACCAAAATTTATTATTGGTTGTGAACTCAGTATGGCACTTAAGAATAAAAACACTTTGAATTTATCCAGGAATAGCGCAAGAATAATATTAATTGGTACTTATAACAATTCAAATTTTATTTCTCTTCATGAATATCAACAGAAAATGTGTTCAACCAAACAGAGACACACACGAGAATTCCTAGAAGCATGGCATTCCAACTGGAACTCCATCAACAAACACATTGATTTGGAGCCAATCTACCATCCCCTGAGAAAAAGAACAGGAAATGACATCACCAACGCAGGAAATGACATCACCAACCCAAGGAAACCTAACCAGATAAATAGAAAGCAGGACATAACACCAGTGCTTCGTCGGAGGCTCACTGATGATGTTACCTAGTATGGTGACGAAACGTCTGAAAACGAACCTTCCAGCTCAGCGAGCAAACTCACATCCATGAGCAATAAGTGCTGGCCTGCCAGTGATGGCCACATCCCAGAAATGAATAAAAACAAACTTATCTGAAAATGAATACAGTCATAAAAATAATTACAGTCTAGAAGGATGCAATTTCAACTATCAGCTTCATGCCAGCTCTGATTGGGGGAATCTGATCAGTTTTATTCCCTTGTTGCATTTGCCGTATAGTCCTGCAAGTTTATTTTCTTAAAGGGCCATCTAATTTCCTTTTAATACAGTTAATTGTCTCCACTTCCACTACTGTTGTAGGCAGCAAGTTCCACATTATTATCACTGGCTCCACAAAAATTCTTCATCATATCCCCCTGCATCTATTTCTCTAAACCTTAAATCTATGCCCTCCAGTCCTGCAAGACCAGCTAATATGAATAGCTTTGAGTTTTGGTTTAATTGTTTAGTTAAATATATGACAAAACTTAAGAATTGCATATTAAAAGTTTTGAAGAACATTATTATGAACATATGAATTGAATTATTCCATACAAGTCATAAAACAAAATACTAAAATCTGAGCACCATAGCCATTTGTAAACTTGATTTGTAGTATATATTCTCCAATCAGCAGCTACTCATATTTTATATGTTAATAAGTGAATTCTTTAAACAGATAATAGCCACTTTTGTAATATTACCCAGTGATAATTTCAGCATTAGGCAGTAATTGTAGTTACAATCCCTTGACTTGATCTACTTGTTTAAAACCTTGCTATCATGTTTATTATTGCATCTGAAAATCAAGATTTGGTTTAACATATTGTATGAGATAACAAAATCTGTGTGCACTCCTTGCTGATCACTCATCTATCAGAACAATTAGAAGCTATTGTGAGTTGAAAGGTTGAAGATCAATTTCCAACGAAAGATATTATTTCTTCTGCTTTTTTTTAACTTCACACAATAACGAAAATGCTGTCGATATCTTCAACGTTTATAGTGAATGAAATAAAGCTCTTCATAAATATGTTTCTTTAAAGGTTCACAGTCTTCATGAAGTGTGTTATTTTGATTTGAGATGCAGAATGCATGCCTTCAACAAATTTCAGTGAGATTTAACATTTTGCATTAGAGCTGGAGTAACAAAGCATCTAGTTAAACCTCAAGAAGACACTATAAACTCTATCCATGTAAATACTACAAGAATCAATCTTTTTATTTTTGTGTCTTTATAAATTGTGGACTGCAATGAGGAAGTACTGTTTTTAGAAACAGGGATTTGCCACCATAGTTGCATGATTTCACAGCATGAAATGGAATTCTCATTGTAAATGCTGTGTATTTATGTGGCTTTGAGTTCCTGCAATTTGGAGGTGACAAAGAACTGAGGAGTTGTTTACAAAGCTGATAGGTTATCAGCCAAATGAGCAGGTTGGAACTGGAGAAAAGTAACAGCGACAGACACACTGAGAAGAATACCACAGAGAGTGAAAATTAGAGAGAATAAAACCATAGTAAGCTAGTAAAGTCCATATTGAGACCATTGGGAGCTTTCCTGTTCCTCTAATGCTGCCTGGCCTGCTGTGTTCCTTCAGCTCCACATTGTGTTATCTCAGACTTCAGCATTGGCAGTTCTTACTGTCTCTGACCACAGAAAATGTGTTGTTGTTCTTCCCACCAGAAGCTGCCTGTTCTCTGCAGTAGAAAAAAAGTTGGTTTTAAATTGAGGAAAAGCAGTTACCTATCCTGTAGCAGTTGCTGTCATCTGTGACTTTTGAACTGATAAATCAGACATTTTCTAACTGAATCAGTCACTCTACACTCTTTACAAACCAATGGAAGCTTTTAGATAAAGACAAAGTAGGATAATCTCAACACTGGAATCAAGAAGCAGAAACTACTGAACTGATTTTCCAGTTTTCTTCCAACTCCTCCAATAATCTTTTCCCTATTTGTTTGTCTATGTGTGTGTATAAAGGAGAGTTCAAATGGGGATAAGAATTTTAGTGAGTGGTGTTAAATGCCAACCTTTTTCTCTTTGTAGCTGTAATCTAATTACTTACAATAAATAACAATTGATGTTTCCCCTCATGAGAGAGTCTAAGACCAGAGGTCATAGCCTTGGCATTCGGGGTGAGGAGGAATTTCATATAGGTTGTGAACTAATGAAACGTCTTGCCAGGGTACAGAGTTCTCGTATATATTTAAGGTTGGGATAGATTGATTTTTGATCAGCAGAGGAATCAAGGTTTTATGCTAAATGGCAGGAGACTGGAAATTAAGAGCGTTTTTATCAGCTGTGATCCTACTGAATGGCAAAAGTTGGCTCAAGGGACTGAACGGCCTATCCTGTTCCTATTTTGTCTAATTTTACTGTGAAGTATTGGAACTTGCTCTGTGCTTTCTATAAATCTTAGTCTAAAAGTCAGGTAAATTGGAGTACGAGTTAGCAGTCATAAACTGTTTCCTTCGGGTTTTCCTTATGTATTCTAATTTTAAATCATGAATTCAAGACGGCTGAAGAGCGTTTAATTTAAACTAAGGTAAAACATGCTTTATAAAGGAACCTATGTCATTTCCTTAATAAAAGAATTAGTGTTTAGGATTGAAAAGAAAATGTTACCAAGTTAAAGGGACGATATTAACTCTAAGTGTTAGAAAAACGAGCTTCATGTGAACATTTCGAAATGCGCGTTTCGGGAGGAGCGTAACCTAATTCCAAAGGGGCTTCCGTAACCAGAAAGTAGTAGATGTGGGCGAACAAGGTGTAGGGCTGGATGCACGCAGTAGGCCGAGGAGCCGGAAGGCTGATGTTTCGGGTCTAGACCCTTCGGTGTGGGTACCCGGATCTCTATCTATGTAGTTTATGGGTAAAGGTGGCAGGAGAGATGCCTCGTTTCGCTCAACTTGTGATGGGGCCTGCCGGCAGCGGGAAGGTATTTAACGGCATTTCGATCTCGGCAATAACAAGAGCGTGCTTTTATTTAGCGCACTGGTGTGAAAAATATGAAAATTATGCCGTAAAGGGATTGGCCAAAACAGACTCCTTGATTTTTTGATAATCATTAGCTGTAATACTGTCAGGGAACCTCCCGCAATATTAAAGATTGTTATCATAATATTGTACGCTTATTCGTACAATGGTCTTAATTCGTTGTAAATGTGTTTATTTGTCATGAGACTAAAGAAGTTTTCACAAAACCTGTAACTAGAGCTATGAAAGTTTGTACCCCTTTTGACATGTTTTGAGTAATTCCACCACGTTGCACCCTCTCTCTAAACTCCACATTTCTCTCTACTTCAAATATTTATCAATTTTTGATTAAAATTTGCTATTCGCTGTAGCTTTGTATTCAAACATTCCATGCTTCCAACAATGCTGTTAGGAATCTTTTTTTTTCACCCTTGTATACACTTTAATTGATAATTTGAAAGTGATGAGCCTTGATTAGCACCTAAGGCAGCAACCATGTCTGTTTATGGGTCATAATTTTTTTTTGTTTTGAAAGTGTTGAATCCTACTCTCTCTCCCATAGAATTAATTCTGATCTGTCCAGGCTGCCCTCAGAATAATAGCTTTCCATTGCTGGTGTTCTAACTCTGATTTATATGTCTTCTTTAATGGGGAAAGGCTATTTTAATGCAGTTCATGAATTTTATTGGTCAACAGACTTAAAGAAAATTATATCTAGTAAATCATTGTGCCAACTTCTTTGGCTGTGTTGTTTTAATTGATCCTTGGTACAAATACTTAAAAAACCCAATATTTTTGGTTATAAAAGTGTTGGTGATTACAATAATCTTATTTTGGATTTTGTTTTTATGATTTATACAACAATTTGGGACAAAATAATTTGAACCTCCTGATGGAATTGTTTTACAATATGCTTCTGTGTTCTTTATGCTTTGTGACTGCAAAAGATTATATGGTAGGTTTTGGAAGTAACTATCGTTAGATTGGTAAAATGATACTGTCTGATCTTTTTGAAGCAATCAAAGTTCGTTACTAAACCAAACCTCTAAATATATGTAGACTGATGAACATTACTAGATTCATCTGTGAAATGAAGCATGGTGGCTTAGTGGTTGGCACTGATGCCTCACGGTGCCAGGGACATGCGTTTGATTCCAGCCTCAGCTGACTGTCTGTGTGGAGTTTGCACATTTTCCTCGTGTCTGCGTGGGTTTTCACTGGGTGTTCCAGTTTTGTGCCACAGTCCAAAGATGCGCAGCTTTGCTGGATTGGCCATGGAAAATCGCCCATAGTGTTAAGGGATGTGTAGGCTAGTTGGATTAGCTGAGGGAAATGCAGTTACAGGGATAGAGAGGGGGGCTGCATCTGGGTGGGATGTTCTTCAGAAGGTCAGTGTGGACTCGATGGGCCAAATTACCTGCTTCCAAACCATAGGGATTCCGTGATTCTACGATTTACATATTCTTGTTAAAGAGTTTACAAATTTCTAGTTACCAAGCTAGAATTAAGTTATAAAAGAAAGATACTTGAGATTTTGAGTTCTTTCATTTTATATATTTTACATGCAATTTGAAGGTGGATTTGTCACTTTTAATTTCAGAGTACTTACTGTTCCACGATGCAGCAGCACTGTGAGGTGTTGAATCGATCTGTGCAGGTGGTGAACCTTGACCCTGCTGCAGAATACTTTGACTATCCTGTGTTGGCAGGTGAGTTGACTAATGACTTTGCAATTCATCTTGAAAACTTAAGCAAAATATGATGTTTTGAAATTTGCTTTTCCAGCTAAAGTATGTGAAGACTGTATGCGCTTTGCACATTATTGGGGTAGAAACGGGGATATTCGTATATGATCACATAAAATTAAGCTCAGATACTGAAGTAACCAGTGTCCATTTTCAATAAGATTAGAAAATATCCCAGCTTGGACTCCTATGTGGCGAGTGACATTCATGTCACATGAATGCCAGGCAATGACCATCTCCAGTAACAAAGAATCTAACAATCACCCCTTGCTATTTAATCGTGAATTGCTGAATCTTCCACAGTGAACATTTTAGGGTTTGTCACTGACCAGAAACTGAGCTGAACCAGCCAAATAAATTCAGTAGTTACGAGAATAGGTCAGATACTAGGAATGTTTTGATGAGTGACTCAACCCCTGTAGATGATGGGCATGCATTAGGGAAACAAGACAGAACTGTGTTGTAAAACTTGGGTGTAAGTGAAATAGCAGTTAAGCTTGACACCGTCCAGGACAAATTAGCTGGCTTGATTGGCAGCTCACCCATTTACTTCCTTCACCACTGATGCACAATGGCAACACGATACCATCTACAAGATGCTGTAATTCACCAAGGCTTCTTCAACAACATCTTCCAAACCTTCAAACTCTACAAGTTGGAAAGGACAGGGAATCAGATGCATGGAGATCTCTCCACTTCCAAGTTCTAAGGTACACACCTTCCTGACTAAGAAATATATCACTACTCCTTCATTTAACCAGTTCATAATTCTGGAGATCCCCTCCTAACAGTGCTATGAATGTCTGCACACCTGAAAGACTGCAGCTTTTGAAGAAAGCAACTCGCCACTACCTTTGTTAGGCAACTGGGGATATGCAATAAATGCTGACCTAGCCACCATTGCCTACATACCACGAATGAATAAAAAGCAGATAATTATCCCTATCTTCACAGGGTCTTACTAGATAATTGAATGAAAACTGAAAATGCTGAGCTGCTTGCAAAAAAAGTATCAGCCCTACTAATTTTGAGAAATGTATTTTGTTTTATATGGTTTTTTTTTTGAAAATTACTTTCGTGTAATTTATCCTTTTTTGATTAGATATTCGGGAGCTCATACAAGTAGATGATGTGATGGAAGATGATTCCTTGAAGTTTGGCCCAAATGGTGGGCTGATTTTCTGTATGGAGTACTTTGCCAACAACTTTGATTGGCTGGCAGATTGTCTAGGACATGTGGAAGATGACTATATACTCTTTGATTGTCCAGGTGGGTGGAATCTTACGTAGAATATGGAATATTATGAATATGTAGGTGGGGGAGGGGGTTGCAAGCCAATGCACCCGTTACTATAAGGCGCTGAAGGCCCTGGCAGTGCATTTAAGGGGCACCCAGAGAGGCACGTTCCCTGCAAGCCACTGGCATCACTCGTGCTCACACGTAGACACCTGCAGCTGCACGTTTTGGCCCTTTCATCTTCCTCATTCACTTGACAAGACAGACTTTTCAACCTTGACCCACGTGCATAACATTCCAATCTCCCACCCTCGGCCTGTGCCCTGTGCACCTTAGACTTGCCATCCAATCTTAATCATGGTTTGGAATAGATGAAGGCTTCCCAAAGAGGCCAAAACTACAAACACCAAAATCAATCAAGTATACTACTGTGCCTGCTGTATGTTTGGAATCTTAAAGAAGAAAATTGAAGAACTGTTGCCCAGAGGATGCCCTTAGTGGCTGTGCAGATTTTTGGAAAGCTACCAAATTATTTACACTCTGTCAGCCTCCTTTTTGAATGCTGTTATCGAATATATTTGCACCACTTTAATGTGGTGGAAACGAAGTGACACTTTGCTGCCATAAGCAAAATTCTCCTCTCTGGGCAGTTTTCTGATTACTTTACATCCCTGTTTGTAAGTTAAATTTGTTTTGGCTGTAGGCACATTTAACTTATTGTATTTAGCCTTGTGTATTGATTGTGTACAGTAAGTATTATAATCGTGACACAGTAATAGCCTTTCATTTAGAATATCAGTCAAAGGAACAAATTGTATTGAGTTTCTAGGATACCAATTTCAAGCTCTTCCTGGTTGTGTTTTTCTCCTGAAGGTGCTGATTCGTGAAACATTGGTGTTGATATCCCCTATACTTTTTTTTTACAAAAGCCATTCTGAGAGAATTTGTAACTGAGTCCATTATATGTCATAAATTTTGATTATTGGTTCTCCAAATGGTTTGTACCCTGACCTGCTTTTATTCATTCATTACAGGTCAAATTGAGTTATACACTCATCTTCCAATAATGAAGCAGCTAGTAGAACAGTTGCAGCAATGGGAGTTTCGTGTCTGTGGGGTATTTCTTGTTGACTCTCAATTTATGGTGGAGTCATTTAAGGTAGTCTTCATTATGTAATGTGAACTGGGATTTATATACAGCAAGCTTTATTTTAACCAGCACCCTATGAACTGGCACACTCGATAAACTGGGAAAAATTGAATACCTCATACTGGTAGTTTACTATGTTATTGTGATCTCTGCAATGTCCAAATTGTCAGTTGAGGGTGCAAGTGAGAACGCTTTCTGCTGGTAAGTTTTTAATTAAGGCACAGTTGCATTATTATTATTTGTGATTTATGCTGTGAATAAAGTGTTATAGCGATGTGTATGTCCCCTGAATTATATCTCTATTACTTAGTTTGTGTTTTTACATTAAGTGGTGCTCTTGATCGACTGAAATATTTGATCAGCTGGCATACTGATGCCTCATAGGTGCCAGTTAATAAAAAGTTTGCTGTATTTAAAATAATTTATTATAAATAAATTTTTGGTTTTTTAGTTAGTAACTTGTGGCTTTTCTGTATTTGGTGTTTAATAATTAAATCGTAATATTTCTGTAGCCATGATTACTTTTAAAACAGGATTTGGGGCCTGGCTTGAAGTGAATGGGTTCTGTGCAGCAACAATGGAACTTTTGTTTATTTTAGATTGCCTTGCAACCCAGCAAGGCAAAGTAATGGGGCCTCGAGATTTGTTAGAGATGTGAAATTTATTTTTAATTTAAGGCAAAAACCCAAAGCTTAGAGAGGAAGTTTTTTTTGTTTTTCTTTTATTTTGAGTTTTGAGCAGTCCTGTGAAGTTATTGGAATAAGATGGCTCTGAGGACCAGTGTTCCTGAGAAGGGAAGGATCTATAATGAAGTACGTTACCTGAAGCTGAGGACACCTAAGCAGGTGTACGATAGCTTCTTCCTGCAGTTCAGTCAAAAAGTTTAAAGTCACAAATGACTTAAAACCTTTCTTAGGTGTTAGATACAGGGGTTCTGGTGTGAGTGTTGAATGGATGGTTTTGCAGGGGTGTGTTTTGTTTCTTTTCAAATTATAGTGAAGTCTTTTGTGATTAATGAGACTTATAATTTAGCAATCTTTTTTGCTTTATTCTGTTATCTTTTCTCCAATTAATGAACTTCTGCTTTATTGTTAAGCCAAATTCTGCAGCATTGCATGCTTATGTTTCAGTGAGGGACCACTCTGTTAAAATCAAAACAAATCAAAATATGATCTATCAAGCCAGGTTCCTGTCAGGGATCTGACTTGTTTGCTAATAACATCAGCTGGGGTCATAACTACTTGATCAGAATGTCATAATAATCCTGTAGCACTGCATTTGAAGTACTTGTAACTAATTATTACAAGACAGATTTAAGTATTTTGATATTTTTATTAGGTGGCATGCAACAAAGTAAAACCAATGATCCATACCTCCCGTTGTCCCCAACTTTTATTGTATTTTTCTGCTGTCCTGTTCTTTTGAAATCAGTGAATCATCTTGGAATACAATTCCACAGAACCGGGCTGTAGTGGTCATTCTTCCTGTGACTGTAGATACGTATCAGCCCAGTGGAGTAGGGGGAAAAGTGCTGTCTGCTAGAGAATTGTCAGTTGGACAATGAAAATCCTGTAAGCAACAGTTGCTTGTTCATGAAACTGACATTTGAGGCAAAGGTAATCTTGAGTAATGAACTTCTCACTACAGCTACAGAGCTGGAATTGTTGTCATTGATTAAATGCTGAAATACAGCACTATGAATCCAGTCTGAGTTGTGACAAGCTTTTAATCAAAAATCAGAAGCTAGGCCTTCGAAAGGTAACATCTGAAATCTCTCTCAAGCGAGACAGTTTTAAAGATTCTCTGACTGTGTAATCACTCATGCAGGTGAATTGATGAGGAAGTCATGGGAAATGTCTTTGTTGCTCTGCTATTTAAGGTGCAATTTGTCATGCCCTTGATCAAAATTTTCCTGTTAATTCACGTTTATTTTAATTTTAGATATTTGAGTACAGGGCACATAGCATTTACCACCTGCTCTGTTATGGTATATACAGTGAACTTTTTCTGCTTGATTAAAATTGTGGAGTCTTGTCATTATATTTTTAGCAAGTAACTGGGATATCAAATAACAATTTAGCTACCTTAAACAGGTCACTGGTACTTAATTGAATCTTAACCAGTTCTGGGAGTGTGGTCTAGGATGTTAACATTTACAAATGATGTTTGGTATAAGTTTGACATTTATTGTAAAATGTGCAGATGTATTAACTTTGTACTTTTCTTAGTTTGTTTCAGGTGTTATGGCAGCCCTCAGTGCTATGGTGTCTTTGGAAATTCCTCAGGTCAACATCATGACAAAAATGGATTTACTTAACAAAAAAGCGAAAAAAGAAGTTGAAAAGTAAGCAGAACTTTGTATTGTATCTGGATGCATTTTCACATAACACATCGTAATGTGCGTCCTCATACGTGCTGTGTACTTTTTCAGAAATAGAGCTTTTTATATTAGAGATAATGGGAACTGTAGATGCTGGAGAATCCAAGACAACAAAATGTGAGGCTGGATGAACACAGCAGGCCAAGCAGCATCTCAGGAGCACAAAAGCTGACGTTTCGGGCCCAGACCCATCATCAGAGAGGGCGATGGGGTGAGGGTTCTGGAATAAATAGGGAGAGAGGGGGAGGCGGACCGAAGATGGAGAGAAAAGAAGATAGGTGGGGAGGTAGGGAGGGGATAGGTCAGTCCAGGGAAGACGGACAGGTCAAGGAGGTGGGATGAGGTTAGTAGGTAGATGGGGGTGCGGCTTGGGGTGGGAGGAAGGGATGGGTGAGAGGAAGAACAGGTTAGGGAGGCGGAGACAGGTTGGACTGGTTTTGGGATGCAGTGGGTGGAGTGGAGGAGCTGGGCTGGTTGTGTGGTGCAGTGGGGGGAGGGGACAAACTGGGCTGGTTGAGGGATGCAGTTGGGGAAGGGGAGATTTTGAAACTGGTGAAGTCCACATTGATACCATTAGGCTGCAGGGATCCCAGACGGAATATGAGTTGCTGTTCCTGCAACCTTCGGGTGGCATCACTGTGGCACTGCAGGAGGCCCATGATGGACATGTCATCTAAAGAATGGGAGGGGGAGTGGAAATGGTTTGCGACTGGGAGGTGCAGTAGTTTGTTGCGAACTGAGCGGAGGTGTTCTGCAAAGCGGTCTCCAAGCCTCCGCTTGGTTTCCCCAATGTAGAGGAAGCCACACCGGGTACAGTGGATGCAGTATACCATGTTGGCAGATGTGCAGGTGAACCTCTGCTTAATGTGGAATGTCATCTTGGGCCCTGGGATAGGGGTGAGGGGGGAGGTGTGGGGGCAAGTGTAGCATTTCCTGCGGTTGCAGGGGAAGGTGCCGGGTGTGGTGGGGTTGGAGGGCAGTGTGGAGCGAACAAGGGAGTCACGGAGAGAGTGGTTTCTCCGGAAAGCAGACAGGGGTGGGGATGGAAAAATGTCTTGGGTGGTGGGGTCGGATTGTAGATGGCGGAAGTGTCGGAGGATGATGCGTTGTATCTGGAGGTTGGTGGGGTGGTGTGTGAGAACGAGGGGGATCCTCTTTGGGCGGTTGTGGCGGGGGCGGGGTGTGAGAGACGTGTTGCGGGAAATACGGGAGATGCGGTCGAGGGCGTTCTCGATCACAGTGGGGGGAAAGTTGTGGTCCTTGAAGAATTTGGACATCTGGGATGTGCGGGAGTGGAATGTCTTGTCGTGGGAGCGGATGCGGCGGAGGAGGAGGAATTGGGAATAGGGGATGGAATTTTTGCAGGAGGGTGGGTGGGAGGAGGTGTATTCTAGGTAGCTGTGGGAGTCGGTGGGCTTGAAATGGACATCAGTTACCAGCTGGTTGCCTGAGATGGAAACTGAGAGGTCCAGGAAGGTGAGGGATGTGCTGGAGATGGCCCAGGTGAACTAAAGGTTGGGGTGGAAGGTGTTGGTGAAGTGGATGAACTGTTTGAGCTCCTCTGGGGAGCAAGAGGCGGCGCCGATACAGTCATCAATGTACCGGAGGAAGAGGTGGGGTTTGGGGCCTGTGTAGGTGCGGAAGAGGGACTGTTCCACGTAACCTACAAAGAGGCAGGCATAGCTGGGGCCCATGCGGGTGCCCATGGCCACCCCCTTAGTCTGTAGGAAGTGGGAGGAGTCAAAAGAGATGTTGTTGAGGGTGAGGACGAGTTCGGCTAGGTGGATGAGGGTGTCGGTGGAGGGGGACTGGTCGGGCCTGCGGGACAGGAAGAAGCGGAGGGCCTTGAGGCCGTCTGCATGCGGAATGCAGGTGTATAGGGACTGGACGTCCATGGTGAAGATGAGGTGTTGTCCGACACCACCTCCTACCGCCCCCTTGATCATGACCCCACACCCGAGCACCAAACCATCATCTCCAACACCATTCATGACCTCATCACCTCAGGGGACCTCCCATCCACAGCCTCCAACCTCATTGTTCCCCAACCCTGCACGGCCCGTTTCTATCTCCTTCCCAAAATCCACAAACCTGCCTGCCCCGGTCGACCAATCTTCTCAGCCTGCTCCTGCCCCACCGAACTCATCTCCACCTATCTGGACACCATTTTCTCCCCCTTGATCCAGGAACTCCCCACCTACGTCCGTGACACCACCCATGCCCTCCACCTCCTCCAGGACTTCCAATTCCCTGGCCCCCAAAACCTCATCTTCACCATGGACGTCCAGTCCCTATACACCTGCATTCCGCATGCAGACGGCCTCAAGGCCCTCAGCTTCTTCCTGTCCCGCAGGCCCGACCAGACCCCTCCACCGACACCCTCATCCGCCTAGCTGAACTCGTCCTCACCCTCAACGACTTCTCTTTTGACTCCTCCCACTTCCTACAGACTAAGGGGGTGGCCATGGGCACCCGCATGGGCCCCAGCAATGCCTGCCTCTTTGTAGGTTACGTGGAACAGTCCCTCTTCCGCACCTACACAGGCCCCAAACCCCACCTCTTCCTCCGGTACATTGATGACTGTATCGGCGCCGCCTCTTGCTCCCCAGAGGAGCTCGAACAGTTCATCCACTTCACCAACACCTTCCACCCCAACCTTCAGTTCACCTGGGCCAACTCCAGCACATCCCTCACCTTCCTGGACCTCTCAGTCTCCATCTCAGGCAACCAGCTGGTAACTGATGTCCATTTCAAGCCCACCGACTCCCACAGCTACCTAGAATACACCTCCTCCCACCCACCCTCCTGCAAAAATTCCATCCCCTATTCCCAATTCCTCCTCCTCCGCCGCATCCGCTCCCACGACAAGACGTTCCACTCCCGCACATCCCAGATGTCCAAATTCTTCAAGGACCGCAACTTTCCCCCCACTGTGATCGAGAACGCCCTTGACCGCGTCTCCCCTATTTCCCGCAACACGTCTCTCACACCCCGCCCCCGCTACAACCGCCCAAAGAGGATCCCCCTCGTTCTCGCCCACCACCCCACCAACCTCCAGATACAACGCATCATTCTCCGACACTTCCGCCATCTACAATCCGACCCCACCACCCAAGACATTTTTCCATCCCCACCCCTGTCTGCTTTCCGGAGAGACCACTCTCTCCATGACTCCCTTGTTCGCTCCACGCTGCCCTCCAACCCCACCACACCCGGCACCTTCCCCTGCAACCGCAGGAAATGCTACACTTGCCCCCACACCACCCCCCTCACCCCCATCCCAGGCCCCAAGATGACATTCCACATTAAGCAGAGGTTCACCTGCACATCTGCCAATATGGTATACTGCATCCACTGTACCCGGTGTGGCTTCCTCTACATTGGGGAAACCAAGCGGAGGCTTGGAGACCGCTTTGCAGAACACCTCCGCTCAGTTCGCAACAAACTACTGCACCTCCCAGTCGCAAACCATTTCCACTCCCCCTCCCATTCTCTAGATGACATGTCCATCATGGGCCTCCTGCAGTGCCACAATGATGCCACCCGAAGGTTGCAGGAACAGCAACTCATATTCCACCTGGGAACCCTGCAGCCTAATGGTATCAATGTGGACTTCACCAGTTTCAAAATCTCCCCTTCCCCAAGTGCATCCCTAAACCAGCCCAATTCGTCCCCTCCCCCCACTGCACCACACAACCAGCCCAGCTCTTCCCCTCCACCCACTGCATCTCAAAACCAATCCAACCTGTCTCCGCCTCCCTAACCTGTTCTTCCTCTCACCCATCCCTTCCTCCCACCCCAAGCCGCACCCCCAGCTACCTACTAACCTCATCCCACCTCCTTGACCTGTCCGTCTTCCCTGGACTGACCTATCCCCTCCCTACCTCCCCACCTATACTCTCTCCACCTATCTTCTTTTCTCTCCATCTTAGGTCCGCCTCCCCCTCCCCCTATTTATTCCAGAACCCTCACCCCATCCCCCTCTCTGAAGGGTCTAGGCCCGAAACGTCAGCTTTTGTGCTCCTGAGATGCTGCTTGGCCTCTTGTGTTCATCCAGCCTCACATTTTGTTGAGCTTTTTATATTGACCATTTTTAGATTCTGTTCTGATTGAAAATTATTT
This sequence comes from Stegostoma tigrinum, assembly GCF_030684315.1. Lineage (NCBI taxonomy): Eukaryota > Metazoa > Chordata > Chondrichthyes > Orectolobiformes > Stegostomatidae > Stegostoma > Stegostoma tigrinum. The sequence goes on from NC_081379.1 coordinate 24,221,204, forward strand.
TAATTTTATTTTTTAAATATTTTAAAAATTTACAGTTCAATTATTGATGCAGCTTTAGAGTTTTCTTGTGATGCCACATGGCCAAAGTAAATTTTCCATATATCATATGTAAAATTTAATTTGAGCAATAGTATATTTGGAATTCTTTTTATCCACTTGGGGGACATAGATGTCACTTGACTAAAAAATGGTGTACTTGGAATTATCTGTTATGCAGGCTAGATGAGATTTTCATTTAGGAGCATTCAAAATTTAGTTGTGCATTAGACTGAAACTTTTCACAAGTCAGCCTTTTCTTCACCTTGACACTTATTTTAAAGAACATATTTGAATAAAGAAATCATTTATATTCTGCATACTGTTAAATTATTACACACTTCAGGATGAGGGCATTTTTTGGGTACTTGCCAGGTGGGAAATGATGGTGGCTGGCAGAGACACTCAGTTGCTCTTCATCCTTGTTGGTAGAGTGGTTATTTTGGGATTGCTGTCATGCCTGTAAAATATTCCATTTTTCCTCTTTCTGTCAGCATGCTCTTCCTAATAATAGAGTGCATTATATGGATCTGTTGGGTTTGGGGCAGGAATTGGGCCCAACTGTGATAATTTTCCTGTCTTTAAAGCTGAGTTCAAAAATTGACTTTGCTGATGGGCAAATAACAGGGAGGTATTTTTTCTTATTTATGACAAAACATTATTCTCGTGGGAGAGTTTGCAAATTTTTTCTAGCAAAGTATTTTACATGTTTGCCTGTTTGAGGGTACGCTTAATGAAGAAAGTGCTTTTTACGATATTTGTGATATTTTCAATGAAAGAATGGATATGTGTTTATGCATCACCTTTCAAACCTTAAGATGTACGTAGAACTCTATAGCGCATTTCAAGTGTATTAATTGTAGTATAGGGAATGGTTTAATCAGTGTGTGGTAAAGGCCCATTAACAGCAATGTGTAATAATCAAATAGTTAGTTTGTTTTGGTCTTGTTGATTTGTGAAAGAAATTTTTCCAAGAGTTTGGAGAATTTCTTAATTTTCTTTTAAACAGATTGAGGTGGGTACAAGCCCTTGGTGTCATATCTCATCCAAAAGATGGCACTAGAGTGTTAGCCTGGATGTTGTGCTCAAGTCTGTGGCAGGGACTGTAACCTTATGATTATACAGTTTGCAGTTTCATCCCCTGAATGCAATTCTCAACAATAACAGAGGGCAACTGGAAGCAAGTTGGGTTGCCTCAGGTCAGAAAATACTGAGATGTGCAATGCTAAAATTGTATTAGTTTTTCCAATAAATTATAGTCACTTTCTTATGGAGTCTTTAAAACAGCAAAGTAAGTATAATTGCAAATTCACTTTAGAAACGACTATCAAACCTTTTGGATGCTGCTCCTAGAAACTTTTTGCCATATTTTGGGCATTTATGTCAATAATATTTCCTGATATTCTTTCCTTTAAAGGTATTTAGACCCTGATATGTATTCATTGATACAAGACTCAACTGAGACTTGGAAAAGCAAGAAATTCAAAAAGCTAACCAAAGCAATTTGTGAATTGGTAAGAATTGTATGATCATCAAAAAAGCCAAGTTCTCATTAACATCAAAAGTTCTCTATTTGAATTAGCTTATCTGAAAAAATCCTACAAAAATCATTTTATGTTGCTTATTTAATGACTATCTTTGTGCAATTAAATGATGTAACACTAGTAAAACACTAACAGGCATGGTAGTTAGTGTTTGCAGAGAAAGTTGAGAGAAGATTTAGTAAGTGTTTAAAATGATGAAAGCGTTTTAGTAGAGTAAATAAGGGGAACTGTTTCCATTGGTTGAGTTTCAATAACTGGAGGATGGAGATGTAAAATTACTGATTGTAACAGCTTTATAGAGTCAGAGAGTAATGCAACATGGAAACAGACCCTTCGAATCAGCTAATCCACACTGACCATGTCCCCAAACTAAACTATTTCCATTTGCCCGAGTTTGGCCGGTATCTCTCCAAACCTTCCCTGTTCATATATTTTAAAACGCTGTAATTGTAGTTGCATCCACCACTTCCTCAGGCGGTTCATTCCACATTCGAGCTACTCTGTGTAAAACCATTGCCTCTTGTATCCTGTTAAAACTTCCACCTCTCACTTTAAAAATATGCTCCCTGGTTTTGAACCCCCCCCGCCCTTGGGAAAAGACCCATGTCTGTGCCCCTCATGATTTTATAAGCCTCTATAAGGTCACCCCTCAACCTTCTAAACTCCAGTGAAAAATGTTCTAGCCTATCCAGCTTATTTTTATAATTCAAACCCTCTGTTCCCAGTAACCTCCTGGTGAGTCTTTTCTTAACCCTCTTCAATTTAATAATGTCCTACCTACAGCAGGGTGATCAGAGCTGCACACAGTATTCCAGAAAAGGCCTCACCAACATCATACCAATGCTGTTATTTCTGAGCAAATCAGGGACAAGGTATTAGCATATGCCATAGATATACCACGACTGTAAAATTTCAAGCCAGTTTACTGAATAAAACCCAAGATACCAATGAGAATCCAGTGTTGATTTTAAACTGAGCTTTTTTTAAAAGCAGCAGTATTTTGAGCTTTCTGAGAACAATACAAAAGTTACCAGTGTTTTTTCTAGGAACATTCCACATTTCATGTCATAGAAACCTGACAATGCAGAAAAAGGCCATTCGGCCTAAAAAATCCACACTAATTCTCTGAAGAGCATCCCACCTGGACACAACCAACCCCACCCTACCCTGTAATCCTGCATTTCCTGTGGCTAACCCACCTAGCCTGCACATCCCTGGACACTACAGGCAATTTAACATAGCCAATCCACGTAACTTGCACATCTTTGGACTATTGGAGGAAACTGATGCAGATACAGGGAGAATGTGCAAACTCCATGCAGACAGTCGCCTCGGGCCGAAATTGAACCCAGATCCCTGGAGCTGTGAGGCAGCAGTGCTAACCACTGAGTGACTATACCACTCCATTTTGCATGCTGTTTCTTAATGTATTATTAAATCTTGGTTAAATGCTATTGTGAAAATTCTGTAGTCATTCCACATTATGTCAAAATGGTGCTATTAAAACATTATTATATTTATGAACATCAATAACTTTTTTTAAGGTTGATGACTACAGTATGGTTCGTTTTTTGCCTTTTGATCGTTCAGATGAAGAATGTATTAACATAGTCTTGCAGCATATTGATTTTTCCATTCAGTATGGAGAGGATTTTGAAGTCAAAGAACCAAAGGTGAGTGAAATATGGTTTCCTTGTAAGGGAATTTTCCAGTGGTATGTTTTCTTTTTTCCCCCCGCCCCCAACACCCATTCTCCTTCAGTTTAATGATCAGGACTCCTCTAAGATACTTGTATTCCATGATTGATTAGTGACACATTAAAGTAATTTAGGTATGATGTTATCTTGTATTCCTTATTCATCTAATTGACCAAGAACTAAATATATTAAAACCATCTTAGCAGATTGAAATCAGCTTTAATTGACAGATTCAGTCTGTGGCTTGAAAGCCAAGTATGTAATAATAAGAGATAATAGTAACTGCAGATGCTGGAGAATCCGAGATAACAAGGTGCAGAGCTGGATGAACACAGCAGGCCAAGCAGTATCTTTGGAGCACAAAAGCTGATATTTCAGGCCTAGACCCTTCTTCAGAAGTGGGGGAGGGGAAGGGAGGTTCTGAAATAAATAGGGAGAGAGGGGGAGGTGGTTTGAAGATGGATAGAGAAGAAGATAGGTGGAGAGGAGACAGACAGATCAAAGAGGCGGGTAAGGAGCCAGTAAAGGTGAGTGTAGGTGTGGAGGTAGGGAGGAAATAGGTCAGGTCAAGGGGGTGGGATGAGGTTAGTAGGTAGGAAATGGGAGTGTGGCTTGAGTTGGGATGAGGGGATACGTGAGAGGAGAAACAGGCTAAGGAAGTGGGGATGAGCAGGGCTGGTTTTGGGATGCGGTAGTGGGAGGGGAGATTTTGAAGCTTGTGATCCACCTAGAAATCAATATCCATTTCAAGCCAACTGATTCCCAAAGCTACCTAGAATACACCACCTCCCACCCACCTTGCAAAAATGCCATCCCCTATTCCTGATTTCTTTGCCTCTGCCGCATCTGCTCCCAGGATGAGACGTTCCATCTCAGATGTCCTCGTTTTTTTTTTTAAGGACTGCAACTCCCCCACCCCTGCAGTGGTCGAGAACGCCCTTGACCGTGTCTCCCACATTCTCGCAACTCATCCCTCACACCCTGTCCCCGCAATAACAACCAAAAAAGAATCCCCCTCATCCTCATGTACCTTCCCACCAACCTCTGGATCCAACGCATCATCCTCCGACAATTATGCCCATCTGCAATCCGACCCCACCACCAAAGAGATTTTTCCCTCCCCACCCTTATCTGCTTTCTGGAGGGACCTCTCTCTCCGTGACTCCCTTGTCCGTTCCATGTTCCACGCTCCACACTCCCCTCCAGCCCCACCCCACCCGGCACTTATCCCTGCAACTGCAGGAAGTGCTAGACCTGTCCCCACACCACGTCCCTCATTGCCATCTCAGGCCCCAAGAAGACTTTCCACATCAAGCAGATGTTCACCTGCACATCTGCTAATGTGGTATACTGCATCTGCTGTACCCGTTGTGGCCTCCTTTATGTTGGGGAAACCAATCGGAGGCTTGGGGACCGCTTTGCTGAACACCTACGCTCGGTTCACAATAAACAACTTCACCTCCCCAGTCATGAACCGATCCAACTCCCCCTCCCATTCCTCAGATTACATGTGCATCCTGGGCCTCCTGCAGTGCCACAACGATGCCACCCGAAGGTTGCAGGAACAGCAACTCATATTCTGCTTGGGAATCCTGCAGCTCAATGGTATCAATGTGGATTTTACAAGCTTCAAAATCTCCCCTCCCTCCTTCCCCTCCCCCACTGCATCCCAAAACCAGCCTAGCTTGTCCCCTCCTCCCAGCTCAAGCCGCACCCCCATTTCCTACCTACTAACCTCATCCCGCCCCCTTGACCTGTCCGTTCTCTCCAAACTGACCTATCTCCTGCCTACCTCCCCACCTACACTCACCTCTACAGACTACATTCCCGCCCCTTTAACTTGTCTGTCTCCTCTCCACCTATCGTCTCCTCTCTCCATCTTCATTCTGCCTCCCCCCCCCCCCTTCCCCTCCCCCATTTCTGGTGAAGGGTCTAGGCCCAAAACGTCAGCTTTCCTGCTCCTATGATGCTGCTTGACCTGCTGTGTTCATCTAGCTCTACACCTTGTTATCTATGTAATAATAAGATCAAGTTTTAGCTATGATGCCTCCTAAAATTGAATAATCTACACACGTGTACTGTTCAATAATGAATAGGTACTTGATTGAAATAATACAGGCTTCTTCACTCCTGTGGAATCCCAAATTGAGTAATACTTAAAGAGGAGGAAGCAATTAATTTCCAGCAGCTAATTATGCTGTAAACACAAGATTACATACTCCTATAAATGAGTACTAGGCTTTAACATATTCCCTTTCAGCTTTTACTTTGTTTTCCTTTGGTTATCTTTGCAACTCAAAACAAAATGGAATTAACTTAGTAAAATGATACACTTATTATTTATAATTCAGTTGAGTTACTTTGCTGTGTAATACATCTTAAGACTTTTGAAAATTATTTCAAGGGATGTGGGTGAGGCCAGCAATTTTTTTCCCTCATCCTTAATTGACCTTGTGACTTGTACCCTGCTCAGTTACAAAGATCTGTATTGAAACAGCTGAAGTTTTCAGAATTTCCTGGAAGAACTCAGGTCTGGCAGCATCCGTAGAGAGAAAGCAGGGTTAACATTTTGGAGATAATGGGAACTGCAGATGCTGGAGAATTCCAAGATAATAAAATGTGAGGCTGGATGAACACCGCAGGCCAAGCAGCATCTCAGGAGCACAAAAGCTGACGTTTCGGGCCTAGACCCTTCATCAGAGAGGGGGATGGGGTGAGGGAACTGGAATAAATACGGAGAGAGGGGGAGGCGGACCGAAGATGGAGAGTAAAGAAGATAGGTGGAGAGAGTGTAGGTGGGGAGGTAGGGAGGGGATAGGTCAGTCCAGGGAAGACGGACAGGACAAGGAGGTGGGATGAGGTTAGTAGGTAGATGGGGGTGCGGCTTGGGGTGGGGGGAAGGGATGGGTGAGAGGAAGAACCGGTTAGGGAGGCAGAGACAGGTTGGACTGGTTTTGGGATGCAGTGGGTGGGGGGGGAAGAGCTGGGCTGGTTGTGTGGTGCAGTGGGGGGAGGGGACGAACTGGGCTGGTTTAGGGATGCAGTAGGGGAAGGGGAGATTTTGAAACTGGTGAAGTCCACATTGATACCATATGGCTGCAGGGTTCCCAGGCGGAATATGAGTTGCTGTTCCTGCAACCTTCGGGTGGCATCATTGTGGCAGTGCAGGAGGCCCATGATGGACATGTCATCAAGAGAATGGGAGGGGGAGTGGAAATGGTTTGCGACTGGGAGGTGCAGTTGTTTGTTGCGAACTGAGCGGAGGTGTTCTGCAAAGCGGTCCCCAAGCCTCCGCTTGGTTTCCCCAATGTAGAGGAAGCCGCACCGGGTACAGCGGATGCAGTATACCACATTGGCAGATGTGCAGGTGAACCTCTGCTTAATGTGGAATGTCATCTTGGGGCCTGGGATGGGGGTGAGGGAGGAGGTGTGGGGACAAGTGTAGCATTTCCTGCGGTTTCAGGGGAAGGTGCCGGGTGTGGTGGGGTTGGAGGGCAGTGTGGAGCGAACAAGGGAGTCACGGAGAGAGTGGTCTCTCCGGAAAGCAGACAGGGGAGGGGATGGAAAAATGTCTTGGGTGGTGGGGTCGGATTGTAAATGGCGGAAGTGTCGGAGGATAATGCGTTGTATCCGGAGGTTGGTAGGGTGGTGTGTGAGAACGAGGGGGATCCTCTTGGGGCGGTTGTGGCGGGGGCGGGGTGTGAGGGATGTGTCGCGGGAGATGCGGGAGACGCGGTCAAGGGATGTCCAAGAGCAGTTTTTCCGCCGTCTTCGCCTCCATGCCTACTTCTTCAACCGGGAACCCAACCCTCCTTCCACTGACCCCTTCACCCGCTTCCAACACAAGTCCTCCTCCTGGACACCACCCCCAGGCCTCCTACCCTCCCTCGACCTCTTCATCTCCAACTGCCGTCGAGACATTAACCGCCTCAACCTCTCCACCCCTCTCACCCACTGCAATCTCTCCCCCGCAGAACGGGCAGCCCTCCGCTCCAACCCCAACCTCACCATCAAACCCGCAGACAAGGGTGGCGCAGTGGTAGTATGGCGCACTGACCTCTACATCGCCGAGGCCAGACGCCAACTCTCCGACACCACCTCCTACCGCCTCCTCGATCATGACCCCACACCCGAGCACCAAACCATCATCTCCAACACCATTCACGACCTCATCACCTCAGGGGACCTCCCACCCACAGCCTCCAACCTCATTGTTCCCCAACCCCGCACGGCCCGTTTCTATCTCCTTCCCAAAATCCACAAACCTGCCTGCCCTGGTCGACCCATCCTCTCAGCCTGCTCCTGCCCCACCGAACTCATCTCCACCTATCTGGACTCCATTTTCTCCCCTTTGGTCCAGGAACTCCCCACCTACGTCCGTGACATCACCCACGCCCTCCACCTCCTCCAGGACTTCCAATTCCCTGGTCCCCAACACCTCATATTCACCATGGACGTCCAGTCCCTGTACACCTGCATTCCGCATGGAGATGGCCTCAAGGCCCTCCGCTTCTTCCTGTCCCGTAGGCCCGACCAGGCCCCCTCCACCGACACTCTCATCCGCCTAGCTGAACTCGTCCTCACACTCAACTACTTCTCTTTTGACTCCTCCCACTTCCTACAGACTAAGGGGGTGGCCATGGGCCCCAGCTATGCCTGCCTCTTTGTAGGTTACGTGGAACAGTCCCTCTTCCGCACCTACACAGGCCCCAAACCCCACCACTTCCTCCGGTACATTGATGACTCTATCGGCGCCGCCTCTTGCTCCCCAGAGGAGCTCGAACAGTTCATCCACTTCACCAACACCTTCCACTCCAACCTTCAGTTCACCTGGGCCATCTCCAGCACATCCCTCACCTTCCTGGACATCTGTCTCCATCTCAGGCAACCAGCTTGTAACTGATGTCCATTTCAAGCCCACCGACTCCCACAGCTACCTAGAATACACCTCCTCCCACCCACCCTCCTGCAAAAATTCCATCCCCTATTCCCAATTCCTCCGCCTCCGCCGCATCTGCTCCCACGATAAGACATTCCACTCCCGCACATCCCAGATGTCCAAGTTCTTTAAGGACCGCAACTTTCCCCCCACAGTGATCGAGAACGCCCTTGACCGCGTCTCCCGCATTTCCCGCGACACATCCCTCACACACCGCCCCCGCCACAACCGCCCCAAGAGGATCCCCCTCGTTCTCACACACCACCCTACCAACCTCCGGATACAACGCATTATCCTCCGACACTTCCGCCATTTACAATCCGACCCCACCACCCAAGACATTTTTCCATCCCCTCCCCTGTCTGCTTTCCGGAGAGACCACTCTCTCCGTGACTCCCTTGTTCACTCCACACTGCCCTCCAACCCCACCACACCCGGCACCTTCCCCTGCAACCGCAGGAAATGCTACACTTGTCCCCACACTTCCTCCCTCACCCCCATCCCAGGCCCCAAGATGACATTCCACATTGGCAGATGTGCAGGTGAACCTCTGCTTAATGTGGTATACTGCATCCACTGTACCCGGTGCGGCTTCCTCTACATTGGGGAAACCAAGCGGAGGCTTGGGGACCGCTTTGCAGAACACCTCCGCTCAGTTCGCAACAAACAACTGCACCTCCCAGTCGCAAACCATTTCCACTCCCCCTCCCATTCTCTTGATGACATGTCCATCATGGGCCTCCTGCACTGCCACAATGATGCCACCCGAAGGTTGCAGGAACAGCAACTCATATTCCGCCTGGGAACCCTGCAGCCATATGGTATCAATGTGGACTTCACCAGTTTCAAAATCTCCCCTTCCCCTACTGCATCCCTAAACCAGCCCAGTTCGTCCCCTCCCCCCACTGCACCACACAACCAGCCCAGCTCTTCCCCCCCCCACCCACTGCATCCCAAAACCAGTCCAACCTGTCTCTGCCTCCCTAACCGGTTCTTCCTCTCACCCATCCCTTCCTCCCACCCCAAGCCGCACCCCCAGCTACCTACTAACCTCATCCCACCTCCTTGACCTGTCTGTCTTCCCTGGACTGACCTATCCCCTCCCTACCTCCCCACCTACACTCTCTCCACCTATCTTCTTTACTCTCCATCTTCGGTCCGCCTCCCCCTCTCTCCCTATTTATTCCAGTTCCCTCTCCCCATCCCCCTCTCTGATGAAGGGTCTAGGCCTGAAACGTCAGCTTTTGTGCTCCTGAGATGCTGCTTGGCCTGCTGTGTTCATCCAGCCTCACATTTTATTATCTTAACATTTTGGGTTCAGTGACCTTCTTCAGAACTGTTCTGAAGAAGAGTCACTGGACTCCCCATTAACCCTGCTATCTCTCCACAGATACTGTCAAACCTACTGAGCTTTTCCTGCAATTTCTGTTTTTATTTCTAATTTCCAGCATCTGCAGTTCTTTTTGGGTTTGTTTTTTCTCATGAGGTTTTCAGAACTTGCTTGCAAATTTTACCATTGTGTCCTTTTCTTACAGGAACAAGAAGACAGCACTGAAGACCCCAGTGCAAGTGAGCAGTTTTTCCAAGGTTCGGTGGCAGACTGAAGTTCCCAGACATGGCTGAATGTTTGGTCCAGTTAAACATTTTGGTGTTTTCAGAAGCCTTCTACTTGGATCCTCCCAACACTCTGACTTTCCAACAATTCCTAATATGAGGAAATTTAGGAATCTTGTTTGGAACGCAACTTATTTACACCATATTGTGTGGATAAAAGCTCAAAACCTTAAACTGATTTGTACATTGAAAGAAAATAGTAATGTTTGAGCTTGCTAAATAATATGTGCAGTTAACTTAACACAAAACTCCAACCCCTGAGGGTACTTGTTCTATTTAAGGTATCAAAAACATTTTGTTGATATTCAGCAAAATGTTGGGAACTTTATTTTATTTCAAGTAGCAACTCTAAAGGCCTGCACCTTTTAAAAATATTATTTGCTACAAACTACGAAAAGGATAGGTTTCCACTTTGTTGCTTACTCAAAAGCAGAAAATGTACGAACTGTTTTTCTAAGTATGTTAGGGTAATTTCATTTTGACAGCCAATAAAATGGGTAATTGTTAGGAATTTTACAGTCTACAGTTTTTAATAAATTTCACTTTGGAAGGCAAATATTACTACTGAATGATGGAAAAGCTTAAATGATATTTCTCTTAATAATTCATGGAATGTGAGCATCGCTGGTTAGACCATTATTTATTGCTCATCTTTAATCACCATGGGGAAAATGGTAGTGAGCTGACTTCTTAATCTGTTTTAATCTGTGGAGTTAGGGATACACTCAGTGCTGTTAGGAAGGGAGTTCCAAATATTGACCCAGTGGAAATGAAGGAATAGAAGTGTACTTTCAACTCAAATTGGTGTTTTGCCTTGAGATGATGGTCCTCTGCTTGACTGCTGCCTTTGTCCTTCTGGGTGTCCAGAGATATCATGTTTAGGTGAGGATATCATTGGAGCCTTGATGAATTGCTGCAATACATGTGAATATTAGATACTGGATCCACAGTCATCTGAGGTGGTAGGGAGTGCTGGTCAAGCAGGCTTTGTCCTTCATAAAGGTTAACCACGTAGTTGTTGGGGTTCAGTCATCCAGGAAAGTGAAGAGTATTCCATTATATGTCTTGACTTGTTTGTTGCAAGTGCTGGACAGGCTCTGAGGAGGTGAGATATTTGCTGAGTTTCCAGTCTCTGACTTCCTCTCGCCGTAACAATATTTATGTATCTGTCTAGTTTTTAAGTTTGTGGTCAGTGGGTGACCCCCTGGATGTTGATGCTGGCGGATTCAGAGATGGCAATACTGTTTAATGTCAAGAGATGGTTGGAATATCAGTCATCATCATTGTCTGGCACTCAATTGAATGTTTTGACTGTTAACAGCCCAAACCTGAATACTGGGCAGTCATCAGAAAAGTCCTCCCTTGTAACTTTATGATGGAGGAAAAGCTGGTTGTGAAGCAGTCAAGAATTTTCAGGTCGAGGATACTTCTGTGGGGACCTCCTATAATATGCGGCTGAAAAGATGGACTTTCAGCAGCCATAACAGTCTTTCTTTTGTGCCAGATATAATTCAAGTCAGTTTGTTTAATGGATTTGAGCTTCCTTCATTCTGTCTTCATGGTGATGTTTGCTGCAGAATACAGCTGTGCCACAAAATCCTGTGCCTACCACAAAATCAAGGACTTGCAGCTGGAGTAGACTTGAGGCTGCTGTTGTCATGCAAAATGTTCTGGCTTTAATCCATGATGATCCAGAGAGTTGAAGGTAGCTAAGATATGGTCTCCATGTTTGTGCTATTTCAAGAGGAAGTTGCCATCCATGTCATCAAGAAGTTGAACAAATACCCTGAAGTGGTCATCTCTTTGGAAAATTTATGAAAGCATTTTCCAAAATATTTACACCTGAAACTATTCCCCCAACCTGACAACCACCTGGCATTTGTTACACATTTAATAGAGACCAACGTAATGTGATTTTATTCCGTAAGTTGCATACAAATACCTATTAAGCTTCTCAAGCAAGAGCTTAAGAAGTGAACTAAGCCAAAAATAAATCCAACTGTGTGAAGATTGTGACTACATTTGTAGAAAGTTAAGTCAAACTTAAAAATTAGTCTAACCCCAGGCTTTAAACAGGCTATCAAAGGATATGTGTATCACTTTTGACTAAGTGTATTTATGGTAGAGATTAGCAGTGACTGATTTGAATATTGAAAGGGGCTACAAGTGTTGATTAGCCTAGTCCCACTTTCATAGCTTCACACAGTTTAATTTGCAAATAATTTTTAACTTGTACTGTGTGAAAATAAAAGCTTAATTTGATGCCTCAGTTCATGCAACAGGTTTCAAACATAGCATCACCACCACCTAGCACTAGCCTTTTGACAGTCGTCTAAAAGGAAGTATTAGTTTGTTTCAAGTGTAAAAATGTAGAATAAATTTATTATTTTGTTATACCTGAAACAAATTTTACAATAAGAAATTTTGCGATGTTCATATAATGAGCCCCCCACGGTGGTGCAGCAATAGTGTGCCTACCCTTATTTGAGAGGTATGGATTTTGCTCCTGACTTGTGTATTAACATCTGAACAGGTTGACTAGAACAATGGGTTAAATTTAAAAAAAACAAAAAAAATGTAATTACTCTGCATAGTCTTGTGTTCCAGCCTGATGGATGGGCATCTGAGGTTATGTGTCTCAACCTTGGCTGGATTGCAGAAAGCTTTTTTTTTCCATTTTACACAGGTGAGTCTCCTGGGTTGATGCAAGTTCCATGAATTGTAAGTGCTTTCTTGAACAGTGAGCTGAGAAATGATCTGGGAAATAAATGGGAAAGGTGAATAAGGTAGAAAGAGGGAGTCCTTTTCAATTTTTTTTAACAATCAAAATGCAAATCTTTCTATCTCAAACCCTGTTGATTTGAAAATCTAATATTAGGTTTCTGACTTAGTACACATACTGCACACACGTGCCATTTGTTCAAGTATTTACAATCTTTTATATTAAAAAAAATTACATTAATCATCAACTAACTATAATTTGGAATGAAGCTAAACCTGCAAGACCTCAATTTGATGCAATTCAGAGTCTGAAACTGAATGTAATAAGATGCTGTTGGATGCCCTGAAGAGCTAAGGATTAATGAGCAAACTTCCTTTTATCTTAGAGCAAGACTTTTTAATATAAACAGGATGGCTTTGAAGTGCCATGAGAAGAAAGCATGGTTAGTCTTCTGCTTTGTGTGTCCGAGTGTTTTATGTAAGAAATGATTATACAGAGGAATAAATGAAAGTAATGATGTCAACAACGTGATTAAAGTTTAAATTTGGTGGCTCCTGTGATAAACATTGTCAGATGTCACATGACAGCAGGTTATAGTCGAACATGTTTATTTGAAATCACCAGCTATTTTGTTTTTTAAAAGTGCTCCAAAAGTTGGTGGTTTCAAATCAACATGTTGGACTATAACCTGGTGTCATGAGACTTCTGACCCAGTCCAATACTGGCATTTCCGCTTCATGGCAATGAACATAGTTTGAAGAACTTATTAACTACAGCAGTGTGAAAGATCATGGTTATTAAAGCCAACTGCCACCTTTAAGAATCCATAAACAGTTGAATCAGAGTTTTGTTTGGGTAGTTGTAGTTCTGGAGTGTTTTTTTTAAACTGTATAAACCAATATTTTCAAAGGATTAGGGAACTGTAATTTCATGAATTCTTTGACATGCGTCTTGATTTGATTTATTATCGTCATGTGCTGAGATACAGTGGAAAGTATTGTTTAACATGCAAAATAGGTAGGCAAAATATGATTAATGAACCAAAGGAGCATGGTTTTCAACATTTTCTTCAAAGGAGTTAAAAGAAAAAGCCAGAAATCAAAATCCCTTACATCCAGCTAAACTACACTAACTATCAGTACATCCTATTCCACTATCCAGTGTCTGTGCTTACTCAAAATCTATTGTCGTCGCCCAGGGAAAGGAAGAAGTTGACTGACAGTTGAATGTTAACAGGAGACATTCTCATCATTACCGCTTTACCTCTTCCTTCTTCCCCCTCCCTTCCCCTCTCCTTCCATGCTTCTCTTAAAGCAAACTCCACATGCTTTCAGCAGAATAGAAAATACAATTGTCTCCTGGCTAATGGCTCAAAATAATGTGAATATACTGGATGCATCTCATAACTTTGTTTAACATCCTGGATGAACTTTATTATTGCACAATAGCAATTTACAATCCAGAGGACAGCTTAACTCAAAATATCCAGTTTTGCAGAAATTAAGAAAAATTGTACAGAAAGAAGGAAGTGTTGGATTCAAAAGTTATTAAATGATGTTTCTAAAACACATTCAACAAAAGTACTATGAAATCTTATTCAGAAGTAAAGATTATGTTTACAATGTTTATTAAAATCGTCTCCATTTTTGAAGATATTCAAAATGGGAAGATTAATGGCTGAATTTAGGGGAAAATATATGCCTGTTAACATTGGCTCTCAAAGCAAATTTAAAATTCAAAGTAAATATTAATTTGGAGTTTTAACACTCTCTTTTTCCTCACAGATGCTTTCATACCTGATGAGCTTTTCTGGCAATTTTGTTTTTGTTCACTGTTTTTGGGTAGTATCCTGGATTCATAGCCATAAGCCTGTATTTTGGGAGGCTGAGTTGCTGATATCACCACTGACACATCCTGTTTTAAAAGTGGAAATCAAAAACAGCAGTGCAATGGGTCACTGAAATAATGTGATAATGTGACAACTCTTGATACAAAGGCTGCAAAGATGCTAAATATGTTATTTGCCTTGGCTGTCTCCTTTTTGAGGTTTAAATAAAACTAAAATTATCTGGAAAGTGAAGTGGGTAAGGAAAGAGACAATGTTTCTCATCACCATTCATATTACTACTAGCATGGTTGTCTAATAGGTGTGGAAACTTGAACTTGAGTTGGGTAAAATGCATTTGAAAATCTTTTAAAGAATTAAAGAGAAAATTACAGAAATTCTGGCATAAATCTTCCAGAAATCATTGTGTAGTGGCAAGTTGTTTGTGACTGCATGAAGGTAAGTTGTGAATTTGTCACGAGTATAAAATTATACAAAGCCTCCCTAAAGAGAGAATATGGACCACTTGGATAGAAATAAAATCACTAAAGATTATCAAAGTGGATTTGTGAAAGGAATGATTTAGTATTGTAATGCCATTGATTAACATTATAGGGACTATCATAGGGTTAACAGAGGGATTAACCTTATAACATACTTAGTATCTTTGCAGCCTTTTTACCAAGAATGGTCACATTATCGCATTATTTCAGTGACCCATTGCACTGCTGTTTTTTTTAATTTTCACTTTTAAAGCAGTATGTGTCAGTGGTGATGTCAGTTATGATGTTTTAATTTCAAATCAAGCTGTTGATACAGAACTAGAGAACATGCTTTGTTTAAACGGTGGAATGGTAAATGCAAAATGAATCCGCAAGAATAATGTCGGTCAGTGGCTTGTCTAGGGAACAGTTCCCTGGAGAGACCATAAAAGTTAAGTGTTGATTCAATTTATTCAGATGGCATTTCATCTGTATATAATTCAAGACATGATCTGTGCACTGGATGTAACACAGTTAGTGGATTTGAAGGCATGAGAACACAAAGTCCAATAGGTGTCATAGTTGTTGCCGACTCACTTGTCATCATTATAATTTTACTAGTGGTGGGGAGACAATCTGCTGACTTGCACCATGGTGGGCCAATTGTAGTCCTTTAATGCCCAGTTAAGGATCCCATCCTGCTTCTGCTGGGAAAGGCCTATCAGCTTACCACGTGTCAGGCAGGCAAACATAGGAACAGGTGTGTTGTTAAGCCTTCTCTGCCATCCCATTATTTTGACTGGGTGATTACCCATCCCTCTGTCATGTTCCTGTACTATCTCTATATCCCTTGTGAAATTTAGTCTCCAAATTGATTTCTCATTTGAACACACACTGCACTCTGGGACACAGCATTCCAAAGATTCTCATCACCCTCATCGTGAAATTCATCTCATCTTGGTCTTAAGTGGCATACCTCTTTAAACTAATATGGTGCTCCCAGCCTAAGCCTCCACATCCACCTGATCACACGCTGTAAGAATTTTGTAAGTTTCAAATGAGGTCACTCCTCAATCTTTGAAACTTTAGGGAATAGAGACCCACAATCTTAACTTTATAAGGCAGTTCCATTATCCTGGGGATTTATTTGGTGAATCTTTCATTCACTCCTTGTATGGCAGGTAATGAGACCAAATCTGTACACGATATTCCATTTGAGGAGTTAAAGGTTTTATACAACTGTGACTTTACTCCTGTAATCAAATAGTCTCCACTTAAGGTCCACACATTATTTGTCTTACAACGCAAGTGCAACAAGCAATTAGTAAGTCTTAAGTGACTTATTAATAGGGATATCCAGTCCATTTGCCAGCACTCCTCCATCCTCACTTTTCCACCCTACTAGTCTGCATCCAAAGGATCATATACTGCCATATACGGCACCTCCAGTGGGATGCCACCACCAGACTTGTATTTCCCTCCCCTTCTTTGTCAGCATTTTGTAGGCATCGTTTCCTCCAGAATGCCCTGCTTGACTCCCAAAACAACTCCATGGCACCCGTTCAAACAAGGTACAACACTTGACTGTTTACCTCCTCACTGCAAAGCCTCAGACACATCTTCCAAGTGAAGCGGTGACTTACCTGCACTTCATTCAATGTAGTCACTGTATTGGCTGTTCACAATCCTCTATATTGTGTAGACAAAACAGACTGGGTGACTGCTTTATGAAATTCTGTATACAAAAATGACTCCAACCTTCCAGTGATTTGACACTTCAACGTGCCACTGTGTTCCCATGCCAACATTTCTGTTTCAGACCTGCTGCAGTCCTCCAGCGAAGCTCAACACGACCTGGAGGAACAACCCTCACCTTCTGGGATGGGGGTTAGAATAAATAGAGAAGGGTTGAGGTCAACAGTATCAGGCTAGCATAACATGAAGCAATCCCTGTCTGGGTGAATGAAAACATGTACCTAGGACTGGAGATATCATTAATTAGACTAATATATTCTGATAAGGTTGGAATTTGCAGATTGACTAAAGGTGTATAAATTAATTGAATCTCTACAGTGTACAAACAGGCCATGCAGCCCAACAAGTCCACACTGACTCTCCAAAGAGCATCCCATCCAGACTAACCCTGTATTTCCCATGGCTAATCCACCTAACCTGCACATCTTTGAACTGTGGGAGGAAACCTATGCACACAGATGGAGAATGTGTGGAGTTTGTACAGAATGTTGCCCAATGCTAGAATTGAACCTGGGTCTCTGATGCTGTGAGCCACCATGCTGCCCTTGAATTTCTTTTATTTAGGAGAACTTTCATTTTAGTTGAAGGGTGGTTATGGTAGAGGATTTTCTCTTTTCAAACAGAGATAGGGACTGCCATAATGTTAAGGGCTTGGATGGAGAGGAATTTAAGCATATACAAGAAAATTTTCTGATTATGTGGATGTACCTAGCAGAGAAGGTGCAAATCTTGACCTACTCTTGGGAAATAAGGCCAGGCAGGTGACTGATGTGTCAGTGGGGGAGGCTGTTTGGGGCCAGTGACCATAATTCTATTGTGTTAGTGATGGAAAAAGAATAGAGATGGTAGGAACTGCAGATGCTGGAGAATCTGAGATAACAAGGTGTAGAGCTGGATGAACACAGCAGGCCAAGCAGCATCAGAGAAGCATGAAGGCTGACGTTTAGGGCCTAGATCCTTCCTCACAAAGGGTCTACGCCTGAAACATCAGCCTTCCTGCTCCTCTGATGCTGCTTGGTCTGCTGTGTTCATCCAGCTCTACACCTTGTCATCTCACAGAAAAGGACAGACTTGTTTTTGAGAAGATTTGTAGCTTGGTTTGTGGATGAGGTTGTAGACGAGGTTGTAGACTTGCTCACTAAGTTGGTGTGTTTGCAGATGTTTTGTCACCCTGCTAGGTAACATCAATGTACCTCCAATGAAGTGTCAGTATTGTGTCCTGCGTGTTATTTATATGCTTCCGTTGGCATCACTTCCGTTGTGTTTCTCAGTAGTTTGTATATCAGGTCCAGTTCATGTTTGTTGATGGAGTTCTGGTTGGAATGCTAAGCCTCCAGAAATTCCATGGCTTGTTTCTGTTTGGCATGTGCTATTATGGATGTGTTGTCCTAGTCGAATTCATGTCCTTCTTTGTCTGTGTATAGTAAGACCAGTGAGAACTGGTCGTGGCTTGTTGGTGTTTAATACAGTACCATTTATTGTTTTTATACCATGTTTTCGACTCTGAAAGCTTATGTTTTCAAATTGTTGGCCTATAACTTGATGTGATGAGATTTCTGACCTTGATCACCTCTATGCTTCGTCAAGGACAACAACTCTCCAACTTCTCACATACATCCCAGAGTCCTTCATGCCTGTGACTCGTCTTCTGAATCCTTCCTGTATCCTCTGATAGGTCCTACTGTGTGGGGCCCAGAATTAGTTGCAATACTCCAGTGAAAGTTGAATCAGTAAATTGAGAACTGCAGTCCTGAACTGACCCCCCCCCCCCCCCCCCCGGATGGGGAAGGGTCGGGGGGGAAAAAATCCTCCAGTAAAACGTGCAGATCCTTCATAAGATAATAAAACGTGAGGCGGGATGAACACAACAGGCCAAGCAGCATCTAAGGAGCACAAAAGCTGACTTTCGGGCCTAGACCCTTCATCAGAGGATCCTTCGCCAGGTTCTATCTCGTGTCACGTGGGAATAGCGTTCGCCGTGCTCACTCCCGCACCGCCGCCTGACGCCGCGCTCGTCACCGACAGGGTGGGACTGGCGGAAGAGCTGAGAGTGACCGAAGCAGAACCAATTTATTCTGGGCGCTTGTTCAGTTGCAGGTTGTAAAATGCCGGTAAGTTTCTTGAAGGGTTTTTATTTAATCCCCCAACACCTTCCTGTATCGGAGCATCCTAAACTCATGTTATTTGATGGAAGTTAACTGAAAAATCAGAGTGGATGTGAAAAATCAGGAAGTAGGCCGTTTGGGCCTAAGCAAGATTATTAAGAAAAAATATTTGTGTCTTTGGTCCAAAAATGTACGGTTGAGAGAACTGTGTATTTTGTCACCTTTAGCTTAATGAAGTGAATTACTTTAATTCAATGATGTTATTTGATGCTAACCTTCATGGAGCATCCTGCATCCGTTTTACTGGAAGTTGTGGTCTGTAGTATTGATCTTAATCACCTACGAATACAATCTTAAAATCAGGAATATATTTGACAGAAATATGCCAGTTGAGTCGGTATACTAGGGAAGGACAGCATTTCTAATTGTACTTTTTCTCTCTCAGGCTTATCATTCAACCCTTATGGATAGTGATGTAAAACTGATTGGAAACATGGCATTATTGCCGCTTAAAACACAATTTAAAGGACCAGCTCCTAAGGAAAGTAAGTTTTGAGATTGATTTTATGAAAACTGAATTATACAACACTTGCATCAGTTTGTACAGTTATGCATAGGGAAACAGTTTAAGTGTTAGTTTTGTAATTTAAACCAGTTAATAATTGTAGAAAGTTCTTTCAAAAAAAATCTTGGTGCCAGGGAAAAAGCACACTTTTTAGTTTACAAATAGACACATTTCCATACAGCAGTGTGGTTGTGATGTAAATTACTGCTTTGGGAAATGTACCTTGCATGGGTATATTTATTTTATCATATCTACTATCATTTGGTAACAAGGGGAGTAAAGGCTAAATGTACTCCTGCTCTTGTTTTGATTTAAGTACCAAATGCAGAGGCAGTTTGACCATGTGTTACTCTATTGATTAAAATTTGCCTTGTCAAAAGCAGTTTTCCACAGCTGGATTTCTGATTAGCCACATGTAGTGCATGGCTAGTGTATTGAAAAATACTCCAATTGAATTGTTGAATGCATTCAAAAATTCTAGTTCAACACATGCAGCATGCAACTTGCACCCGCAAACATCAGCTAGGTTCTCTGGAAAGATACTGAAGTTTCAAAAAGTAGTATTTCTTTTTATAATGTTACTTTTGGTCACTCTTTGGCCTGGTAACTGTATTTAAGAGCGCTGTTAGTCGACGTGTTGGTGTAGGTTGTACTGTCATTCAGGTTTGAGAGCATGGAAAGAGGCTCCGAGGCCTACCATGTCCATGACCTTCATCAAATATCATTTATTGTAATGTTCCATTACTTGGTCAGTAGCCTTGCATGCTATATGGCATTTCAACTGCTTGTCTAAATAGTTTGTAAATGAGTTGAGGGTTCCTACCTCTGCTACCCTTTTTGGGCAGTGAGTACGAAATATCCAGAACCCAGTTTGGGGTTGGGTGGAATTTTGCAAACCCCTTTAAAACTTCTGCTCCTTACCTTAGAACTCTGGTTCCTCGTTTTGAATCCTTCTGCTGGGTGAAGAAAGCTTGAGAGAATAGCGAGGGAAAGTGCAATTATACTTTTTAAATGTCATAGGAAGATAAGATTTCTTAAAAAAAACTTTCATGGAATGTGGGTATCAATGGCTAGGCCAGCACTTATTACCGATTTCTAAGTGCCCTTGAGAAGGTGCTGCTGTGCTGCCTTTCTGAACGTTTGCAATACGTGGTATATTGATATAGCAATGATGCTGTTAGGGAGGGAATTCCAGGATTTTGAACCAGCAGCGATGAAAGAATTCTGATATAGTTCCAACGAGAAACTTGTGTGTTTTAGAGGGGAGCTTACAGGTGGGGATATTCCCACACATCCACTGCCCTTGTTTCTCCTAAGGTTAGTCATGTATGGGGTTGGAAGGAGGTGAAAAATTTGCTGAAGCTTGTTTCTTTTTTGTACCGTCCACCTGATGGCCAAAGAAAGCATGCCAGCGTGACAGTCTAAATGTTGTTTTACATTCTAAGTCAAATGTAATATAAGCTAAAATTATGTAATTTGCAACAGTTAATGAAACAAGGTGCATATTAGATTAGTTGTGGGTTTTCAGCCAAGGAGGCCAGACACTGCATTCTAGTTAAAACCAAGAGGACACGCTTTTTGTTTTGATTGGAACATAGTTGCCTGTAGAAAGAAGACTTAATTGATGATTGAAATGACTACCTGAATGGGTCAACTTTGAAGTTTAATCAAGGAGTAAACTCATTTGGTGTGGTGTGGGGTGAGGGGAGGAGAGAGAGGAATCGATGACAAGAGGCCGTAGATTAGACATAAGAGACAGGAAGTTTAGAGCAAAGGAGAAGAAAAACATTTTGATCCAAAAGGTAAAAACTAAAAGAACTGCGGATGCTGTAAATCACAAACAAAAGCAGAAGTTGCGGGAAAAGTTCAGGTCTGGCAGTATCTGTGAAGAAAATGTGGTTGGAATATTTAGGTGGTGGTGCTTTTTGACTCTGTGGGCCCAAGGGCTGCTTTCTGTGTTATTGACTTCTGTAATTATGACTCTATCTCCCAACTGGGGACAACAAATTCAAACTGTTAATTTTTTGTTATGCTTAAGGATTTAAGATTTGGTTATCAATAATGATCTTTTCCAGCTAAAGACACTGATGTCATTGATGAAGCAATCTACTATTTTAAGGCAAATGTTTTCTTCAAAAACTATGAAATAAAGGTAGGTTTGTTTTCTGATTTGTCAATTGTAAAGATTCTTTTTAAATAAAGTACATGAATAATTTGTCGTGTA